>NC_038050.1:66086841-66394053 GCF_002211085.1 Panicum hallii | reverse complement strand
ATATTAATTTACTGTATCATTTTGGCTTATATTACCACTATGTTTTTCTTTGACAATTTAGGGTGTGTTCGTTTCCTGAGGCCTAAAGTTTAGATGGGTCACATCAAAGAGAATCTTGTCATTTAGAAGTATTAAATAAAGTCTAATTACAAAACTAATTTCAGAACCCCAGTGCTAATTCGCGAGACGAATCTAATGAGGTATATTAGTCCATAATTAGCGGATGATTACTGTAGCATCACTGTGGCAAATTATGGATTAATTAGGCTCATTAAATTTGTCTCGCGAATTAGCACCCAGCTGTGCAAAAAGTTTTATAAACAGATTTTATTTAATACTTCTAAATAGCAAGATTCTCTTTGATGTGATGGGTCTAAAGTTTAGAGAGTAGGAAACGAACAAGGCCTTATTGTTGCTATATCTTCAATCCGAACTACGGCCATTGTAGAATCTAATCTTTTCCGATCCGTTCTATTTTCTAAAACGTGTCGATATATTTTTACGGTATATATTTATTAACAGTATCTTTGACAATTTATTTGTGCCATATCTAACTTTTTAGCAGCAATGAATTATCTGCTGTAAAAGGGTTAGAGATATTTGGAAACCTAGGTCAAGGGGAATTGTTTCAGAAACCTAGCTCTACCCGACTCCTTCATTACGTTCATGTAAAGAGAATACAAAGCCCGTAGACGGCGGCGGCGATACGGAGTCGCCGTCTGATCGAAGAAGCTTCCGCCCCTATGGCTGAGGTGGTCGATCTTTCCCCTCGTTCAGAGGGCCTGCTGGAGGTCAGCCTCACGTGCCCGAGGATGTGCGGCTACGCCGGCCCAGCGTGGCCGCGGTTCTGCTTCGTGTACGTGAGCTTCCGCGACAAGGTGGTCTGCCGGCCGAAGATGCTCCCGTTCGAGTTGGATGAGGAAGACGTCGACGAAGATATCAGCGAGAGGGACATCAGGAGGTATGTCAGGGCTCAAGCCATGGAAGACATCAAGCGGTGGAGGCTGCCGATCAGGATCCCCATGGTGTC
Organism: Panicum hallii; assembly: GCF_002211085.1. Classification (NCBI taxonomy): domain Eukaryota; kingdom Viridiplantae; phylum Streptophyta; class Magnoliopsida; order Poales; family Poaceae; genus Panicum; species Panicum hallii. Next base: position 66,393,023 of record NC_038050.1, on the reverse strand, counting down.
GGGCTGGGCGCGCGAGTCCCTCGACATCCACGTGGAGCGCGTCGACCGGGACATGCGCCAGAGGAGGGACAGGGACGTGGTGGTGACCCGCGGGGGGCCGCACACCTCGCAGTACATCGCCGTGATCGGCAGGGCGCGGGTGCCGCTGCTCGACGCGCTGGTGATCGGGGACGACGACGACGAGGAGGAGGCGGAGGATCAGAAGAGGAGGCGCCGCAGCGAGGTGGAGGAGCGCCCCTCGAGGGTGGAGGGGACGCTGGAGTTCGGCAAGACGGTGCCGCTGCTGGACTGGGAGCTGCCGGCGCCGCGGGACGCGGGAGGGAAGCCGCGGTCCGTGGTGCGCGGCTCGGTGGACGTGCGCATGAACTTGAGACGGCTAGCCTAGCTAGGGCGCGGCGTGGCCGTACTTGATAGATCAGGTTGTTAGTTCATCAATGGAGGTTGAGGAGAGTCTTCTTTAGTTAGAGCACACCATGTACCTTGTCAGGGGGCATGATTCATCCCCCGATTCTAGCATCAGAAACTTCACCGTTATTGTCCCGTGAAATTTTGTTCCGTATGAAGTTCAGATTACGTTTGTCAGGTTACATCTGTCAGAAAACATTCAGTTATAGTTCATATCCTCACCTCCCTATTATTCCGCTCGGCTATCTGAACGACTCCTCTCGAAGTCAATGGAGACTCGTCCCAATGAATGCTCACCGTCGTGTCAACTGTTACCGATGGGGAGGTGTCGCCTGATGCTGTCGAGATTAGGGTCCCCTGGTTCCAAATGTAGTCTTGTAGGTTGTGATGTGAAGGCAGTTCACAGTTGATCTGAATTCTGAACCTTTGGAGATAAGAGGAAGCAGAGCATGCAAAGAATATGCAGAGCTAAGAGTTGATGAGTAACCATTTATCATGTGAATGAGCATAGCAGAGCAAGTGTTGTAGTGTATATATTTGCCTGCCATTTATCATGTGCTTGTGCTTAAAACTTGGCAGAAACACTTGAGAAACTCTCTTGGTTTCACTGATCAATCTGCTACTAAACTCTTGACGCTCACCTTCGTTGTCAGGTGTTGGCGTCAGTGCAAGTGGAGAAGCTGGTGATACCGGGCATAGCTGCTCTAGTGGACACATTGACATGGAAGGGATCCTTCTCCTCCTCCAGGCCTGTGGAGCCCCAGTTCAGAGAGGACAAGGACATCAAAAGGCTGAACCTGTTGCTCATCACCGGCAACACCCTGCTTTGCAAACCCGTAGCCGTGCAACAGGCAACAGCCTCCGTCACAGCAATTCATCAGAGCACATCAGTTATCAATCTCTGACTCTATGCGTGCGTGCGTGCTGAACCTGAATCGAACAGCGGGAAGTTCAGAGCCATGGCGTAAGTACGCGGAACCGGCGACGCGGCTGACCGACGACAAGCTGGCGTTCCTGGGGATGGAGCCCTTCTGCAGTTTCACCGACCTGCTCACCGGAAACGTGTCCCTGCACGGATTGGTCGCCTGGCGACTCGTCGTAGATTTGCTCCGCGTCTCCTGGGATGGGAGCAGCAGCGCTGCCGCCCCACCGCCACCGGCCGGCGGCTGGCGTTCTTGCGGCTAGGCGAGCGTGATGGGGGCTCGGCCACAGATCGCGCAGTTCTGGAGGCGGCGGCGCGCTTAGGGATCACTTCCCGTGCCGGTGGGTTCGTTCGGATGGAAGACGACGGCGGTCGCTGGTGGCGGCGCGGCCTTCCCGGCAGCCATGTTTTGCAAAATCCCCCCTAATCGCGACCCAATATTTTACGAAATGCCCCCTAGTTCTGCAAAAAAGACCCTATAAAATTACAAATAAGCCCCCCTCCTCGTAAGGGCAGCTCATCTACCTTCTCGTTATCCCCTCTCCTCACTACCATCCGCCGCCGCCGCCGGCCGCCGGACGTCCCGTCCAGTTTGAGCACAATGTTCTGTCTTATATCAAACCCTAGAAGTATATTTTTCTCTTCCGATGCAGAGGATATTCGCCTGCTCCAGCGGCAAGGGCCGGAAGGGCGCGAGGATTTGCCGGCTTCGATGTGCGCGGCGTCGCCGATCCGCCATCCTCCTTCAGTTGATGGGACCTTGCAGGTCGATATAGGGCCTCCGATTGCATCGCGCTTCCGGGGAGGTACGGCGGCTGGCTGTGATTATTTGTAAGACCTGTGTTCGTGCGCCAACTGTTTATTTCGTTTTCGTCCGCTCCTGAAATTTGCATCCAGTTTGTTGCTTCAGTACTACGTCGATCGAGCTAAAAAATTGTTGGATTTGCGTATCATTTTTGTTCCTGTGCTAAGAGTTGAATTTACAAATCCAGCATATATTTTCGGAGCAAGAAAATAAAATATAAAAAAGGTCTAGTAAATTGGAGGAACTGTTCTGTGTTCTTGTGATGTGAAGGTACTGCTTACAGAACCAAATCTAACGAATCCTGATATACTAGACAAACGTCCCCTGTTCTGTCCGTGCATGCATTTTGTCAAACAAAATTAGTTTTTCATTAGTAAGTTTTGCAACGAATTTCCCTTCCATATAAAATGAGCGTAGGGGAAGCTTTTTAGCTGATTGCAAATGCAATGCAGGCCCCAGGATGACAGGAGATATGGTGAAATGAACTACTCCTGCACCTGTCTTTCCTTTAGAATCCTCCCTATGTTACCTAATTCTAGATCTGAATTAGGTATTTTTTTTCATTCCGTGGTCATTTAATTCGTGCTATTTCTTAATCCACAGAAGCTGAGCAACAACTAATTAAGATGAATTTGAACCACCTAACACGGTGCAAGAAGTGCAAGAGGTGGTGATCTATCAGGGTATGCACTCATAATCGCGTGATCTATCTTCGAAGGGGGCTCTTCAGCTTCATTTTACAAGTACAGGTTAGTACTATTGTGCCGTCGTGGCTTGCTCACATCACATGAATGAAGTTCGGATCATATTTCAGTTTTACAAAGGGACACATCTATAGATGAGCTTGCAAAAATCACCTGAAAGAGTGGAGCCCGATGTTTTTGTTTAGAAGTCATATGAAGCATCTAGAATCAATTATGCAACAAAGTTTAGATACTTGAATGATTAGAGAGCAAGCAAATGCATGAGTGGAAAGATACATACATACATGATAATTACTTGTAAGTTTATCACTAGATAATTATCTTTCAGATATAATCATGGTATTTAGATCTGATCAGTGAAGGCCACTGATCTATTCTTCTCTTAGAAGTGTGAGTGGTCGGAGTTGCGAGGGAAAAAAAAATGAAAAGTGCCTGCCACAATAAAATCGAGGCCATATGCAAGAAGATGAATAGTAGATACCATGAGATCATACCTCGTCATTGGATATCTTTATCAAGGGTTTCATCTATTTGCTTCCTAATACTTCATGCACACCAGCACATCTTTCTAGACTTGTAGCTTCGCTTTCTTTTTTAATAGCGTTGTTAGCTCATTCACATCCTTATTAATTTTGGATTCTTAATAAGCATAATAGGCAAGTGGTTACGTGTCCCTCTCCGGAGGGTATTCTTAGTGGGTTCATGTTTTATTTTGGGTTCTTATCTAATGACCCAGGACGTAACAAACAGATGAATACGCCGCTCTCGCCAATCGGAGCCTCGGGGGCAGCTAGAACGCACAAAGTAGAGAAACCCAAGCAAAAGAAACTGGTGCTTAAGCCGTTCAACATCGCCTTATTAACTTATTACGAAACTGCAGTTCCCATCAGGGGCCTATGCACTGCCACCAACATGTTCCAGAAACAGAACAGAGAGCAGTTGCAACATCACTACATCAGACAAGATCAGACAGAAATTTTTCAACGATAACAAGGATTTTCCTGCTACACCCTGACCTCCACACCAGCATCCACCAGATGCTCTTTCACGGCTAGTATGGGGACCTGTGACAAGTCAATTCTCTATATCAATTATCAAGCCCAGGAACAGATAATACTGACTTTGTACGGAATGTGTATGGTAAGTTGATTAATGAGGACTAACACACACAAAAAAATTACTCCATGAGAATGCAACACCGTTCCAAGTAAGGCCAATCTCAATGGAAGTGTCGTAGGAATGTCATGAGAATTAAATATCATGCCACGTCAGTAAATTTGCTGATATGGTAGAGTCATTTATGAGGAGAGAGGAGGGGGAGTTTCATGAAATGAGAGATTAGTGTCATCAGCATGACACTTTTCTGGCACATTTACCAAGTCCCCAGCCTTGGTAACTGTGCGATGACACTCCCCACTGAGACTGGCCTAAGGTGGGTAGTATAGAGATGAAGCTCAATAAAAAAGATGAAAAAAAGCAATAAAGTTCTAATAAAAATAATAACAATATTATTATAAGAAACATAGCTTGATTTCCAAATTAAAGATGGGTAAGAATTCTAACATGTTATGTACTAAAGTTGCTAACTCAGCACACATGCCGGCAAGCATACTCCAACAATGGGTAATCATACAAATTAGAGGGAAAGAATTCCTAAAGCAGCACAAGGGATAATTCTCTAATAAAAGATAGAATACATGCAAGTTAGAGAAAGACACCTCTCATAAGTTATAGCATAGCATTCCAACAGGGAAGAGAAAGTAGGATCCCGTACCTCTTTCCGATGGAAAATGCCCGCAGCAAGGGCAGCCGAAGCATTTGTTTTCTCAAAGACTTCAGAAAAATGTTCAACAGCACCAGCACCACTGCTTGCAATGACAGGAATTGTCACAGCATCAGACACCATTTTGACCAAATCTATGTCAAATCCACAGCCCTGGCCTGCAAGGCAAGATGCCACAATGGAATCTATGATTTATAAACCCATAAAAGGACAAATTCACATGAAAATTGAAGCAAACTGGCAAACAACAATTTGACCACAAATTTCGAAACACATGATAGATCTGAACAACTTAAGATAACTAAATGGTAAGGGTACTATTTTTTTTTCTACTCTTGATTTACAGTCAAATTGCAACCCAGATTCCAAGGTCATAGTGCACTTGCTTAACTTAGTCAATGAAATTCACACCTGCAATTATACAGCATAAGTTTATACATGATGCATGAGAATAGGGCAACTCCACTTTGATGTTTTAATATAGCTGGTCCAAAGCCTAGATGAAGGAGGGTTGTAGTAGGCTTGGCGAGCTAACGTAAAAATCCCACGACTCTAGGGGAGACGAGTGAATAGTAAATTCAGAGACATATTGATTCTGGATTAGAAAAGCACATGTAACAGAATCATATGCAATGAAATGAATTGTTAAAATGCAATAAATGATCCGATAACAAAACTGCCAAAAGACAAAAAAACCATTAAAAATTCTTAAGAACAAATTATTATGACTATCGGTAAAGGGGCCCAATGAAGATATATTGGAGGGCGCCACCTAGCTTGCATGCAGAGCACAATAAGCTGAAATCTTTGTAAGAATACCATAGCATACGTGCAAAACTTAACCGCTCAGAATATGTGAACATACCATCACAATCAATGCAGTTAAGTAGTATTTCTCCGGCACCCAATTCTTCCACAGCTTTTGCTAGTTCATATGCTCCTATAGGTCGGCTATCGCGTCCACCACTCACCTGAAACAGAAGAAAATTAACAATTATGCCCCTTCAATCATAGTTCTTGTAGAACTCGTTTTCTATGAAATGGAAATGTTCATGTGGAGTTCCTTAGCCCTACATTGCCTCAAAAATAAATCATAGCTACTACTGGTACTAGACCTAAAAGATGGGTTAAGAAAGAGTATGAAAAGAGCTCAAATTTTAAACAGTCTATACAGTTGAGGAAGAAGGAATGACTTACTGTACACTGGTACCATGCGTATTCTTCTCCTGATGGACCTGGAAAGTCACATGAGATGTTAGCATGTTCAAAATATAAATGGCGATTTACAACAAAGATAGAATGTACCTTTACTGGACACTTTCACAGTTTTAAATGGCACATCTTCTGGACTATTGACATATACCCGTCGAGGATCAATACTTACAACTACAGCCTGATAATGAGGAATATACTTTATTACAATGAGCAATTTAACGGTTATTATATAACATTTCTGCTAGAATTTACTGGATTGGTCAACAATGTATAAGCAACACAATTGATAAACCAGCAGGAACCAGATGTTTGCTGCTGGCTTTTGGTCAAATTGGCCTTGAATGAGAAAAAAGTGATCTTTACTGGTCTTAGATCCACTTTCCAATTTTAGTTTGATTGTCTTTTACTGACTTTGAGTGATAAACGAACTGCAGTTGTACCCCATAGAAATTAGTGGTCCACCCAATAGCAAAATTATGCATGAAACTGACTTCCCAAATTTAGTGACATATATGTACGACAGAGCAGAAACTTGAATGTGATACTTTGCAATGTCACTTCTTTCAGGGGGAAAAAGTAACAAGAAGGAAATCTCTACCATATCGTGAAATCTGACTAGTAATGTAAATACCAGATACAAGCATTTACTTTATGTTTAGTAACTGAGCAATAAAACAAACAAGGTTATGAAAATAACAAAAAACCTGGTTGCCATATACTCTAGAAATCTGCTCCAAGCTGCTTTTCCCCGTCTTTACCTGATATAAAGAAATAACTATATAATGGGGAAACAGCTGAACATTGAGAGGGAAAAGTAAAATACATACACCAGTTTGTAAAAAGGCTTCGGCAGCATAAACAGCATCACTTCCGATTGAAATTTTGTCAGCACCAGACCTGAAATATTCTGATGCTACTTCCAAGCTTGAATAGTATCTGAGGAGAAAGAAATGTACACAGTAAAAGGGACATATTTTGCCCTTTTCAGTACTGCCTAAAATAACAAATGCTACCCATTGGATGTAAAGAACAAAGGGCAGGAAACATGGAGAGTTGAAAAGAATCCATAAATAAGATGACAAACTGTCCCACCACACGAATATTGGTGGAAAAACTTGGAATTCATGAAACAAGCCTATTCAGATAAGAAAATCAGGCCATTCAGGTATCAATTTCAGTATCTGTGACCACCCTTTCTTTTACATCTTTTTACTCCGCATTCTACGACTTTCTCGCCAGGAGATTAGGTTTCTAAGCACAAAGTTTCTGGGATCCCCATTGCTTAAGAATAGAGCATGAGAAATAACCTTCCGTTTGCATCTGTGAAGTCTCGTATACCTCCACCAACTGTAAGTGGCACAAAAACCTTTTCAGATGCACAACGCAGTACCTACAGAAGATTACATGTCACTACACCAGACAAAAGGGGCGTAATGACTAAAGATAAATTAGGAGGTTTCAGATTCTAAACAAACCTCTAGCATAGGCAAATCACCCAATGGAAAGTCACGGAAACCAGTTATATTCAAGAAGCTGACCTAAGGGAAATGTTATTCATGATATAAAATAATAACTTTATATAAATTGAATCATAAGATGGAAAAAATTATGCAGAAAACTACCTCATCAGCACCATCTATGTAGTATTGACTTGCTAAATCGACTGGCTTGCCAAGGTTTCTTACCTATGAGAATATGATGTAAATATTAAAATATGTTCAAACTAAGCTGTGTATCAGTCAAATCATAATAAAATTATCTCAGATTTATTGTTCATTTAATATAAATGAACTATGGCCAAAGTATCACCTAGGACTAAAGCGAAAGTGCCATTAAGAGCTTGTCCTGATGTTTAAGAAGTTTAAACACACTTAAGGTCAGTGGATAAAGCTTTGTACCTCTTTGCTGCTAGTATGATCTCTTACATCATACTGATCACCTTTTGTTACCACAAGATCCCCATTATCATTTGACCGAACATCAAGGCATGCTATAACCTGAAAATTTTGAAGAGAATAAGAAGGATGGAAATCTAAACTGTGGGTCACATTGAAATATTTAACAATATGAAAGATGAAACTCACTCTCTTTGCAAGTTTTGATGCTTTCCTACGTGCTGGGACCTACATTGCAAATATAGGTAATTAGGTATGAATTTCATATTTCATAATTAAAAAGATCAAATCAAAAGCAATTGACTGCTAGAAACTATAAACATTACCTTTGCCCCTGAAGAGTTAGCACTGAGAAAATTTTTTAAAATAGAAAGGCCAGTATCTGCAGAAAAAGAAAAGAATGTTTTATATGACCAGTAAGTTAAAACTTTGGAAATCCAAATTTAAACTAACTATTTACCTCCGCTCTTTTCTGGGTGAAATTGAACTGCCTGAATGTTTCCCATTGAAATGGATGATACGAAGCTGTCACCATAATTGCATATTGATGAAATCCAGTCTCTGTTAGCATCTGACTAAGCATGTAGAAAGAAAAAACATGTCACATCTCATGACTCCACCAAAGCACGAGAATCTAAATAGCATTGCTACTTACAGGCAGTGCATGGTAGGAGTGAACAAAGTAAACATGGTGGCCGTCAGCTCCCTGCAGCAGCTGTGTGTCCTTGGTGATCTCAAGAGCGTTCCAGCCAATGTGAGGAACTATGAGGCCCTTGGAGGAGTCGAATCGCCTGACCACGCCCGGAATTACACCAAGGCCGCTCACTGCGACATCAAATGCTAAATTAACTACTGTTCATCCACAGTGCACAGCTTAGCAAAAAAGCGGCAGGAAGTGAGACGGAGCGTGAGAGGAGCTTACCCGGGCCGTTCTCCTCGCTGGAGTCGAAGAGCAGCTGGAGGCCGAGGCAGATGCCTAGGAAGGGACGGTCCATTTGGACGTACTCGCGGAGCGCGTCGGCCATGCCAGTGCTATTGAGGACGTCCATGGCAGAGCCGAAGGCGCCGACGCCAGGGAAAACGAGGCGGTCGGCGGCGAGGATGTCCTCCGGGCTCCGCACGTCGCGGATGCCGAAGCCGAGGTGGCGGATGGCGTTGCGGACGCTGCGCACGTTCCCCGCGCCGTAGTCGAGCAGCGTCACCGCTGCGGCGAGGCAATTTTAGCAAAGCGAAACGCAGCCTTGAAGCCATGACTCGAGTTCCGGAAGGGAAAGGGAAGGGGGGCGTGGTCTGCAGCGCTTACTGTTTGCGTCGGAGGACGCACGGACGGAGAGGGAGGCTGAGCCGGAGCCGCGGCGCTGGCTGCTCCGCTTCGGGCGGCGGCCCACGGAGCACGGGACGGTGAGGATGGCGGCGCCGGTGGCCATTGCTCCCTGCGGCTGCGGCGGCGGCTGCATTCGCGCCCTTCTCCGCTAATTAATCGCCGCTAATGCTGCGGAGGAGTAGGCGACGAAGGAGCCGGCGAGAGGAGGCCGCGCCGGGGAGGGGCGTACGGCGGCGCCGGCAGGTCGTGCTCAGAGACGCGTTCACACTGACGCTGTCACGCACTCGCCCGCCCTAGCGTATCTTTCTTTGCGGGCCTCCGCTGCCGCCCAGCGGGCCCGGTAGGCCACTTTTAAATAAATAGAATCTGGGCCTCAATTGCCACAAGGCGTTTTTTGCGGGGCCGGGCCGAGCGTGGTGTGCTCGTGACAGGCCCGCCCGGCCTACTCTTGTCTTCCTAAAATGAAGACATGCTCTTCTTGTGCCACAGTAAAAACTTCTTTTTTGTGAGACTGGTAAAACTTTCTTCAAGAAACGGAAAGCATGGATGAATATATGAAACAACAGACTCAACAAATAAGAATTCAACGTTCAAACAGGATTATTTCTGACTCTTTTTGGCACTGGAACTGCTATTAGCTCATACAGTCCATAAAGACAGGCACATGCTACTATATTCTTACAAAGCTTGATCATAAGTTTAACTGAGGTACAGAAAGAATAACAGATACCACTCCGAGCACCTCAAGCTAATCGAACTGGCCAACAGCCCGTCAACTGTACTTGGGCAGTGGCCAGAGTATTTGAAGAGAATAGTACATACCAGGTTGACCGTCAGTTATGTTGCTACAGAACTGGTATATATATACCAATAACATCATGGTGAAGACACGATTAATCAGCATGATGTCCAGAATATGTTACTCTATAACTAGGTTGTTTGTCCAATCAAAGTTTCTGAAAACATTGCCAGCAATCCTCTTCCGGGAATATATGCAGTAACACAATTGTACTTCTCAGCTGGAATCTCTTTTCGGAGGAGCTGTAGCTGTAGGGCCCTGGGCCTGGGGGCGACCCAGATCAAAGTTTTGCATCTCACTAGCAAGCTGCGCCCTTCTCTCTTTCAAAAAATTGAGTCGGTTAGTCAGCTTGGCTAATGCCGAGGATGCTGCGACCCCAGATTCCTGATAATACAGTGGCACCATTAAAACTTCAGCTTAATAGATCATTAATGTAAGCTTAACAAAACACAGAAAGGAGGGGGGGGGGGGGTTGCGAGTTGTGACGACCAAGAGGAGCATAATCAATGTTTATTATCGCATAGAATAGGATCACCTCTGTTTTAGTACTTGAATAGGTATTGGAACCTTGAACCCTGTTCTGTGCTAAGTTCCACCTTGTGGCAAGTGATCCGTCTTGGCCATCCTTTGAAATCAACATCTTTTGAACCATTTGGTTTGTAGCCCAGAACATGTCAGGTACAGAATTAGATATTACATTTGATCGTGCTTTGACTGAGGAGCTAATCTCTGGAGAAAGGGCAGCATTTTGTTCGACTCTGGAGAAAGGGAGGCCAATTTAGTTGAACATTATATTATGTATGCCTCAACCAAGGATTCTAAAGAGAGGCAAAATATTATAGACAGTGCAAAAGTACTACTGAATCCTTGGCAATAAAACCTTACTCGACAAGCTTGTCTGCATTTAGGAGTCGCTTGTTGTTGCATGATTCACATAATGAAGTGGAACTCAGTTGGGCCTGGTTGTTCAGTTGTCCACGAAGATCAGAAACCTTTTGCTTCAAGTTCATGATGTCAGCTTCAGCGGCAGCAACTTCCTCAAGATCAGCCTTAGTCTTTAATCAACATAGTAAAAAAACTGCTTCAAATGGTGAAAAAGTTATCTATTGCAATAGCCAGATTCAGGAAGGGTACCTTGCTGTCTATCGTTGACGGGAAGGACACATGTCCTCTTCGCATATTCATTAACCCGGACTCCAATGAAGCCCTTAAGTTTCTCTCCTTCTGCAGCTGGTCTCGTAAGTTTTCCACCTGTTGAATGTGCAAATTATTCATGTTGAACAGAGAAAAATGCAGAACGTTGCGAGCGAAACAAAACAATTCCAGAAGCACATAAGTACAACATGGTTCTGAGTTCTGAGACAGAACTCAGGGGTAGGGAACAAATATTTAACAGGAGAGGCTGGGAAATCAAAAGCAGCTGAAATACTGGAAAAGGAATGGAAATATCTACATGTTAAGTTCTTGCTCTTTTCTTTTTCTCGAACACACAGGAGAGCTGCGTGTCATTTCATTAAGAAGGAACAAAAAAAATACAAGGGAGAGGCATAAATACCATGTTCAGTGTATAGTAGACTATATGGCCCACTGTTGGATGGATTCATGTTTATGACAAAGATGCTTCACTGGATCTTGCCAAGAATGATATGTTATTTTTTTTTGGATAAAAATGTGAGGTAAAAGGAATTGTCTGCATAATTAGTACATCAAATAGAATCAGGACTTGATTCAGTTTGTTGTTATCAGGAAGATGTTCCTACTACATAAAACATGATTCATAAGTATTGGTAGCAAGAAATTGTTTGTTTCAACAAAGGTATTCATGCTTTAAAAAAGGAAAAAAGAAGAATCAGATTAAGTATTTGTTACGATAATGTGTACCAGTTGTCTTGGTCATTCAAATAGACAAGACCAAACAGCTCATCTGACTGAGCACCACGATCAAACCTAGAGCAAAGTGGCAGGCATGTGTTGACATTTAAAATGCAAGGAGTAAGGAGCAATTTCTCAGACTTCTTTGGTTCAGATGTTTGGATAGTACTTGAGGCATAATTGCTAGTAGAACAATCTTCACCTTCATGCACGGTATCTTATGTTTATGGATAGTTATTCAAGTTTAAACCCTGCCTCGTATGATCTCTTAGGGAAACAAAGCCATTTAACAGTATAAACAAAGGTAGCTGGGGTATATTCTCTTTCCAGAACAGGAAAAAGAAAACCAGACCCTAAGTTTGAGCTCTTACTTCTTTTTCAAGTGCTACACGGCGCTCATGTAGTGCTCCTTTTCGCCTTTCTAGACTTGCCTGGAGGACTGTATTTTCTCTTACCTGAAAAAGACATAGCATTATCTCACATAGAAGAATCTTGTGTTACATGATTTTTGTTCGATCCTTGTACCTCCTCTGTAATTTTAGATTGGAGATGACTCTTGTTGTTTTCAAGCTTCACAATATGAGCCCTAGTTCAGAAGCTGAATTAGATAAGAAAAGGCAACTCAAAATATAAACAAATGTAAATTCTAAAAAGCTGACTTGTATTTTTTATCTTTATGAGTTTCCAGCTGTCCTTTTTTATGTATATTTTAAATAAGTAATAGGAAACCCTAAATTGTATGCCAAGTTCATAGAACGTACAAATTTTAGGGAAGCAAAGGGAAGGTGAACCTATAATGTAGAGAAAAAAAGAAAATTTTCTATGTATGAAATATGAATTGAAAAAAACATGTTTGTATTTTATGCACTACTCATCCTATAAGTGGGAGTGGAGAGAAGTAGGAGAAAATTATAAGGGAAAGGAATGTAGAGAAATCTTTTTGTAGCTAAAAAAGTAGCTTGGTCCATAGAAGCCAACCATCACATTCTTTTAACTACGACAACTAAGAGAACTGGGCCACCAAGTAAGAAATGGAAGAGTTTCTTCCCATTACTAAACCCTAACTACATTGAGCTACCCCTGTTATTCTCTTTGGGTCATCATCGGATGAGTTCTTGGTTGTTGAGAAGAAGTAGCAAAACAACTTGCAAAATGGAATTTGCTGCTTTTAAGAGATGTCTTTAACTCTTTCAATACATAGTGCATGTCCAGTTGGCATTGCATATGACAGGATACTTACTCATCATCATCATTGCGACAGTCCGCCTCCTCTGTTGAGAGGTCTTTTCTTGCCTGTAAATAAAGCGTTTCAGTCAAACTATAGTATACACTAGTTCTGATACACATAATTATGTGAGTAACAATTTAAACTTACTGAAGTACGCCCCCATGAGTTCCGTTTGCTTGTTTTCTCCATAAGCTCTGGTCTCGAAGATGATGAATGGGCATTTGGTTTTTGTATATGATCTATGGATCTCTTTGATTCACATAATTCTTGTTTTGATTGGGATGGAAGGTTGCTCTCCAGTTGAGAGGTATCATCCACTTTTGGAAGAGAGGAAATTTGATTACTATCTTCTGATGGCACACCATGTTCTATTCTCAAGGTCTTCACAGGAGGTTGAACAACTTTATCGTTGTCATCACACGCAGGGCCAGGGATATTGTTATTAACCTATGGGCGGTGAGAAATTGCAAGGGTAACAAACAAGTTGCAAGAGCATTTAGTTGGAAAGGAAAATTTATGTGTTAACACCTGACATAGTTATTTCAAACACCATGAATTGTTACACATTAGAATCTTAGTCTTATCAATATAATTCCCAAGAACATTGAGTTAGTGTGACCAAGGTTTTTCTCATCTAAGGATGAAATTCGAAGTTTACCTCACATAGTTATTTCAGACTCCATGAATTGTTAACATTAGAATCTTTGTCTTATTGATATAATTCCTGAACATTGAGTTATTGTGACCAAGGTTTTTCTCATCTAAAGATGAAATTCGAAGTTTTAAGAAGATGCCTCGAGTAATCCCTTCAGTCAAGGAAAAGGAAGGCCTTTTTGACTTTTAAGAGTAAAAAGAAAGCTACTTTAACCACAAATTTTTTAAGAACGTGATTTAGCGAATTGTGTCAAGAAGACTGATTAGATGAAGTACCTTGTCATCTTTATTAAGAATTCTGCTGCCAGAAGAGGGTTCAGTATTATCATTCAAATCTTCTTCAACATCATCTTCACCAGAACCATAGGAACCATCATCCTCAGGGATGTCATTGTCTGTCGAATATTCCTTGTCAACGTCAGACTCGGTATAAGCATCTGAAGAGTATGAACCATCTTCGATATCCTAAAAAGGTAACTGTGGGATTAAAATTCATGACAATCAAATGGAACTTGCTTGTAGAGAAAAACATGTCTAGGTAAAGGAGATACATCAAATATCTGATCATATTCCTCAAGCATAATAATAACAATAGCTTGAGCATGGTTGGCAGCAGCAGCAGCTTGAAGCAACTGGAATGAACCATCCCCAGCCATACTGAAGTCACTATCAATTTCACATTCACCAAGAAGAAGAGGCCGAAGAAGCAGCGGTGCCATGCAAGCTGCCAAAGCCGATGCAGACATCCTATTTACAGCTTTGTGTGATCCAACAATCTGCATCATTTTGAGAACCCTAAAAGAAAAGCGATGAGTTTCATGGACTTTGATCTTGCTATTGTCAATTTGTAGTACATGCAAAAGTTAAATGATAATCAAATTAAATATGAATAAAAATCATGTACATATTTTTCAAGAATCGAAAAAATCATAAGCATTAGGACCATGGCACCATGAACATTATTTTTTTCGGTGTAGAGTTTGGTTGATAAGAAATTTGAAAAAAAACATCGGAGGTGAAACAAACCTCTGCAACAATTGGCGATTTGGTTCTGGGAAAACTTCATATATCACTCTATTCATAGCATCAAGTCTTCTTGTCTTATCAGTTCCTGTGTAGTCGCTTGTTTTGATTAGTTTATAGTTTTTAGCATAATACAAAGTTTAGTGGGGCATAGGCTGAGCTAGTATTTTGGTATACACTCCATGAAAGGTAGCTAGGCTCAGAAATTCAATACTGGATAGATTGCTGAATAAATAAAGTAAGTTTCACAATCTTACGGTAAGCTCTAACCAGGGCAGTGCAACATGGTGCCGGAACTGGAGAAGATGGCATCTCTCGAAGAATGCACTGCAACAAATGAGAATCAACAAATGTTATTAAAAAGAATAAAATCACAGTTTATTCCTATTGTGAGATCATAGTAAATGCTTGTCAATAAATACCTTAATACAGTCACCAATAACATGTGCATCCTCTTCTGGGGAGAACTCATTCTTTCCTACAAATTCATATTAGAAGATGTGGTTTTAAACCCAGCTAGGAAATAAGCCAGAGCAAATACAGCACTCTCAGGATATCCAAACCTATAGTCCTCCCAAACTTGCTTCATGAAAACATGTACTACTATAAAAACACAAATAACTTACTAGAACTACATATAATAAGCTCTTGTAAATCCAAAGAGGGCTAAGACAGCCAAACCTAGTTGTCCTAACTTAAAAGAGAAAATGTCAGCCTACAGGAAATCACCCTTTTCGTAATCCCGAACTCTGCGTTTGACTTCTTCAACATCAGCAGACTGACGGAGGATTCCTTCAACCTTCACACCTAGAAACAGAGTATATTTTTTCACTTCCATTGAACAGCAAATTTATAACTGCAGGAAATTTGAGGCAAGATCGTGTATTGAATAATAAAAATAAGGAAAAAACATTTACCATAATCTTCGATGAACTTTAAAGCCTTCTCCAAGAATGCTGTATTGCCATCAGCATCAACAAGTGCAAATTCTGCTGGTCTGCCAATTACAGATGTACCATCCGCTGAAATAGAAAAGATCGGATTTGCTTATTTGTATTCCAACTCCATGATATGATTCCGTCCCTCCCCACCAGAATAGAGTGAGAGAAAAATTGATGGAAAAAAACTGTTTCATATATTGCACAGAATCTCAAGCTCAGTGATGAGAGAAGTTTCTGATTTCAATATGTTAGCATATATATTGCATTTTCTGACACCTGATGCAAATTTTTCATTTTTGATGTAGCTGTATTATTTGTATAAATGGTAGCTTGGTGCAATTGTAGATATCTTCCTTTATTTAACTCTTGAGATGGCTGGATGCAGTGACATCCAGTATGTTGACCGACAATTGTTTGCCCATGTCCCTGTAGGCATGCCTGTTGATTTACTGTCCTAAAAATCTCTAGTTTCTAAGTGTTAGCACAAACAAAATTGAACATTGAACTGGAGTGTTTATCTGGCAGAAAAGTCATTTTTCAGCACAATTCTTGCAGAATTTTTAAATCACACATTCAGGGCGTGTAAAATGAAGCCACGAAGGTAGAGGACCACCAAACTGGAACAGTATCACCATGCTTTTACAGCTATCAAAATGGAAAATGACAGGAGCTAGGAGCTATCAACTTCAGTTAGGAGAATATGAGGAATTGATATATCCATTGAAATTTTGATTAGCCTATAGTTTGCCACAAAATCAGGATTCCTTTTGGTTTAGAAAGTATGACTTAATAGTACACACAAGCGACCCATAAATGCAACTTTTGATAAGAGTAATCATAGCTTACATTGTTCAGCCGCAGTTTCAGCAGGTTCTGTTATGTCAGTGCTGACTATTGGATGTTGTCCAGCTGTATTCACAACACTGGGTGCCTGAGCCAGAGCGCTCTCTAATGCACTTCTCCACTCATTTAGGTCTTCTGTAGTTTCTGCCTGCTTGATGAAAAACTGTACTGTTAAATCCCTAGACGATACCATTAGCCATATTAACTATTGCAACTTCAATCCCACTGCTGCACCTGTTACCCCACCAGTCATTGCACACTCCCAAATGCCAACCCACCCATTTGAAGAACATAACAATAACCAAGAAACTGAATTAGGTACACAACCAACCTTAAGGGTGAAAGTGCGTCCATCACGACCATCAGGAAAGACCACTGTTATAGTTTTCCTTTCTTCTTTGACTATCATACTGAAATGTTGCTCAAGATTATAGATACTATTATTGAAGGAGCTTTAGAGTAAAAAAACGGCTTTAAATTCATACCTTGCAGTGTTATTCAAGTCAATTCCGCCAAGAGTAACAATTGGTTCACTTCCTCTGGGAGGGGGAGCATTCTGCAAGTAAAGCAGAAAATTGGGGATAATTGCCATGACATTTAATTTTGAATAAATTACTAAGCGAAACACATAGAAAACTTCACCAACAAGCCAAAAGGAACTATGTTTCAGCAGTTGTAAATGTGGCTGCAATCATGTTTACCTCTTGAAAACAGTTACACAGATAGCCATCAGTAGTGTTAACATTTTGTTTCCTATCACAGTTTATATCAAATTATAGCCATTCAGTTTTTCTGTACACTATCTAGGTACAGTGATTAATGAATAATGATATAATAAACTAGATCAAATCAGGATGCTAGTTTATAGTTTATCTGTTATAGTGCTTTAAGTGGATATAACTTGCCTTAGATATAGCTTTACTTGATGATAGCTCAGGTACTCTAATGGGAATCTTCATAATGCTCCGACTTAATCTAAGCAAGTTGATGGGGATAATGAGCTACACAAATTCTTGTTCAAAACCTTTTGAGAAGGTTAAGGGTAGTTGCTATGAGTTGGGTTCATATGCTTACTCTTCCTCAAAATGAATTTGTGGAAATTATACCATGTTCATTAAGGCTAATAAAACATCGAGAACAGAAGGGATCAAACAATATCTGATCAACATGGGAGGATCCACTGGGTATACGACAAGGGGAAGCCAGGTTTGTAGCTTCCCTAGTTGGTCCTAGCCATCTATGATCCAATTGACGATATACTTGAACCGTTGATCATATAAAACAGATAGCAAGGAATCTAACCTCACTGGATAAAGGTATCTCATCGCCTAATATCTTCTTTCTGAATACACTTTATCTTGTAGTACGATTCATTACAGCAAAATTTATTCTAGTCCAAACAACAATTTAAAACTTTTTTCATAGCATTGTAACTGAAGCAAAGAGACACAATAAAATACACTGTTCTACAGAACAGTATTAGACTATTAGATGAAGAAAATGGAACAGTATGGAAGGAATTATAGCAACATGTCTTACAGGATCACTCCTGAAGAACACTAATGATGTCCTTGTAAGTATAAACCAGCGCTTTTTCCATACTGTCCAGCCAATCCCTGTAAGTTATCATGTTTAATGAAATGGGAAGCGTAGTGCAACCAGAAATATGTAAAAATTTCATGATAAAACAGACGTTGTCAAATGTAAACATGACATAACGGAGCACTAAATGTGGTAAAAATGGAAAAATTTGTTATTTTACTGCATTGGGTTTAGTATAGGTGTAAACAATATGGAGCAATTATTCTGTAGACGTTCATCTTCTTTTTGGCAGATAAGCAAGAGGGCTGTAAGTCATTTCGTTAAGAAGAGGAGCATATAAAAAGTACAAAAGACCAAAGACAACATACACACACCCCAACACCAACACTTGAAACTTGACCAAAGCTTGCTTTTGCCCCTGCACTGATATTCTTAAGCGTACGATTTATAGGAATTATAAACAAATATTATATGTCTATAGCCATGTCTTTAAGAGTGAGTAAATTGTACCTGTTAAATATATAAAAGACTCTCTATATACCCATGAGACTCTCTATATTCCAATATTGCTCTCCATAAATATAGGACCATCTCCACAGGCTGCTCTTATTCTCTCAATTCTCCAAGGTGTGTTAAATATATAAAAGACTCTCTATATACCCATGAGACTCTCTATATTCCAATATGGCTCTCCATAAAGATAGGACCATCTCCACAGGCTGCTCTTATTCTCTCAATTCTCCAAGGTTAGTAACAGTACCATGGTCTGCTCTAACTTAGATTGACACTCAAAATGATTATCTAATTTTATATACAATCCACTCTGCAGGTTGATACCTATCAACTAAAAAACATTGCAATGTAACAAAACAAATTACAATATAGTTTTCCATGGTTTCATATGCACGATTAATATTCTGATCCACATGACATTGTGATTATTGCTCTGACTTCACGATACATGTTTCTCTGTCTTTTGTGCTTGAAAGCTCAACCATTGATAAATTGAGAAGTGGGAAGGTTATGCTGATCCAATTTAGCTAATTGGATGGATAACATTCCTATGGCATAGACATATTAAAACCTTATCGCAAGTTAATCTAGCTATGCTAAAACAAAATTTATGAGATAGTATCATCAGGAAAAATATACCTTTAGACGAGAGCAGTAAATTCCCACTCTTAAGAACCTGCGGTAAAAGAATATGTGGATTTGATTGTGAAAAATTCCGTAACATATTGCAAAAAGTTAAAAATCCATTCATTTCTGGGAGCACTAGCACAAGCAAAAATGGTTGAAAAGTCTGCTGTTTGAAAGAGAGTAAAACAACCAAAAGTCACCTACTCGATTGACAAGCATAGCTTTTATAGCTGCTTTATCCGCCTGAAGTCGTGTAAACCAGAAATGAATTAACAAATATGAAGCAAGACCTACTCCCTCCCATCCCAGGAATTAGGCGCGTACTATTACCAGTACGTACCACACCACCAGGCGGCTGGCCTTCATGCTGAGTCTTCCTCCGCCGCCAACTCGATGTCGTTGTAACCAAGCCTAACCACTAATCTTTTTGCCACAACTTCATTTTGAAATGATAGTGTGACTATGCAGCTGCAGTTTTACAGGTTCGATATTGATTACATGTTCGCTGAGATGCAACTATGATTAGGAACAGTAATCTGAAATAAAATTGATGCATAGTGCTACAGTGTGACATTTGCTCTAGGACATGCTAGAACATTGTAAAGGTTATTAGGAGAATACCCTTGGCGTCTTTTCTTTATGTACTACCAAGCACAACTTCATGATAAAAACTTTTTTAAAAAATGGAAAATACAACAAACCTGACAGTTTGGACAAGTGGTTGGTGAATTTTCACTAGCTTCAGATTTATTAGTGTTCTGAAAGTTAGAGTCTCCTGCCCCACATCGGCAGGCCTTGACCTGACTGATATTCTCATTGGGCTGTGAAGATGATACCTGCCAGAGTGTGAAACGGAGTAGGGTGAATACTCAGAAAATGCGACAATCAAACGACGCAAGACCTTTTGGAACTTAATGTTAATTGAAATAAGGAAAAGTGAAACCTTTTACATAAGTAGTTACATGTGTAGATACTGTTAACAAAAAAAGTCTGGTGGGCCTTTCAGAGAGAACATTAGTATCATTCCAGTGCAACAAAAAATATATGGATAACATAACAGACATTTTACCCATTGATCAACCAAAATGAGCTCTATCATCTCGCTTGTATTGCAAATATTACATTGATCCAGTATCTTCTAAGTGAAACACAAAATCAACTGAATTTCACTAAAGTGGTTGAATAATAACATTTTTAAGTCCAATAAAAACTTCGCATAGATGAACGAACATGATCAGGAACACAGAGAAGATAGACTAAGAATGCAAGTAAACATATGCCCCTCTTACTTGCTGATAAGAAGCCCTGAATTCCGAAGCTGACATTGTCTGCTGTAGGTGGCTCACTTGCGAATACTTCAGGGTGATTTCTGTCCCACTGATGAATTGATGTTCTCCGACAAGAAATAGATGCCGCTTACAGTGTTACTAGTGATGATTTCATGAGATTTGTTCTCTACAAGAATAATAGAAAATTAATAAACTGACATGGCCATATTACCAGGTTCCAATATGAAAGTCTGGTTGGATTGGGGGATTTGAATCCAAATGCTTAGGAATTATTTTCAGTTAGAATTAGTTCTGTAAAGTCTTGGAGTTGGAGTCCTCATACAAACACTACAATTCCTCATGTTTAGATTCAGAAAACCTTTTGAATGACAACTTTAGCTAAGTTATGATCATGCTCAGTGGTTGAAAATATGTGCATGAACTACCAGTTGTCCCAATTCCTGACCTACCAAACCTATGAATGTGTAATATCATATAAATACATAAATTATCAGCTAAGCAAGAGAAAATGTGATGTGATCTAATGAACCCAAAGCTAGTTTTTCACAGGAATAGGGAGGCTACCAGAGGAAACAGAAGCACGAAAGCTTATTTAGTTCGTCATGGGTCAGCTTCAGATTAACTGAGTTGGATTCAGCATCCACAATAAGTATCAGTTTAAGTTTTTAAGCCATTAGTTGGACCTGGAGTATCACATAGCACAAGCATAGTCACAAAGAGAAGAAATATTTAACAAGCTATGGGAACTCTTGTAGTCTTGTTGAAGTAACTTATATTACTTTTTGGGGGAACGAAAACTATACTAAAAGGATAGACTAATAAGAGTTGGAGTTTCAACATCACGAAACCCGCAAATAATTGAACCTGGCTGCATAGTAGTAGTTTGGGTGAGGAAAAACAGTGATATTTTAAATGATTTCTTATATGCACAAAAATACTGTAGAACTGTCTAAACAGTGATGTTTTAAATGATTCTTATATGCACAAAAATAACTGTATAATTGTCTATATCCCCTCTTTCTCATAGAAATAAAACTGCAGTAATTTGAAGCAGCATTCCGCTCAAAAGCATTGCTCTGTCTCGCCTCCCTCAACAGGCTGACTGAAATTTAGCTAAAATTATTTTTCTTCGGAACAGAGTTCCAAAGTTGCATGGCATCAAAGCACGTTTCCTAAATGACCAAACGGCTATGTCGAGAGCTCCCAAATATCAACCTCCTCTTAAAATCAACAACGATTTGAGAACCCAATTCCTCCGGGAAATTTTGCACCAAAACATAGAATAGCGAGCAAATTTACACCGCACATGATATCGAGCCAGAACTATCACAGCGAAATCTCGTCATTCCAAGAGCTAACGGCAAATCTCCTGGATCATCCTTAGCTACGCCCGCAACGTTCTGCATGCACTGCACCCGAGATCAATTAACCTAGTAAATCATTGAAACAAGCGGCGCAATGAGCTACCCTCTCTCGGATGCAGCACCGCGGAGAAAGCTCTTCCTAATGCAGCCTGCGCAGCATGCCGAACCCAGATGAAATGAACGCGCGGCAACACCATTGCCTCATTTCCTCCTCGATCCCCCAACCGAAGGATTCCGCCGCATATCGTCCCCCGGAAATGCACAGCACGCAGCGATCGAAGAACGGAGGCGGAGGCGGGCAATGCGGCTCACCTGCGGCCTCGACGCGACCCCCGAGCTCTCACGTCGGCGCGCGCGGCACCTCCTCTCTCCTGGTCTCGCGCCTCCGTCAATCTCCTCCCCCTCCTCCTCCTCCTCCGCTGCCGCCGCGGTCTCCCCGCTCTATTTTCTCTCGCCGCTGGGGCTTGCTCGTCCCTCCTCGCCCGCACTTTCTCCGGGGAAATTCCTCCCGTGGCACGGGGCGAGCGGAAATAACATAGCCTAACGACCCGCCTCACTGCACCCTGGGCCCCGCGGCCTCCGGGCCCCGACGTGCCAGAGCAACGGTCCGATGCGCCTCGCGCTCTCCCCGTTCGTTCCCGCAGCGATACGCGGGCGTGGGGACGGGGTCAAGCGACCGGGGCCGTTGGATGCGGGATGCGAGACACGTGGCGGAAGATTGGGGGCTAGTCCGGGTGACATTTTTGTGCGGCCGGAGTGGGAAGCACGTCCCGACGGAGGACGGGAGAGCGGAGCTTGGCCTGTGGCCTGTCACCTGTAGGCATGGGCATGCACTCTCTTGCGGGGCCCACATTGTTCCTGGGCTGGGCGTGGGCCCCGGTCCCGGGACGCCACACCTTTTCCTCTGCTCAACTGTCGCTGTACCGGTATCCGCGTGTGGTCTCTTTGGGTAATGATCAATCTAGGATCCTCACATGATCTCGTCACAAATGTGCGTGCAACCCTCCCGATGATGAGCATGATGAGTGCACGACCATGCTTCGTTAGAAACGCTTTTCTGGCCTGATCTGAACCACTGAAACTTCGACCGGAATACCGGATCGACCCATCGGCACCGCACTCTGCACATCAGAGACTGCAATGCAATGGCGAGACGCGAGAGGACAGTGACTGATCCTAACAGAGTTATCATGCTAGTCGTAGTACCTTGCTGAGTTGCTGTCCCATGGAAACAGAGATGCTATCATGCTAGTAGTACCTTGCTGTCCCATGGAAAGCCATGTGCGACTCCCGGGGCCCTCTTCAGTGAAAATGTGAAGAGGCTTCACGGCCCCGGTCACGGTCGCAACAGGGGTGAGGAACGATGGCACCACTCTCGCAAACAGACAAGCAAATGCAGAAATGCTATGCATTCGTACGAAGCGTGACAAACAGTAGCGCCAGGGACAAGAGATGCCACCAGCAACAGCACAAGCAACCAAACCAAAGCGTACAGTCAGTCCCTCGGAATTTGCACACGACGCAGCAGCAGACAACGTCGCGTGACAACTTGAACCGTCTCAGGTACTGAATCCGATCCGCGGCCACATCATTCAAATTACAAGCATTGGTATTCAGACATGAACTTGGCAGATTACCAGCGTTAGCTTGTAAACGTTTGATGGTTAGCTGGTGCCTAAGTATTTTATCCGTTGACTCTGGAAAGCAACACAGGGAGGGAGAACAACGAACACCGTTCGCACAGACTGGCAAAGCGTCTCTGCTCTCAGTTGTCTCCTCTTGGTTCGTCGTCCTCGCTGAGATTGATGCCGGTGATGCACATTTTTCCTACATTTACTGCAGTGCAATGGTAGAATGAATGAATGAATTAATACTATACGTTATGAGTCTGCCTACAATAGCAGCAAAAATCTTGAGCTACTGAGGTGAGGCGCATTGTTTTGCAATTGATGCAGAATTACTAGTTAGTCATGCAAACTAATCCTGTCATCCCAGCAGATTTCTCGTATGCACGCCGCATCTAGTTGAATTCAGGTATCCATGCTCAATGTTTATTGTTATTCATATGCAGAAATTCTAGTCTGAATGCTTACCAACTGCATCCAGTCCACGTAGGTTTGGCATATATTTGATAATATGATCTTCGGCGTCTTTATCAGCCTTCAGCGTCTCACATTCAAAAGAGAGCAAGACTTTCTGATTTCCATGTTCCTTTTCAACCAAACCAACAATGTCATCTTCCCAACTGCAGAGTCCATTATTTGGATTAGGAAAACTGAAATCATTGTAGGAAGTAGGAACTCACATAATAGGTAAATACAGATATCTTGATAGCAGTGAGGACTCAATCACAGCACAAGGAGCATCAGCCTTAGCAAAATGCATCTAAAAAGTTGAAGTGGCACATACCACATTATTGCTAGAGAACTAATCATGGGATTACTAACATAGCAGAAGCATCAGAGCTCGGACTGTAATTTTATTAAGGCATCACCATGCAATCGTTTGAAGTTGTAAAAAGAAAAACATTTTTATCTTGTATGAAATGACATGTTTGAAGTGTCTTTCTACTTAAAATCTCATAAATTGCCAAGTTAGATTCTAGAAAAGAGAAAAATAAGAGCTTGAGTTTATCTATGTTCAAGTGTAGTAACTCAAGAAAGGACTTAAGCATCTGTTTATTATGCAGCTGAAGCTTGCTTTAATGTATGATTGATGTGGCACTATGTAGAAGAACCTATTTGCTGTGAGAACCCATCTTAAGCGGTTATAAAGTGTGCAAAAGTGTTATCGCAGTAGCACAACTATGCACCAGTTAAACCTGACCTCTGTTTCAGTCATAGCTCTTTGGCAGCTTGAATAGTATGTCAGAATGAAATAATTAAATAAAACATATTGCAGCAGTAAAAACAAAACCTGATCTTTGTTTCAGTCATAGCTCTTTGGCAGCTTGAATAGCACGTCAGAATGAAATAGTTAAATAAAAGATCACTAAACTACCAGTTACATTTTACATAGTGTACTTTAAGTGTATGCTCTGGGGGTTATCAAAGTGCATATCTTACCAGCCATCTTGAGTGATCTAATTTAGATATGACTATACATTGGTAAGTCTTTTAATACACCAATGCCTGATATCCTGCAACCCAAGTTGCATAGCAATGAACTCTATCATTGCTGGTGGTATGTCCTGATTCGGGACCATTAGCATCCAGTTGCTAGTTCATGCCTCGTTGCCATCAAGAATAAGAGATGGTAGCAACAAGCAACTTGGGATGTTATGCACCAATGCTAATGGACCGGATGCACTACCAGCAATGTCAGAGTTTACTGTAAATTAGTTGTGTGATTTGGATACTGGAGGTTAACTAAGAGTCTATTAGAAGACTTACAACAATCCAACATACATTCTTTTCTAGATTAGATTGCTCTGAATGTCTGGTAAAACATGCCTTTGGTAACCCCATCATGAAGACACTACAAAAGAACTTGCTGGAAACATAATGTAGTGAAACTGTTATTGATATGGTACCTCCCAGAAAGTTGTTGTATGTTCCTATAAAGCACAAGAAATAAGATAACAAATTCTAGAAGCAAACATTAAATGACAATGTGGCAAGAAACCATATAGGTTCTCCATTCGTATATATCAACAGAAATTTATGTAAATCCTCACGTAGGATAAAAAAAAAACACAACTTGGCATTGTTTGACAAAAGGTAAATTCAATAGCATCAAACCGAGTCGCGAACTCTAATGAAATCCATACATCAGAGCAAGATTTACCCATGCAGATGGTCGATGTTTTGTAATCGAGCAGCGTCATGGCCCCTGCATTCCACAACGAGCACCTTCTCTCTCTTGCTCTGGCACATGATCATCACAGATTTATGAGAAAAGCCAACCTCAGCCACACAAACATCATATCATTCAGGAGAAAGTTAACCTCTGTCATGAAAATGCACAGTTTCATGAGGAAAAAATAACCTCAATCAAAAAAGCTATATAGTTAAATGAGAAAAAGGTAACCTCTTTTGGCTCTGTAACAGACTTTACAGTTTCATGAGAAGGCACATATTTAACCTAGTGCTACTCTATGAGCACAAAATTGTTGTAGTTGAGGTGTGGGTTCAAATCCCACATTCTCCTCTTTCAAAAAAGAACAAGTCATTCCTCCTGCGAACTCTCCTTCATTTTATTTTTTTATTAATTATAAAATATAACTAGGCTTTCGGTCTTTTTACGTCAACTATGATAGAACAAATATAAAAAGGGATAATCTTTTAAAGAAAAAAAAAGATAATTGACTACTACAAGAAATGCTTGAAGGAGAAAGTGCACAAGACATGCCTCACCTTAAAATCAATGATGGTGAGTTTTAAAAGGCGGTAATCCTCTCCTCGGCTGCATTCCCTCTCGCAAGATATTGCTTACATAATAGAGAAAGAAACAAAAACAACAAAATCAGCTAAATCTTTGAATGACAATGTACTTCAAACTTGTCTTCTGTTCCATGTAGCAAACATCAAAGACACAGATGGTGAATTTATACAAAGAACAAAGAGTTCCAATCCAACCAACTCAAATCGACGGGTAAAAGTAAGAGCACACTATCTCACTATCCAAGCTACACACCGTATTATACCAAGAAATTTGAATTGACTAACATATTTTGTTTCCTTTCGACGGGACCTGCAAGGCGACGAGCCGGCCGTGCAGGCTGCCGAGGTGCATCCCCACGGCGTGCTTGGTGGCTTCAGCTCACGAGAAGCCAGCGGGAGCAGCCTAGCCAATGAGATGGTCAGCCTGTCGCTGCTTCCCCGCCCCCGCCCCCCCCCCCCCCCCCCATCGCTCTGAGCCTGACACACTCGCGACGGCACTGCCGTCGCAGCCTGCGGCATCTCCAGGTCCTAGGGTCGTGACCGTGAGCGGCAGCGGGGTGCGAGGGGGTCCGGACTCCGGAGGCACCAAAGGAATCGTGGATTCGCCGGAGGATCGCACGGGACAAGTGCGAGGTCGCAAGCTGAGCTCACCAGCGGTGGCGCGGCGGCCGCCCGGTTAATTTCATATAGCCCCCGATGTTTTGCAAATGCACCCCTCGTTTGGATCGCGATCGCGATCCGAATATTTCCATATTACCCCCACTTATTTTCAGAAAACCCCCTAAATCGGATCGCGATTAAAAATTGCGATCCGATTGAGGGGGTTTTTCTGAAACATATATGGGCCTATATGTAAATATTTGCAAATGAACCCCTGGACCCAGGTTAGGATCGACTCGTCCGCGGACGGCGCCGCGGTCCTCCCCTGCTGCCGTTCCTGCCAGAAGGGCAATGCTCCATCCCACTCAGGCACCAACAACAGATGCAAGAGGAATGGGATAGAGGATTACGGGTGCCTTGGAGGCCGTAGCAGATGGAGTCAGGGAGGCGGATGAAATGGCCGGAGATAGCGCCGGACGGCAGCAAGGCGACGGAGGCGACGCCTTCCATCGTCTCGCCGGCATCACCCTCCTCGACGGCTTGCTGCGCCTCTGCCGGCGCCGGCTGGTGGTTCCCGTTCGCCTGCGAGTCCGAGACCAAACCCATTGCTCCCCCCGCCCCGAACACCGACTGCGCGACCTACAGGCAGCGGTTTATACCAAGCTTATTTGTTTACCAAGCGCAGGAAACGGATACGACAGGGGGAGGGAGAGATGATGCGCTCGCCTCGTCCGATGATTCGGAAGCCATCATACCCTCGGTGGATTAGCCTTTTCTGGCCGGCGCCGCCACCTGGTGGAAGGTGAAGAGAAACGCCGCTGCGCAGCCGCCGCCACCGTCGTCGCCTCCTCCCTTCTCGCTTACCCCCGACAAGGGGAACGATTAGAAGAAGGAAGGCCGAGCCCCTCTTACAATGCAGCCCAAACAGGCCCTTTCGTAACAGGGCCCAACCCCAAAACTAACCGAGTCCTCTCCCACAGCCGGAAACGGGCCCAGCCCGTTTACTCTGTGGCCTCGACAAGGGCTTCGTACTAAATAAACTTCTCGACAAGGGCGAATGCGCTAAACATACCGCAGTCGCACCAGGCCTCTCCACCTCTTGCTCTCCTCCCCGTCTCGAGAGCTTTCGGCACGCACGTATGGCGGCGTTGGCGGCCCCGACGAGGGCAGAGGCGCTGTCCCTCTTCCGGTCCCTCCTCCGCACGGCGAAGCAGTTCTCCGACTACAACATCCGGGAGTACACGCGCCGCCGCGCCGCGGACGCCTTCCGCGAGAACCGCGCCCTCCCCGACGCGCCGGCCGCGGCGGCGGCGTTCGCGGAGGGGAAGAAGCAGCTCGAGGTCGCGAAGCGGCAGGCGGTGGTGTACTCGCTCTACGCCCCCAAGTCCAAGAGCGTGATGGAGTTGAAGGTGCAGTGATGGACGAGGGAGAGAGGTGTTGCGCCCTTTTCTTCTCTCGCTCATCGTTCCCCCTTTGCGGATTTGTGCCTTTTATGTAATGATTATACAACTTGAACTGCCCTGTTATCACGTTTGCTAGATGACTGTCATGATA
Organism: Panicum hallii; assembly: GCF_002211085.1. NCBI lineage: Eukaryota > Viridiplantae > Streptophyta > Magnoliopsida > Poales > Poaceae > Panicum > Panicum hallii. The sequence goes on along the minus strand of NC_038050.1, from coordinate 66,364,739 downwards.
CAGCTGCATTCTGTGCAATAAATTACTAAATTCTACTGCCATGATCTCTTATATATGTTTGGCATGCTATTGCCTGCAAAGCAATCTGCTTCAGGGATTGTCCATTGCGTTTGTTTTACTCTTGCGCCGGCGCTGGCTTTGGCTGTCATTCCTTGCTTGCACTTTGGACGCGACTACTGTTAGCACGGTGCCAAATTGGCAAGATCGCACTGAGCCCAATCTAAGTGCTCAGTAGCTGTTTGGTGAAATTCCCAACAGACACACTAAGTTACAAAACCAATACCAGATTACATACCTTACTTCTTTCTTCAAACTAGATTACCTATATAGCGACTGCCTTATTTTGGAGTCCTGGAATTGACTGAACAAAGCAACACCTGCTGACATGCAAGTTACCGTGTCAATGTATCAAGTAGAAGCCTGCTTAGTTTCTTGAAAGAGCAATAATTAGGAGTCTTCGACAGGGATAACCATTGCTGTAGAGGCCCCATGTTATTATTCCATATTACCTTCTTTGGTTGCTTGGAGGCTTTCATGTCTCTCAGCTTCTGCAAATCTGGTAACAGAAGCAGGCCGTGATGGCCCCCTGCTAGCTGGTGCTACGTGTTTTGCTAGATCTATGTTTAGTCTCTGCTTCCCTTTCTTCTTGCTAACTGTGATTGTAAAACACACTGTACGAATCTGTACTAATCTCATCAGCTTGTTGTATCATGGATTCAAGGTTCTTTTTGTAGTAGCACTTGTGATTTTCTCAGTGCATGAGGAACCTCTCAATGTTTTTTGGAACACACTCATATCAATCATCCAGTGCATGTACATCACAAGAAATAAAATTTACAATATTCACAAAGAATTTTCAAAACACAAAATGCCACATGAATTTGAGGTCTTTCACATTGTTTCACAAGCACTATAGTCAAGAACATGGATTAGTAAGGTGAACGATGTCTTTAGAGACTTGATGGATTTGAGAATAAGAAAGGGGCTGCTGCTACTGGCTTGCTGTTGTTCATGAAGAAATGGAAGGTCTTGCTTCCTGACAAAGTTAATTGGACATTGTTAGTTGCTTTATGGTTTACACATTTAACATGTGCACACCCGTATTTTGGTAAGTTTGGAAACTAGACATCGCATTGCTTCGCCCCAGATTGCTGCATCTGAGCTGGATGCTCGGAAAGATCATTTTCTTGTGCGCACTGATAAAGGTGTCACCTTCTGTTTCGGCTGCCCAATATAGCTTCTTGGTTGGACTGATGCGGAACCTTGTCACTGCCATTGTGCTCAACCATTTCTGGAAAGTCAGAAAAGTCCACCTGCGTATTGTTCTCAGACGCAATTTCTTTCACCACCTTTTTCTTCAGTTCCATGTTTCTTTTGTTGCCAGCCAACTTCCAGACCAACTGCAAGGACACCACAAACCATCCGTGTAAAAAGATCATAGCATTCCTGTTTCCAGTTCCAGATCAATGAGACGCGACCATGAATGAATAGGATCTTGTATTCTTGTTCTAGTTACCATGGGGTCGACGACGCCAGTGCCCTCTTTTGCCATCATTGCAAAGTCCCCTCCAAACTTATCTGCCAGGATTGTGCGTGCAAACAGCAGCTCCGGCAGGTCGCCGCACCACCCGGCTGCAAACATGATCCCGGCGGCTGCCTCCCGAATGTCCTCACCACACTCACTGTACGCACCAAATTGAACAGTCATGAACCATAAATGTGGTGGGAAACAATAGAAGAACCAAACATGAGAACAAGATCAAGTCAGATGCTAGGGTGCAGAGAAGATACATACTCTGGCTTGTCTAACTGCTTAGCATGCTCGATGAGGCGATCGCAGTATAGCCCTATGATGTTGAACGCCTCCAGCATGTTGTCCTCCTCTATGACCTGCTCTGCCTGCACGGAGAGAGATGCAATGCAAGCATCGGTGAGTCTTGATTGAAGAGTAATGTGCTTCAGTTCATGTGACAATATTATGCTCATATAGGCTGGAACGTACACGATGGAGAGCACGGTCGAGACGGCCGAGGGCGAGGAGCTGGCCGACATCGCCTCGAGAAATCGACTTGCGAGCAAGACGGGGACGGCGAGCGACGGCGAGACGCTTCAAGGCGAGTCCAAGAAGGGTCTTAACCCTGCCGGTCTGCTTGGAGGTCCTCCTGTGGATGAAGCCCATCGTCGACTGATTCTTGCCGGAGTTCGGAGGCTGTTCCTGGGCGTTGGCTTGGTTTTTATGTTATGTAAACGCCAAGCTTTGCTGTCCTGTTGGTCCTTTGCTTGGTTGAGAGGACGGGGAAGAAGAAGAAGATGGCTTGCTTGTGGACTGCTGGGGAAGTCTGTCGGAGGGGCAAAGGTTTTATACTGCCATTCTTCTTGTCTGGGAACTCCAATTTTAGTGCATCGGCTGTCAGTTCGGTTTGAACGCACTCCTTTTGCACTTGCAAGTTCACAGCCTCCTGGCACCGCATGCCTAAAGAAAGCAATTGAGGTAATCAGGTAAACGTGAAAAAGAAAAATTAATAGGGGACAGCAAATAACGCGTGCAGTATATTTGCCAGAAAGAAACAAATGGAACACAGGTAACGAAATGGTCTTGCTATCTGTAAGTTGTCCGATGTTTTTATTACTAGCTCGGTTTTGCTGTCTTCAGTTAGATTCTATGGTATGTTTTACTGACTTCAAGATTTGTGCGGCGCTGGTTGATTTTGATTTTGATACAATGGTTGCAGCCTGAAATAAAATGCACGAACAAATTTTATTGTACAAAATCAAATGGAATCAAGCCGAAGCTGTGCCCCGTTTCACATTTGCTGGTCTTTATTGGAGTTCCAATGTAGCTCTCTTTCCACAGCATCCATTCAGGAATAGTTCCATATACACTTAAATTTGTTTATGAAGTAGGAGTGTATTGTTTTGCTGTGTCACTTAGATTTGTTTATGAAGTAGAAGTGTATTGTTTTACTGTGTAGTCTCTACACAAAGCAAGATTAAGTTGCCTAATAAATCTTCTAACAGAAATATTTTATGTTGATTGGGGGTTTGCTACTTTTATGGTCTCTTCCGGAATCAAATGTCAATCTTCCGATTCATTTGCTTCTATAATGGCGGTTGGATTTGAGCTGTTAACTATTCATGCTACTGCTTAGCCATTGATATTTGTTCCGGCAACGTTAGGTCTTGCCCTCCGGGCATGCCGTTTGATGGTCTTGTCAAATGAAATAGAGGTATCCCGGATCTTTCCCTTCTGTCCTGCGCGGCTGCTCTACAGTCCAGTCAAGCTCGATGACGGCCGTTCGTTTTTTTTTCTTATAATGATGGACATTTGTTGCTTCATGCCATTGCTTGCATAACTAGGGAGCAGAGACAACTACAGTTAGCAAGAGCTGCATCACATGCAGAGCTGACCCCTCGCCAGGGTCCAGGGATGCGGTTGCTGTGATAGTGCCGTCATTGTTGCCGGTCTGCTGGCCTGAATGCAGCGGCAATAGCATTATTCATGGCCATAGGCGGATAAACAGTGTGAGCTGGGGACTACTGATTAATAATCCAAATGTCTCGTTTATTGAAGATTTGCAGGACAAACATATTTGCCACTCAACGACACCTACAAAATTCCTTCTTTTTTACAGAAATAATCACAACCAAATGCTGCACACCTTTCTCTATACATACAGATCGAAAACCGAGCTATGGCTATCCTCAATCACTCCGTGCTCGACCCATTCATTTGTCGAAAAAATTGTTGCATTTGAACTTTTGAAGAGCTGGGTGCACTGAAGTTCATCTTCTTGTGGGCACTGAAGCTGTCATTTTGTTTGGTTTCTGCTGCCCATTGCTCAAGTCCACCAGAGCTAGAAGAAGTCACATGAATTCTCTTGAGGCTCTGTTTTCCAATGGCTAAGGCACTCGTCCTGCATGGGGGAAAATAGCCATAGCCCATAGCTTCACTCTGAACCTTTTCAGCTTTCATCCATGCCTTCTAGTCACATCGTTTCGTGGTGGGATTTTTAACAGTGTGATCCATTGCCATTGCCGTCTTGCTTCACCGCTTCCTGGAGCTCCAAGAAATCCACCAGGATATTGTTCTTGGTGGCGATCTCTTTGGTCACCTTTTTCTTCAGCTCCATGTTCGTTCTGTCGCCAGACAACTTCCACACCAACTGCAAAAAATAAAGCAAATCAACCATGCCAATTTCAGCAATCCATCTTTCCAATGCCAAATCATTGAGATGTGCAAGATCGTATGAATAAGACCATGCTATCACTTACCATGGGATCGACGACTCCGGTTCCCTCCTTCGCGGCCGCAGAGAAGTCGCTGCCGAACTTGTCTTCCAGGATGGTGCGCGCGAGCGGCAACTCTGGCAGGTCGCCGCACCACCTGGCTGCGAACATGATCCCTGCTGCCGCCTCCCTAATGTCCTCGCTGCACTCCCTACACACCAATTAAGCACAATAGTCAGGCAACTGACAACCATGAGAGAGACAGTAGAGCCAGATAGGATTCAGGCCAAATGCTTCAAGCTAAGATGTACTACGTACTGTGGCTTGTCTAATTGTGTGGCATGCTCAATGAGGCACTTGCAGTTGAGCTCAATGATGTCGAACGCCTGCAGCATGTTGTCCTCCTCTATCACCTGCTCTGCCTGCACGGAGGAAGGTTGCGTTAGAAGATCAGTATTGCGCAGAAATTGGTGTGTTTAGAGTTAGAGATCGCAGGTCCGTACGCGAAGGAGAGCACGGTGGAGGTGGCCGAGCGCGAGGAGCTGGCCGACATCGCCGCGGGAGATCGACTTGCGAGCAAGGCGGGGGCGCTTGGCAATGGCGAGGCGAGACAAGGCGAGCTTGAGGAGCTTCTTCACCCGCGAGGTCTGCTTTGAGGTCTTCCTGTGGAAGAAGCCCATGGATGGTCAATTACTGCCACCTTCGGGCAGGCTTTTGCTTGATGAACAGGAATGGGAATAGAAGAAGGTGGTGGCTTGTTTGTTGGATTGATCTGAGGTCTGAATTGGCGGGACACAGATTTTATATGTCCATGCTACTAGCCTTGGGAAGCCTAATCTTAGTGCCTCTGCTGTCAGTTCAGTTTAAACAGACTCATTTTGCGCTTCTAGAAATGAGTCCTTCTTGTATCACGTGCCTGAAGAAGGGCAGTACTAAACGTGCAGGAGATGTGACAGTGAAATGAAATGGAACATGCAAAGATGGAGCAGTTATCCGTCCTATTTTCTCAAGTACGTGGTTGTTTAGCTGTCTGTGTGGTGTTCAGCGCTTAGCTCAATATTACTGTCGCTTGGATCATTCCTTTTTTTTAGATATTTGTCTAGTTTTGATTTCTCGATCCAATCGTCGCAAGAGAAATTCGGATCAAATGGTGATCTTGAGCAAACATTTGGGGTTTATTTGGTAGAGCTCTCTCCAATAATTTTCCAAGCTACGCCTCCGAGCCAAATTTTTTTTTCCTATTATAGACTGACATATCTAAACGCAGAAAACAATGATAATGACCAACGGAATCGACAAAGGTGACATGTAATTTTTGAGAGTTAGAAGCGGATAAAAAACTTAAAATCATAGCAGTAAATATGGAACTACGATTTGTTTTCTGATGGCAAATAAGAATCCTTTCAAAATGATATCCTCATGATACTTTATTTTGACCTACAATTACAAACTCCAGATGCCGTAATAAGAATTTGAGATTGCAAAAATCTAAACTGGGCCTGCACTTAAGAGCAAGAGGCAACCTCCGGGCCGTGTTGCCCTACCCCGCCTGTTGGTCGGGCGCCCGTCCTCCTCGAGCCTGCCCGGGCCCCGTCGGCCGTCGCGGCTTCTCCCAGTTCCCAGTCCTCCTCTCCACCACCGTTCACCTTCTCACAGCACACTGCCACTCCGGCGAAACCCCAAGCGCCACCCGCCTCCCCCTCCTCCCCGCGCCACCGCGGCCATGCTCCTCTCCGGCCCGCCGGCGGCGCCCACCCCGCCGCTGCTCCTCCCGGAGAGCAGCGGCGAGGACGGCGGCCACGACTCCTCCTCCCGCGCCGCGGCGGCGGCGGCGGCGACGGGGTCGGCGCCGAAGAGGCGCGCGGAGACGTGGGTCCGGGAGGAGACCCTCTGCTTGATCGCGCTGCGCCGCGAGATGGACGCCCACTTCAACACTTCCAAGTCCAACAAGCACCTGTGGGAGGCCATCTCCGCCCGGATGCGGGACCAAGGGTTCGACCGCTCCCCCACCATGTGCACAGACAAGTGGCGCAACCTTCTGAAGGAGTTCAAGAAGGCGCGCAGCCACGCGAGGCACAACGGCGGCGGCTCCGGCGCCGGGGGGAACGGCAACGCCAAGATGGCGTACTACAAGGAGATCGACGACCTGCTCAAGCGCCGCGAGAAGGAGAGCGGCAGCGGCGGCTGCGTTGCCAGTGGCAGTGGCGCCGGGAAGAGCCCCACATCCAACTCCAAGATCGAGTCCTACCTACAGTTCACGACAGATAACGGTGCGCGTCTGCGTTATGCTTTGCTTGATGAAATAATGACTACATGTGTCTTGGACTCCACATCTAAGGCTTCGTCAATTCAGAACTTTGGGTTTTGGGATACAAGGCAATAATTTTGGTATATAGCGGTGTGAATTCATGGCTTCATGCTGTTGCACTCACTAGTGTTAATGTTAATTCTGTAACGTAAGTCGCCGGTAACTTTAGCTATCCAAAGGGCCTCAATGTACAATTTCTTAAAATTAAGATTGCTATTGCATAGCTCATTGGCTGATCATTACTAGTTTGGTACAGATGTGTAAATTGTAAGGCCTGTTAAACCACTCAAGCTATCGAGCTGTTTGAGAAAATATGACCTAGACTTAGTGGTAAGTTGGTAACACTAATACTGCTATGCAATACGCAATTGATTTTGTTTCTGAGTTCACTTATGTTTGTGTGTGTAGCAGGGTTAGGATATGCTTATGTGTGTTAGCTTTGGGGATCATATGGTGTGTGGTTCAAATGTCTGAGCCTCTGGTTTTGCTAATAGCAGTTCCTTACCATGCTTAGTGGGCGACTATTTGGACTTTGTGCTTATTTGATTTTTGGTTGTAGTATGTTTTGTTAGCTTATCGTTTAATATCCTCTACATTCAATTTAGGCTTTGAAGATGCTAACATTCCATTTGGTCCTGTTGAAGGTACGGAGCTATCCTGCACGTACAACAATTGCTATCCATCTCTTAATTTATCTCATGTAGTGACTATGTAGATTTGGTGTTGACTTTGTATATACCCTTTTATGTTTTCTAGCAAATGGTAGATCGATACTGAGCATCGATGATCGTTTGGAGGATATCAGGCATCCGCTTCCCTTGACGGCTGCTGATGCAGTTGCAACCAATGGTGTGAACCCTTGGAATTGGAGAGACACCTCAACTAATGGTACTAATCTGCACACTTGCAAGTTAAATTGAATACTGTTGAATGAGTGGCCTGTAACTTCTCACTACCAAGAAATTTGCATAATTTGTAATATTTGTTATCTCACTTTTGGTGTGTACAAGATTGAAAATTAGGATTGATGAATAACCTGGAGATTCCTTTGAACCTGATTTAACTTCCTACTGTTCTAATAAACCTTATGGAAATAAAAGTTTTTAAAACTCCTGAACTTGATCAAATCTTAGTTCAGATCATAGTTTTGCCTACAATCTGGAGGGCAGCCACAATGTGATAAAAAGGTGTGTTTTAGCACTAAATGCATGAGCAATAGCCATTGTGGGGGAAAAAGGAACTTTATGGTCAACCACAAGCTTGTGGTGCGACCATAAGAAATAAAAAATTACTCTTCTCCCTTATCTCCTCTCTTCCTCGCTCCTCCACACACACACAACGGTTGGTGCTGACGCCACCGTCGGGACCTCACCGAAGAAGCAACTTCACAAGTTGACGGAGGTGCGCTTGGTGAAGGGCTGAAGGCTTGCCACCGCCGGCTGATTTTGCTGCAGGGAGTTTGTCACTGGCTATCATCACAAATCTGAGGCTGGGCTCAGCAAGAAGCAAACACTTCCTGGAGCTGTCGATGAAGAGGAGAGTGCCCGATTTTGCAAGATCCAGTCGGCACACTATCAGATCTAGTGGCGGTAAGTATGAATTTCATGGGATTGGGGGAGGAGACGAGCAGCTGCGAATTGGGGGCAAGTGGTGTCGGCACGTGATGCAAGAAGGATGTAGTGCCAGGAAGAGGAGAGAACTCGGGGAGAGTTTGGGGTGTTTTTTTTAATTAGAAAGTGGTGCCCACATTAATGTTATATTTTACCATAAACATTGTAGACAGAGTAGTAACTTGACCTACGGGGGGAATGACGGCCCCCGGGCATTGACTAAGAGAAGACCTCTCACGCAGGCCAAGAAAACCCCCGACCCCTGCCCCACCCTTCCACAGGGGTGCCGTTCCCCGTACCGTAACCCGTGTGAAAGCGGGCTGGAGCGGGCCGGGACCACTTTTCCATGTGCTTTGGCGCTTAGGCAGCCGAGGGGATTTTTTTAACCCCAGCCTGAAATTTGCTCCCACCGGGAGTCAAACCCAAGACTTGAGGAGTGCTACTAAGGCCACCTAACCAATCAGCTAGGCACCCATTCGCTAGACAGAGTAGTAACAAAGGACAGCTTTTATTGGGCCACCATCTTATTGCTATTTGAGTTATAAACATTGGCCTTGCCTAGTTCTTGGCAGGTCTGGTGGTGGGAACTTCAAACTTTCTATGCACAAACTGCTATTCTACAGTTTGTTGCATCGGATGAGATAAATCAACCACCCGGAGAGATAAACATCTTTCTAATTCGTATGTTAAGATTCTCTAGCCTTCAAGTTGCTTAAAATTGGCTAGGTGTTACTTAAATTCTACTAAAACTGAATTCAGCAACAATTTGCAAAACATTCAATATATAAGTAAAATTGGTTAGTTCAGTGTAATGTTTAATTTGTTGCTTTTTTTGGAATTCTGCATATACCCATACAGGTGGAGATAATCAGGGCACTTTTGGTGGGCGAGTCATTTTAGTCAAGTGGTGTGATTACACTAAAAGAATAGGAATTGATGGTACTACTGAAGCAATTAAGGAAGCCATCAAATCAGCATTTGGACTAAGAACAAGACGAGCTTTCTGGCTTGAAGATGAAGATGAGGTTGTTCGTACCTTGGATAGGGATATGCCAATTGGAGCATACACGCTACATCTTGATGATGGTAATTGTAAATTCTCTCCTCAGCCATAGAATAAGATTTATTACTTTTTCAATAACAAGGAATAACATACTAGATCGGTATATAGGTGTAGTGATGTTCTTATGCCTTTTCAAGGGAAATGTGGCAAATTTGATTCGAACCTTGAGTCAAGGTTCAAATAGTCTATCACGACATATAGTTATTTCTCTTATTTTGTTTTGGAACTCTTTCTCCACATGATAATATAACACCTAACATAGATCCCTAAAAGTTATGTCACTTTTGTTGCTTTCCCTTGTGTTATAAAAAAGGCCGTGTTATTCATGAATGAGATTTGTACATAAGGTTAGAAAAGAAAATGTCGTTCACAGGGTTTCTCCAACTTGTAGTGTTTGCAAAGACATGGGACGATCTATACAGCTTTATCAATTCAGAGGATTTTCACTTCACTTAGTGAAGTTTGAGTAGAGTACCACTGTCCTGATAGCAATCTATTTATTGTTTGATCTTCTTTTTTCAGGGGTGACAATTAAACTCTGCAATGCAAACCGCATGCAGACCCCAGAAGACAAGACATTCTACACTGAAGAGGACTTCCGAGATTTCCTCGCACGACGTGGTTGGACACTCCTCAGGGAATATGGTGGCTATAGGAACGTTGAAAGCCTGGACGATCTCCGTCCTGGAGCGATTTATCAGGGGATGCGGTCGCTTGGGGATTGATTTTGCAACATTTGCCTGGGCAGGGCATGCAGTGTGTATGTGTGTCACTGGAAGCATAACATAGTAATACCATTTAGTGTAATTTGAGTCAAGCCATCCTTTATTCTGAGGATGTGTAAATATTGCTGGCGAACACTGTTAACTAGAATGTAAATGTAGTAGCTGATTATATGCTATTGGAGTGTGCAGTAAGTGATCCTCCAGACAACTAGTAGATTATACATTCCCTTACAGGAAACCTGAATTTGGCAAAGATTTCCCAGGTGGGAAACGGTCTGAATTGCTGGATCTAAGGCGGCAGTGAATGGACAAAGAAGCTAAGCAGCTTGGTATGATGTTCGGTAATCCCTTGTCACCATTCACATTTACTGTCAAAAAATAGTGTAGTTTCGCTATGTGCAAGCTGTCCCATTGTTTATCTCATTTTTGCTGCCAGTTGAATGGATTTTCTGAAATTTGCATCTCCGGTTTTGAAATATTTTTTGTCCAATTGCTGTACCGGAAGTTTCCAGCAAAAATAGGATTCCTTTTCGGTGGAGGAAGTACTAGAATACTGTTGTTTCCTTTCTCTGTCCTTTAAACTAAAGTCCTATTTTTCTGCTGCTATGATTCAGTTTCTTACTACCGGGGATCTTACATTCATTCAGTCGCTGCTGAATGCTGATGGACCTCAGCCACTCGAAGCCAGCTTTGGCAAGGCGCCGAGGCGGCTCCACCGATCTGCTGCCCCGATTGGGTGCAGCAAGTTGCGTTTGCCAGGCAACGGAAGCGCCGGGACGATGACACGACGTGGCGAGCCAATCGGAGAGCCACTGCGTTGCAGACTTGCGGATTGCATTGGACGGGCATCTTTGATTCAGAGTTGATTCCTTCACGGTCGCTGCAACGGTTGGAAGTTGCAGTTGCAGCAGCCACCTTCGGCTGTCCGCTCGATCTGGCGCCTGGCCCCGTCTGGGGCGCGAGCTAGGTGGCATAAAAAGACAGGCAGCCGTTCAACAACCAGGCAACATTGACGGGTGCCACGTAGAGACTATAGAGTAGAGAAAGGCCCAGCGCCCAGCGGTGATCATATGAAAGATGAAACCCAACCCAACGCGGCAGGATGCAGGACGGGCAGAGTGGGGGTCCAGGCGTCCGGTTCACCGGAGAGCACATCCCATTCCCATCAAACCCGACGACAGTTGGCCGCAGAACCTGAGGTGGTTGCGGCGGCCTGTACGGATCCGACGGGATCGGGCGCGAAGCAATTGCTCGGCGGCGCGCGGTGGAGCGCGTGGACTGCTTCGCGCGCGAACGTGGCCCTGCGCGCTGCGACGGCGGTGGTGCCGGGCACGCGAGTAACTGAAAGGGCCATAGCACACGCAGGCGCGCGCGTGAGCGAGCGACGTCACGGCCCCTCGCCCGGCGCCGGCCTCTGCGTTGAGCTCGTTGAAGGCGCGGCCGGCGGCGCGACGCGTCGCCAGTCGCAAAACCTCAGGGCAACGGACTTGAACTGACGTGCTCGTCGCCTAGGCCCGCTCCTCGCCACATGCACGCCGAGGTGCTGGTGCTCTCATCCTCAGTCAGCCATTATTCTCAATGCTGGAGCAGAAAGAATTGAAGCTTAGGAACATCTAGGATACAAAAATTCCTCACTTTTTACAGAAAACAACTCAGTTAATCACAGCTCAATACTCGACGACCCTTCCTCTGTACAAAAGGCCACCTAATCATGCATACCCGTATTCAGCTCCATGAACAATGCTTCAGTTCTAGCAAAAATCTACTTCCGTTTCCATTTCCAGAGGCAGGAAACCGCTGAAACCGCCACTCTGCCGGCGAAGCAACGGACCCGATTTCCTGCGCCGGGAATTCAGCTACCATTCCAATTCCAACCCTGCCCTGCAGTCTGAACCGACGAATGACGAGTGGCCACGAATTGAACTGCGATGCCGCGACCGCGGAGCACGCTCATCGCCGCGTGCGCACCGAGATGGCCCTCCTGTCCGGGTTCAGCGGGCCGTGCCCCTGCCCCGGCGCCGCGGCGCCGTACACTCGCTCCTGGAGCACCCGCGCGTCCGTTCCGATCCGGCGCACCTCCTCGTGCCGCGCGATGTGCTCGTTGCTGCGCTCCAGCGCCGACACGACCCTCGCGTACGGCTGGTGCACGTACGCCGAGCTCTCGTACACGCCGGCGGCGGCGGCGGCGGCGACGCTGTTCCCGCCCGTGCTGGCCGCCGGGTTCCTCCTGTACGGCGGGGTCACGTACTGCCCGCGTTGGCCGCCCAGGGCGTCGTGGAGCGCGTGCGCGTGACCGTTCCCGCCGGCGAACTCCGTGGCGTGCCTCCTGTGCGGCGGGTTGTTGTTCTCAGGCGCGCCGTCCTGGAACGGCCGTGTGTCGGCGTTCCCGTGCCACGGGCCGGCGCCGGAGCTGACGCCCGTGCCCACCGTGGAGGCCGCCCTCCTGTAGGATGGCCGGCGCAGCTGCGGCGGCGGCGGCGGCGGCCAGACTTCGTCCTCCAGTTCCTCGTCGCTCTGGTCGAACACGACCTCCTTCCCCTTGTGCACCGCGTCCGACCCGACCGAGGTCACCGTGCTCCTGTCGCTCCACGAGGGCGACGGCGATGGGGACTTCTGCGGCCTCCACGACGGCGGCGCCGTCCCTTGCTCCGTTGCCGCCGCGGTCAGCACTGGGGCCACCTTGTCGTAGCCACCGCCCCTCGATCCCTTCCCCTGGGACTCCGACCGAGACAGCTCGACGGCAGCCCGGGCGGCCATCGCGGCGAACGACGCGGATGCGAAGGCCGCCTCCGCCGCCATCCTGGCGTCGAGGTATTTTTTGGATTCCCTCGACACCTTCTCATCCACGCTCAGCTGAGCAAGGCTCGGGTTCACCTTGCCCTCTACAGACCTCTGCGTCCGCTGCACCTGTCACACATCGATTCTTAAAATCAAATACCGCAAAAGATACTGAATTTCTGATGATCCTGTAGTGTGATCACGGCACAAACCTCAGGACGATCCGTCTTGACCGCACTCTTCTGGACAGATTCTCTGGCTGGGGCATTCCTCGACTGTTCCCTTTCTCTATGCCCGTTGGTCCGTGAGGTTGTGCGACCAGCTTGGTGAATATCCACTGGGTTCTCAGGGAACTCCAGCAAGATGTCGTTCTCGGCGGCGATCTCCTTGGCCAACCTCCTCTTCTGCTCCAAGCTCGCCCTCTCGCCAGACAACTTCCGCACCAACTGCAACAAACGAACAGGGAAACAACAACCACTCTTCAATTCCAACTCCCGTCACATGCAGTTGGGGGCACAACCTGTAAACTAGGCGAGTTTATTAGTTGGACGAAGTTGAAGCTACCGTGGGGTCGACGACGCCGAGGGCGCCCTCCTTGGCCGCCGCGGCGAAGTCCCGGCCGAACTTGTCCGCCAGGATGCCGCGCGCGTCCAGCAGCTCGGGAAGCTCGCCGCACCGCGCGGAGGCGAACATCAGCCCCGCCGCCGCCTCCTTGATCTCCTCGCTGCATTCCCTGGGTTCCACCGGACGAAACAAAGTCGCAATCTTTCCGTGTGAGACGGCGAAGCCGAGGAAACGGGGGAATCAAAACAACGAACACGAACAGGAAGAGAATTTGCACGCACTTGGGTTTTTCCAGCTGCGCGGCCTGCTCGATGAGGATTTTGCAGTAGAGCTCGATGACGTCCAGCGCCTCCAGCATGTTGTCCTCCTCGATTACCTGCTCCGCCTGCGCGACGAGAACGCACGCCACTCCGCGTCACTACTACCGCAAACCGACGAAAGGAAGGAGAAGGACACACGCGACGCGACACGCGAGCAGAGAGGCGCGCGCTGCACTTACGCGGAGGAGCGCGCGGTCGAGGTGGCCGATGGAGAGGAGCTGCCCGACGTCGCTGCGGGCGATGGAGCGGCGGCCGAGGCGCGGGCGGCGGACGACGGCGAGGCGCGCGGCGGCGAGCTTGACCAGGGACTTGAGCTTGGCGGTCTGCTTGGAGGTGCTCTTGCCGAAGAGGCCCATGACGACTGGCCCGCTGGCTGCTGCGAACGGTGGTGTTCGGTTGGTGTGCTGTGACGGCGAACTGGCGGTGCCCTGTTTCTTCTTCCCCCACTCTTTATAGTGGTCTCAGGATTGGTGCTCTGTGGCGAAGAAACCTGACTTGCTTGTGGACTACGGAGTTTGCTCTGGACGGGCAAACATTGTGCTTGCGCTGCTGGGCAGCCAATGATGCTTGTTTTTTTCTTCTTTGGGAATTGGGTAGGCTCCAAGTTTTGTACAGGTTGATTTCTGGTCCAGCTCAGCCGGATCAGAATTATCATGCTTTGGAAACATGTACTGAAATGAAAAACTTCAGAGTGAAGACTGAAAATTCATCGAAGGGAACAGAAATGTATATTCCATTTCATGGAATTTGTCTGGCACACAACGAAGGAGATATAGTTGCAAGTGGCATCATTTTTTTCCTAAAAAAGCATCCTTACGGGTTACTACTCCTCAAAAGGTTATTCCAAACAAAGTAAAAATCTAGCTGGTTCTTTTGGTAACATGTGATGTGATGTAGCCGTCGACAGTGAGGTATCTATAGTAACTATATTGATCTCAAGATCTGATTCAGTCTTCTATAATTTCTCATAGATGTTTCGCATGCTTTTGAACATATATATTGTGTTTCATAAAAAGTAGGATAAAATCTGACTGGTTTCACACACAAAAATTTGCAGAGTGCATGGCCAACTTATAGCTGGTGGTGCCTTTCAAAAAAAAAACTTATAGCTGGTGTTGTAGCCATCTCAATGCTTACAATTCACGCATTGCAGGGCTCAAAATCTCTGAAAACCATAAACTACAGGACCCATTTAAGAACGAGAGATGTCAAACACCAGATCGTCTGTGTGCCGATCCTCTGTATCTGAGGATTCTCTTGATACACAGACACCTTCGTGTACAGGCGTTGATGCTTTGCTTACTCCCCTAATCGGCTAATCTCAGTTTATTATTCGTGCAGTTGGGGTGCGGCATCCGTGACGGCCAATCTGACAGTTGTAAAGCCGGGGCCCCGAGCATGTCGCATCGGAGCAATCCGTGGCCTGCCGGCTAACGCCAGGGACCAAACTAATCACGCTTGGTTGGCAAGCTTTCCACGGCCTGAGTAAAGGATTTTGGAGTTTTGGTTTTGCCCAGCGCCAGGGGAATCGCTTTCTGCCGCAGAGGGGAGCCGGCCACCTCGGCGTGGTGCGCACGGACACTGGCCACGCCGCTGCCGCCAGACGCTCGCTCCCGTCCATGTCGTCGGCGCCACCATCTCGCCGCGAAATAACGCGCTTTCTTGTGAGTTGCGAGCTGAGCTCTCAGCTCTAGCTAGACAAGCGTCGTCGTCTCGTCGTTTGGAAATGGCGGAGTGTGATGCGTACAGTGGAAGCGCGAAGCGTGCGTGTGCACAGGCTGCGTATGCACGGCGAGGGGTGTGTGTGCAGACGACACGGCAGCTGGGTTTGTTTAAGCGTTGATTGCGGCGCGGCTAAATCCTATACATGTGTACGATATACTCGCATTGACGAGCATCTTGTCGTCGTCGTCGTCGTCGTCTTTTTTTTATCGGAATAGAACATTCGATTTATTCCCTTTCGCACGTAGCACACGATTCAGTGCTTGCGTCCATCCGACGCAGCTCTCGCCGAACCTATCCGCTCTATTATACTGCGCCTTTCGATCATGCCTCTCGGAAAAGAATCCGGCTGAGCACTCGAGTCCCTTTACATAGCAAAACCTTGGTGACCGGTGACGAGGCAAGGCACTTGTTTTTTCTCCCGCGGATTCCGATGAGCTTTTCGGTGGTTACCGGAATTTCTGGTGGGTGGCGTCGTCGCCCCGGCCATCGGCGTGGCATAGCCACGCAAAGCATCGGCGCGTCATGGCCCGTGAGTGATGGCGAGTCATTTAGTAGTTGCCCGCTTTGTTTACCGGTTGATGCCGCTGTCATTTAGGGGTCAATTAGTAGAAGTCATCTTTGTTTACCAGTTGATGCCGCTGTCAGCGTGGCTGTGGTCCGGTCGTGGAGCGCTCGGGAGAACAGCGAGGACGAGGGCGCCGTGACAGGCCCCTCTGCTTGGAACACGTCGCCGCGCGTCGAGTTCACCGGGAGGCGGGCGTCAGCTGTCCGGCGAGTTCGTCGAAAGGGGAAAGTAATCAATCTAAACAGTTCTTTTTTCAAGAAAAAAAATCTAAACAGTGAGCAGGCTGGTACGGGAGCAGTAAGCTCGATACCATTTTCCATGGTTAACTCGTAGTCTCGTACCATATGGTAATTTGGAGGCGAGTACAGACGGACGACTCCACGGACCAAGAGACCTACTAGAAATCCTGACACGCCCCTGTCACCGTCACCGTCACCGTCACCGGAAAACGGCTTTGAAAACGGGCAAGGAAGCACCTGAACGTCAAACAAACCGGCCGCTAATCAGACCGCTGCTCCATACAAAAGGCAACACAGCACCAGACGAAAAGTCCGGGCGTGATCAGGCGCAGCGCAAGGTCGCTCTCCTTGCCTTGGCGCACGACAAACAGCAGCGTGATCTTTCAAATTATTACCAGGTGAAAAGGGCCGTGGCTGGTGGATGGATCCAAGGCGAAGCCCGGACGCTGGAGGAGTTGCTGGGGCAGCAGAAAAGACTACGGGGAAAAGGCTGGCCTCCCCATCGTGCGGTTTCTTTGTTCTGTGTGATGATTCTTGTGCAAAAGCGACGCGCCGAGCCTTCCCTCTGCCCGGGACCGTCCTCGTCCATGTTGCCTGCGGCTGAAGGCGACCTGGGGAGAGTTTAACCTTATCCCAATTCTGATGGGAATTGCCAATTGGATTGGCCTGCTCTGCTCGAAGCAGACTGGGATCCTTCTTGGCAGGAAACGAGACGGCCAAAACCAAGCTGCGGAGGCAAGCAGCTAACAATACCTACCTGCTGGTAGCACGGGTGACGCTCGCACACTTTCCCGTGCCGTTCCGTGGGCAAGCGGCAGATCACAATGACACCGTGATCTCTCTGACGAATGCGCTGATGCCGGTCGATCCAGCACAGATGGCCCCCGGCGCACCAATTTCACCTCGATGCCTGCACGCCTCGCGAACCTTTTTGCCTTTTCCTCCGACGTGTACGCTCGGGCAATCGGTCGATCGATCGATCCACCCGGACAATTTTCAGAGGCGAATTCGGAACAAAGTTGCCGCGGGAGTCAAATGACCGTGCGGCAAGAAATGCTTCTTCGCCTGTAGTCCCGATGTGTTAAGAGTGTACCACAGGTGTACGTGCTCTACTGCTCACTTCCAAACTATGCCATTGCCAATTTGCTGTCCTGCATCTTTGTTTACGGGACCTGTTGGTGCCGGAAGCGTCGAGTAGGTAGGGCGTGCGAAATTGTCCTCGTCCATGACCAAACACTTCTTTTCTGTGAGAGAGATGCGAGAGAGAAGAGGTGATGGCCTTGGTGGTGCCCGCTCAGGCCTGAGTGCCCGCTGCCCGGTGACAAGGCAAGGCAGTTGTGTTTGAACGCATGGCCGGAGTAGTTTACGAATTCCGAAGCGCCTTTCGTTGGTTCAGGTATGGAATTTCCATTCCTCATGAGTGGCGCCGCACGCCGCCATGGCACGGCCAAGCAAAAGCATCGACGACGACGACGACCATCATGGCCCGTGAGCGCCTGCGGTCATTCAGTAGGAGCAGTCCGCTTTGTTGGTTACCTGGTTGGTCACGGAGAGTTCGGCGGGGAGGAGGAGGACAGGAGCGCTCGGCGCTCGCCATCGAGCCTTCTTGGCAAGGCTCTTCTTGGCAAGGCTCCAGCAGCTTTTTTTTTAAAGTGGCTCCGGCTCCGATTTTTTTACTGGAGCGTTTTTTGAGTTGAACCCATTTTAAAAAATATTTGGTAAAGTAGCTTCTTCAGTTGGTAAAATATTCATAATATCCTTATTTTTCTATTTTTTCTTTTTCTTTTTTCTTCTTATTTTCTTTCCTTCCATTCTCTCTCCTCCTTATCCCCTTTTCCCCACATCGACCGCCCCTATCCCGCGCCTCTCTTGCGCCGCCCCCCAGCTACCACCTCGGGCTCGCACCGCCACCCCTGTCGGCATGCCACCCCAACCTCAGGCTGTGACATTCAGGTACTTGAGATTAAAACACACTAGAACGGCCGTTTCCCGAGCCCCAGCTGCCCCCGCGCCGCTCCTCTCCGCGCCACGTGCCCTCCAGCGCCCGCGCCCACCGCTTACCCGGCCTCCGCTGGCTTCTCCCCGTCCCTCCACGTCATCAGCCGCCTCCGCCGCCCCACACCCGCAAGCTAGTGTTCCTACAGCACCGCCTGAAAGTACGCCTAGAGGGGGGTGAATAGGCGTTCGCTGCTTAAAACCTGCACACAAGAACTCAGTCCGAGGCTGCCTAGCGGACCGTCCGCTGGGAGGTCTCGGGTAAGGAATGCAACCATTCAAAAAATAAACCTTGTATACAAAATCTACTTGAATAGAAAGACTATAAAACAAGTTAGGAACACTAAATGCGGAAGCAATCTAGCACAAAGTAAGTACACAAGTAGATCGGGTAAGAATGCTAGACGATGGTAAGTGTAACAAAAACACAAGTAATAAAGTAAGGTAATCAAACACAAGAGACACAAGATTTTCACCCGAGGTTCGAATCCACTCAAGGATTCTACGTCCCCGTTGAGGAGTCCACAAAGGACCGGGTTCCTCTCAACCCTTTCCTCTCAAGCAACCACAAAGGTCAAACTTGAGCTCTTTACTAGCAACAAGGGTAATACAAACTTCTCAAGATAACCACACTACGAGTTGGTTGTTCCTGAGCATCTCTAACCGTCTAGAAGCCAAGCTCCAAGAGTAATAGATGTGGAAAGCTATGGAGAGTGCCAAGAGATGCCCAAGAGAGGTGAATCTCTTGGGAAGAACACGAATCTTGCTTGGATCTCAAACCCAACCCTAGACCAAAGATTTGGAGTGGAGAAGTTAGGGTTTCATTTTGGGGAGCTTTGGAGTGCTTGAAATGTGCTTGAGACTCGGTTTAACTGGTTAGGCAAGAGAGTTTTTTGATAGGAGTCGTGGGGGTATAAATAGTGCCTCACTATTTATAGTGACCTGGCGGACTGTCCGCCAGGAGCCTCGGATTTGCATAAATTGCATCAAGGCTTACACTTTGGATTTGATTTATTGGTGATCTTCCACACACTTTCCACATCCCCCTTGATAGTACGGTATACCTAAACTCAAGAAAACATAAAGCAAAGAATTTTCTCCGCTTGCAACACTTTTCTTGACCCGGTACCGTTCTCCAAATTTGAATAATCATCGGGATTCACTCCTTTTCTTTTCTCCTTTTTGGTTTCTTTGATCCCTGCTCATTATAATCAATTGAAACATTAGATACTCATTTAGGTTGTTATTAATCACCAAAATAGGTCATTAGACCTATATGCACTTTCACCGCCGCAACCCACTAAAGCTCACTGACCAGTCCAATTCCATTCCACGTGCCCACACAGCCCGGACCACCGCGCCGGTGAGCTCGAGCTCCGCCGCCACTCAGTCTCGCCGTCGTCCAGACGCTGCACCCCTCTCAACCCCTGCCAAGCACACCACCAGCACCACATCACCCCGAGGAAGCTTTCTAGCCACTTCCCCACCGTCCTCCGGCACTCCGGCCATCGGAACGCCGTCGCCGCCCCTCAGAGCCACGCCGCCCGCCTCTGTTCACCGTCGACTCGCCGCCTCAACCCCTCTCTTCCTCAACTCCGGCCACACCCGTGACCGCCGTGATCTCGTGAACCTTTTCCCCCACTTTTCCCTCGCCGCCGGTGAGCCCCGTCACCGGAATTTGATCGCCGTCGATCGGCTTCTCTGTTTAACCCGGCCAAGGACCCAATTGCAAGGATTCAAATCTTTTCAGGATCCTTTCTGTGAAAAATCAGTACCCCCATTTCAAATCAGCCAACTTTGAAAATCCATAGGAATTTGAAGAAAAATCCAAAAATTGTCAAACTAATTTTGTTGTACTCCAGAAGTTTAGCTCTACAACTTTAGTTATTAGAGTCTGGTTTGAAACCAAATGCGTTTTGAGTTATTTTAAAGTTTATCAAAAAGGTATCTTGAGTATAACTTTTGCATGCTAGCTCTATTGCTTGTGATTTTTGGTGTGTAGGATGTTTAGGGTATGAGTGAGCTTGTGTGCAAGTTTCACCTACAGTACTGAACCCTAACTTGAACTCATTTAAAACTTATGCAAATCAAGCTTGAAATGGTTTAAATTTATTCAAGCATGTTACTAAGATTTTCATACTTAGATCTTTTTACCATGTGATGTTTTGTAACTTAGTAGTTCATACTAAATCTTTCAAGAATTTATGGCACTATTTGCCTAAGTTTTGAATTTAAACTTAAAATTTGAACTTAATTCAAATGCTTTAGTTTTTGTTTTCAGAAATTTATGAAAAATTCATAGTAAGCTCACCTGTTAGAAGTAAGCTTACCCACAAAAATACAAGGCCATAGCCATTATGGATTTTAAAATAAAAATCAAACTTGTTAACCTAATTCAATTAATCGCATTAATTATGATAATTGAATTAAGATACCAATAGTAGGTTTGAATTCAAATTTTTTTGTTTTATGAAGTTGTGTTTATCAATTTATTAGATTGCAACTTTATCATGAAGTAAAATTCTTAATTCAAGAACCCCCTAATTCAAATCATTGCATATCATGTAGAGTCAGCAACACTCGATGATGGAATCTACGAGCTAATCCAGGAGCCCGAGCAAGGGTTTTCTGAAGACCAGGTGAACATCGCCGAGGATTTAACTGAAGCCCCGAACTAAGGTTCGGAAGTCTTTGACATCCCTGACCCCAGCCCCGCTCAAGAAGGCAAGTCCTGGTGCATAACCCAGTATTTCAAATTATTGCACTTATAAAGTTATATATATATATATATATCTAAATTGTGCATTAAAGTCTAGGAGTTGTAATGAAACCCTAGATGCATAAATCCTAGGAACCTTTGTAATGTTCCTGAGACTTTATCGAATAGATGCTTTGCTAGAAGGACCGGTAGAAGTCGGGTGATTGCGTGTCACTCGCGCGATATAGCAATTGATTTTTTATTATTCTGCAATCACTATAAGGATCATGAACGGGGTCATGTGCGGTATCATGACTTGAAAGGTTACCCCGTCTATGTTGATAAAAGTTGATAAGGTCGCACAGTGTGGTAGTTGTGGTCAAGTGTTTTAAAATACTAGCCACATGCCGTAAATATGGTACGCGGTAAGCCTAATACTTGATTGGCCTGGCAAATGGACTTGTCTCCACCACTCGATTGATTGGTTTTTGTTGCACACACGCACCAACGTGTGGGAATACGTTCCGTACAGCGGACAGGAGTACGGTCATACAGTCGCGCTGTAGAGGTACGTCCCGCACATGATGTGCGCATGGTCCTACAGTCGCTTGTGGTGGCCCTGATCCATAACTCGGAAGATGAAGGGAACGGTTATTCGGAAAGTTAAGTTTCCGAGCGTGTGAGTTAGGATCCCTTGCAAGGTTATGAAATTCGATTCAGAATCGTCCATTTCTCGCGGAGATTGAGACTGTTTGCTCCTTCTGCCATATAGAGTAATAACTGCAACTGTTGTTGGAATAATCTTGAGAGATGATAATCTCTACCTTGTTTGATTAGTATAGGTGCTTATCTAGAATGGTTAAAGAAAACTAGAATCTGGAGGCTAAAACATGAAAGTAGATCATACTCTTTGCTGCTTTTCAGCAAAAGAAAATCAGAGCCACTCAACCTTTCATGGTCTAGTTTTGGGTTAAGTATACCTAATTTTTGGTTAAGCTTTGCTGAGTATTACCATACTCAGTCTTGCTAGTCTGTCTTTCAGGTATGGCTTGTGAGAACCAAACGGATAATCCAGCCTGGGCATTCTCTGTTCCGTTTGGCTGGTCCGTGGAGTGGGATCCGTCCCCGGCTGGCAATGATCCTCCGGAATGACGTCGTGTTTCGGGCTGAGCGTGGTGTCAACTTTCGCGACGTGTATAGTCGCGTGTTAATTTCTTCCGCTGTGACTCTGAACAAGCTTGTATAGCTTGTGATTTTTAAACAATATTTTATAAGTTTACTTTAAGTTTGAAACAAATTGTAATAATGTTTAATATTTCTGTGAATTAAAAGTTGGTGAGCTGTTGTGTGATTGTAAACTCGCCTTCGTGCGAGGTAAACCTACCTCGATCCTGTGTAACCGTGGTTGAATCGGACGGTGACCCGACAGACCAATGGATTGTTCCATTTGAAGTGCGTTGAGTTAGTATCGCCTGGATAGTGATGACTACCGCAGTTGAGCCGGAATAATTAAGCGGATTGGTTCTGCCACACTGCCTCTTCCACATCTCTGCATCACGCTCGCACGTCGGCGCATGCTACCTTTGCCTCGAGCTCGCGCCGGCGGTCGCCTCGTCCTCCACCTCGGGCTCGCGCCGGCGGCCTCCTCGTCCTCCGCCTTGGTCTCGTGCCGGCCGCCTCCACCTCCTCCTCCGCCTCGGTCTCGCGCCGGCGACCGCCGCCTCCTCCACCTCGAGGTCGCGCTGGCGGCCGCCTCGGGCTCACGCCGGTGGCCGACGCCTCCGCATCGGGCTCGCCCCGGCCGCAGGACTCCGCACGTGCCATCTGAAGGTCAAAAAGTAAGTGAGGGAGAGGAGCCGAGCCACTTTTTCTAGCTTCCACTCACCCAAACGGCTCCGGTCACTGCGTTTTCAAAGGCTCCGGCGCTGAAGCCCCTCCCAATTCCACTGTTTGGCAGAGCTCCATAGGGCCTCTTCGTCTCTTCGAAATTCGACAGCCGTCCTCGGTCCGGAACACGTCGCCGTCGCTTGGGTTCACCGCGGGAGCCCCGGCCGTCACCTATCAGTGCTTTTATGAAACGGAGAAAAAGACGAAGATTTTGTGAGGGAAAGGACCAGCTTTACCGTAGTTTTAGTAGACTGTTGGAAACAGCTGATATTTTCGGCGGACGACGGGGAAGTACGTCGTGAACAGTTTCCGTGGCACCAATTTGCCCCTCTGATCTAAAACTGTCACTGCAAATCCAGAGACGACCGAGCTGGAGGAAACGAGCGCCGGTGGTGCCACTAGAAAAACATGCACCGCTGGCTTGCTGTGCTGCCGGTCTCCATCACCCAAATAAGGCTCTAAAGTCAAGACAAGAGAGAAGCCACTCGAACGTCAAACAAACGAACCGGCCGGCAACCAGACCGCTCCATGCGGAGGCGACACAGCATGCACGAAACGGAAAGACCAGGCTCCAGGCATGATCATGCGACCCGCAAGGTCGCGCTCGCGGCGCAGCAAACAGCAGCGTGATCTCCCAATCATTAGCAGGCTAAAAAAAGGATCATTATTAGAAAAGCGCCATGGGTGGTGGATCCAAGGCAGAGCAGGGACCGATACCTCTGTCTTGAGCTGTTGGAGTGGATGCGTGCACCGCAGCACCGGAGCACCATCGCGCGCTTTCTTTATTCCGGTGAAGGGTTCTGCCTCTGTAAAGCGACGCGCCGGGCGCATCTGCTCGTCGTCACATCTACCGCGCCGCGCCGGCTGCTGTCTGACGCGACGCGGACCCCTGCTCGTCGTCGCCCCCGTCCTCATCCAGTCATCCGCGGTTGCCTGCGGCTGCAGCTGAAGTCGATTGGGAGGTTCATTCCTATCCGGCTCAAACCGGAGTCCTTTGTAGGATAGGAGGAGCAATTCGGGCAGAACCAAGCAGCTGGCGGTACGGGCAATACCTCCACCTGCCTTCCCGTGCGCGGCTGCGCAATGCAAATTCGCCATGGTGGCCGTCTGTCTGATGCATGCGCTGATGCGCGGCACGCCGGCACGTCTCCGGCCAAGCACGGGTCGTCCGGATCCGGACCGAGCTCACCTCGACGTCCAGCTCGTGCACGCCTCCCTCGCGGCACCTTTCCTTCCCCCAACGTGTACCGTCGGGCAATCCATCCACCCGGCGGACCTATTTTCGGAATCGAATTCCAGAAAAAGTTGCGGCACGAGTCAAATGGCCGTGCAGCAAGAAACGCCCATTTCGCCTAGATTTCCCGATGCGTGCACCGCAGGCGTACGTGTGCTCTTCCGGCGACGCCACTGCCGATTTTGCCGTCCGGCGTCTGATTTGTTTACGACCGGTGGGTGCCAAAAGCGTCGGGCTCGGCGCCAGCACGCGCCCCGTCGGTTAGCCGTACCTGCCCGGACTGGTTCGCGGCCCGGTCGTTGCTGGTGAACGGATTGGTGGAATTGTCCTCATCCCACGGGGCGTGGCTTGTGAGTTGTGAGAATCCATCCAACAATCTCGTGTGATTGAGTGGAGCCACAAGCGATCCCTTCGAGATCTGAGATCACTCTAGGCCCCGTGACAACGATGAGCGCAGAGTTTCAGACCTTCGTGATGGTCACCGTTGGACCCGTCACCACGAGCTCGTGATGATCAGCACAACTTTTTTTTTCTCTTTTGGGAGAGGTCATCAGAAGAACTCTTTTTTCAGTTTTCTCAGCTCGGCCTTGTCCAACATTCTGGGCCGGCCTCAGATCTTAGTTTTGGGCCGGCTTTTGTCCTATCGATTGATTGCCTGGGCCGCCGACCTACTGCTCAGTAGCCCATTAGCCCGTTTCCCGAACTACACGTTCGAGCACCACTGGTGGAAGGGGGGAGAAAGAGAACCTTGCCGTCAATGTCCGCGCTCGGCGCTCCCTTCCAAAGGCGCTAGGGTTTAATCCCAAACTGCTCGATCTATCTATCCCTCCAGTCCGATTCGGTACCGTCGGGGCGGCGGCATGGGGTACCTCCAGGAGGCCAGGGAGAATCACGTCAAGAAGAAGGTCGAGGAAGGTGAGTCCAGCTTCGTCCCATCCGTGCTACTTAAGCTTCTGATTTGTTGATTTGGGCGCCCTTGAGTGCGGGCACTGCTCGTATTAGTTCCATGGAGGATGAGGATTTTCCTAGAATTATTAAGTCCGCTGGCTCTGCTTGTTCAAATTCGAAACCAGCCCTTGAAATGATGCAACGAGCGTCTTATGCTGGTCGCGCTTGGCTTGAACTGACGGTATATAGTTGTTCATATCTGTACGTGCCTAGGTGGTTTGCAGTGAGTTTGGATCCTCAATTTGTGTTATTACCTCCCGTTGTTAAGCAGTATATTTACTAACTAGTGCATCAGATTCGAACTGCATTTGAGTTCCCATCTGTGTTATAGATTGTTAAAACCTTTATCTGCTAGAGTTTATGATATGTTTTCATCCACACTGAGTAAAGGTCATAACCATGCTTTCTGTAGAAGTGTATAACCACGTTCCACATCCAATGGACCGAAAGTACCATTTTTGAAGAAATGACTTATTGGCTGAAGTGATTTTCTACCGGTCAGCCGGTAGCGAATTTTAAGGTGTAAAGATGAAGAATAACCGACTGGCTTGCTGTTCATCATGGCCAGAATGTGCCTCGCACAGACACTGTCCAATCAATTATTGTTGTTTAGGGAATCACGCGGCGCATGAGGCTCCCCGGCCTGCGTCAGCATGCGCGGCGCGAGGCTCCCCAGCCTGTGCGGCGGCCCCGCAGGCGAAGCGCGGCGGCCTGCACGGCGGTGGCCCAGGTCGAGCTTGGCTAGCGGAGGGAGAGGGAGAGAAAGAGGTAGAGGGAAGGGAACGGCGACGGAGAGGTCGAGCTCGGCCAGCGTAAAGGCCACTTTGGTTGAGGGGGGGAGAGAGATTGGAGAGGGAGGAGGGGGTGTGGCCGGCGGTGGAGGAGCTCGGTTTGGCCCGAGGTAGGAGAAGAGAGAAAGGGGGGAGGATCAAATGTGAGGAGATGCAGACAATATGAGGGCTTCTTTGCATATGTTCACCAATGAGGCGCCACGTGGCATGCCGCGTCAGCGCTGAGAGCTTGCGTGACGTGTTTGGGATCTC
Source organism: Panicum hallii (assembly GCF_002211085.1). Classification (NCBI taxonomy): domain Eukaryota; kingdom Viridiplantae; phylum Streptophyta; class Magnoliopsida; order Poales; family Poaceae; genus Panicum; species Panicum hallii. The sequence continues at coordinate 66,338,810 of NC_038050.1, read as the reverse complement.
GGATGGACCACTTAACACGGTTTAGGGACCCAAATGGGTGATTTGAGAGTTTAGAGACCTAGGTGAAACTGCGGGACAAGTTTGGGGACCTGGAGTGCAATTTACTCTATTTTTTACTTCTAGATTGTGACCTGGAATTTTATGTGTTATTTTCTTGGAAATTGTCCTGTAAAGATCATTATGTTCGTTTCTAACAGTTAAATATATCCATTTGGGTTTTCAGCTTTGCGCAGCAAGATGAAACAAAAGGCCCTTAAGGAATGTGATTTTTATTGTTCAAAATATGCTGAGTGTGCTCGAGGAAGAACATTTTCTGTGGTATGGCAGTGCCGTAAACAAGCAAAAGAGTTGAATGAATGCCTTCATCAGTTGTAAGTACTCATTCCATATGTATTTGGAATAATCATCCAAGTGGTTTCTCTGTTCTTGTTTGATTCCGTTGTGTAATGTAAAATTGCACTCGCATTTAATGTTTACAAGTTCAAAAGTTGCTCCTGTTTTTCATTCTAGACATTATGTTGTTATCTGCAAGATGTTCTATTTAGTCTTTCATATGATGCAATTCTGGAGGTTGATTTGACTTAAAGCTGGTACCATGCTAGTTGGTTATTATTTGCTACTAAAATTTTATCTTAACAATAGGAATCAGGTGCGATTGGATTTTGATATGATTATTCATTTTCTAGCATCTACAAACTAGAAATTTGTTAGAACCAAGTTCAGTGTAAGTTCTGTTAAGAATTCTGGCATTTGCCGGATAATGTTACTGGTGACATCATGGTCCCATGCTGACTGGTGCTTAAACATCCTTTAATAACACCAGCAGGAAAGATCAATTGTAGCTGGTAGGTGATATCCCTGTGTATATAAATGGTGTATTTGCAGTTTGAGGATCCTAGTAATATTTTGAGTGCCTTTTTTCCACGATCATGTGACCATAACTAATTACAGACCACACTAAAGATTTTGATTAAATGATTTCTTGGAGTGAATGTGCTTTGTTTTTGTCAAATTGGGGGTGTATCACTATATCCTGGAAGATGTTCACCTTTTTTATTTTTTTCTTGTAGAAGCTTCATATTTCATATCTTGATTAAACTACCATTGGCATGACAAACATGCTACATTTCACATGAATATTCACTATGTGCTTTGTATGCCTGACAGCACGAATGATTCAGTCCTGGAAGAAATGAAGAAAGCTTACATGGTTGAGCAAGAGACCAAGGAGATGAAACAATAAGCATTACACAATGGACAATGGGCATCGCATTGTACTAGTTTGTACGTCCACTGTTGCTTTTGGTGCATGCTAAATGAATGCATAACTGAAATTGCACAAGGCATCATTGTGTTTCTGTCGAGTACACAATATCAGATGTTACCATCAGTTTCAATTTTTCATCTCAAATAGATTTCATATCGGATGAAGATAAGAGTTGCCTTTTGTTTCCCTTCTATGCTAATCCTTCCTGGATGTTGGAAAGCCAGGGTGTAAAATTGATCATTGATGTTGGTCCTTTCCTTTTGTTGTCCTTATGGATCAGACTCAATTCTGCCAGGCACCACCGTTTTCTTCATCCATAATACTACATCACATTCAGAAGCAGTTGGTAGACGGAGGCAAGTAACTACGGACTACGTGAACTCATCCATAATACTACATCACATTTAGCAGCGCTGCACTGATCTTCTTTGGGCCTGAAAGTAGTCAACCCATTAGCTAAGGGCCACAAAAGTTTCTTGTTAAGCCCAAGAACAAAGTAGGCGGCCCGAGTACCCCGCACAGCCCTTTTAGAATTTCTTTTCAGACTTCTCCCTCGCCGAGCTTTCTTTTCCTTTTTTTTTTCTCTTTGGCTTTCTACAAGATTCACTGCAATTCCAGATATCCTTTTAATCACGAAATTTTTAAACAAACATAATCGATTTTTTTTCTTTGGAGCCGAGGCTGCCGAGCTGAGTGGAGACATAGCTGGTCTCCTTAGGTTAGGTCCATCCTAAACGGGCTAATGCTCCTACCACTGAGCTCTTGCTCACTTGCGGAAGCAGCAAGCAACAGCCCTCGTGGGCCTTTTTGACCTGCCTGGCCTGGGTGATGCACCGCCATTATTTACCGCAGAAATAAGCCGGTCTCGCTGGAGTGAACGTGAATGCGATCCCCTAAGGCCCTAATCACCACGCAAGGTCCTCCTTGATGAGCCCTTGGTCCTTTGGTCCCAAGAAGAAAAGTGAGCTGTATCTAGACGATCAGGCTGTCCTGTCCAGCGACCAGCGTCACTAATCCACTGGGCTGCCAGCCAGCCGGCGCCGGCCCACCGCCTTTCGGACCGAGCAACCAGCAGCGTCGCCGTCGCCGTGGTTCAGAGCCACCACGACCCCGCGCCGCTCAGGTCACTAGCGCTGCTGCGGTGGCCGGCAAACGGATTCCTCGATGGGAAACCATAACCACCGAGACGCTGGCTCGGATGGGGCGGCGTCGCTGACTTCCCGCTCGGGAACGCGCCCGGCTCCGTGGCCTCCGGAGATACGCCGACGCGCGGGCGCGGGGAGGGGGAGGCCGGGGGAATGATTCGGTCGGGGGCGGTCGCGTCGGGCGACAGCAGCTCCGGCAGGAGGGGTGCCGCCGTGCCAGTGGCTGGCTCCTCCCGTACGCGCAGGCAGCCCGTGGACAGCATCAATGCCGCCAATGATTTCCGCCATTGCCGATCCGCAAGTGGATGGCCTTTGGCGTCGCTAGCTAGCTAGGCAGGTAGTGGAGGCGATCGCGGTGGGTGTGGCCGTGCCCTACTAGCTATAGCTATAGCTAAACTGGCTATAGCTCTGTTGTGTGCGTGCGTCTCGCGGTTGGAGTGTGTGTAGGTTCTAGGGCTTCCTTTGCTGGCGACTTCTTTTGGCTTTACTTTGTTGACTTGCTAGCAAGCACAATGTGTTTGGCTGTTTGTTTGCAAGGCGTGAATTTTACACAGATTCAGTGGGAGTCCCGTACGTAGTCTATTTTTTCGAGTTCAGAAGGTCCTATCCTATGTTGCGGACAGTCTGGGCAAGGCATTTTACTAGCTCGATCTGGTTTCTGTCCAGGACGAACTGAACAAGCCAACAACCGGTCAGTTTTGGCTCTTGCTTAACAGTAACAGCGTCCTATACTCACTCCCTGGAGATATCCTTTGCTGGTCCCCTGCAAATTATCAGAAAGTTGTGACGTGGCCACAGAAAGCAGATGACCACGCCGGCCGGTGCGGGGGCCTGGCCATGCCTTTGCACTGGCTACCTTGGCTTGGGCCACCGCAAAAAGTCGGCGCCCAAAGCGTGCCGTGCCACGCACCCGATCTGGGGTTTTGGTTGGTGGACCCCGGCCCGGCCGGTCTGCAGGTCTCAGCTGCAAACCTTTTGGCCCACGCCGTGTATATTAGTCCATGATTAGCGGATAATTACTGTAGCATCACTGTGGCAAATTATGGATTAATTAGGCTCACTAAATTTGTCTCGCGAATTAGCACCCATCTGTGCAAAAAGTTTTATAAACAGATTTTATTTAATACTTCTAAATAGTAAGATTCTTTTTGATGTGATGGGTAGGGAGGAAACGAACACACCCTCGGCTCCGGCCTTCTTTTACTTCGCGTCGCATCAGAAAGGCGAGAGGCACACACGGCGCGGGCCAAAAGGTTTGCAGCTGAGACCTGTAGACCGGCCGGGCCGGAGTTCATTAGTCTATGAGGTATATTAGACCTGCAGAGCGGCATCCTAGCAAACGAACGCACCCTCAGTCTGAACTCGATGGATCACACAGGGGGGTTTTCGGACCGGCGGAAAAGAAGCCGAACGCGTGGATGGCGTGGCGCGCGTGTCGGGACGACCGGACGAGGAGGAGTCGTGGCGTCGCCATCGGATCTGCCGACGGCAACGATCGCCCGTCTCGTGTCCGCGTGAACGACTTTTTTTCTGGGTGCTGATGTGATGACCGATGACATGGGAGACGGAGTAGAGGATCGAAGGAAGCTTCATTTGGACTCCGGAGGAACGTCAACTCCAAGTTAGGCCGGTTCCTACTACTACTCAAGCATAGGAGTGGTTAGCTAGTAGGGAGTAATAATAGGATATAAGGACGGACGGACCGACTGACTGGCTGAGATGGCTATCTTAACTTAGTTTATGACAGGGTAGGAGGACTGCCATTAAGCTCAAAGTGATATGACAGGTAGGTGTTATGTTTGGAACATATAGCAATATGCAGCAAAACTTATATGGGGTTCTCAATGTGGTTACGCAATCTTCTTCTCTGAAAAATACTAGGTGGCAATCAAGCACCCAGCCGGTCCGCGCACCCTTTGTTCCACTTTAGATACGCTGTCTCCAAATTCAAAATTATTACTCCCTCCGTTTTTATTTACATGTCGTATTAGATTTGTTTCAAGTCAAATCTGGCTAACTTTGATCAAATTTTCGCAAGAAAAAACTTGTTTGTCCAATAACAACACAAGTGCCCAGTGATATGCGATAGCTATAATGTTATACTACTATTACATATGTTTATATTTAAAAAGCGCATTCTTGTCATCATTATCCAGTTATTAGAAACAATATATCATTAAAAACTCGTTTGACAATGTTTAGCTATAGTAACCTTCAAGCAAAGCCATATGTTCCGAGTGAGAGGATTGTGGCCGAGGAGATGACACAATGTACGTGCTAAATAAAAATCATGATATAATAATCCTTTCATCCATGACCATAGGGTATATATGTTCTGTTAGGGAAAAAAAACTGCTACAGGATCAAACTGCTACAGGATCGAAAGTACCTAATAATGCGAGTCTATCCATATGGGTCAAATAAATTTCAAAATACATCATATAAAAAGTGGACGGAGGGTACCATGGTACAGTACGATATATGCCATTAGTCACGCATCGCACGTGTCGCAAGACACGTCGTCGTCCGTAAGAGCACGTCGTATTCGAACAAACCACTGCGTTGTTGACCAGCCAGGCGCTAGGCATATGGACTTTCCCCTTTGCTTGCTCAGTGTATTGCAACGCGACCCGGCCTGCGGTGCACCGGGCGAGGGAAAAGTTGACGAATTTAGAGGCTGTTTGATCTCCGGACTAAATTTTTCCCGTCATATCGGATATTTAACACCAATTAGGAGTATTAAATATAGAATAATTATAAAACTAATTGTATAATCGAGGCTAATTCGTGAGATGAATCCATTAAATCTAATTAGTTCATGATTTAGCAATTTTGTGCTACAGTAAATATGTGCTGACGATGGATTAATTAGGTTTAATAGATTCGTCTCATAAATTAGTCTCCATTTATGCAATTAGTTTTATAATTAGCTCAAATTTAATTCTTTAATTAGCATCCAAACATTCAATGTGCACCGGACTAAAAATTAATCCGTGAATTCAAACAGCCCCTTAAAATTCCGTTTGGTGTGCAACGTACGGAGGCAGCCTATTGGAAGCACAACGTGCACCCGAGGCTACAAACCCCAACCCACCTTCCACTTGCTCTCAGATCATCTCGGCATTTGACCGAGAGCTGGCTGGATTCTCTGCAGCCACAGCCCCTAGGTCAATCAGATATCAGAGTCAACGGGCCATGTCAAGACTCCATGTTTTTTTTATCTAAACTGATCTGAGATATGCATTTCATATATGCACAGCTAAATCACCATCAAAAGGCTCATGATGAGGTTCAGCATATCGAGCACAGAAAGATCAACGTTGCCACTTTGCCTAGGACCATCTACTGAAATTGAAACTGAAAAGACTTTAGATAAATCCTCCAGATAATGATCGCCCAAAAAAAATCTCCGCTAAAGTCCAAGACGGACGCTGCGTTAAACTGGCTTTTCGCTTTCAGAAATAGCCACCCGCAATTCCTGCAGAACCGGGTCCTGTCAGCCAGGGCTAGGAGCAACTCAACAACAAACGCGTAGCCTACTGTGTCGACCCAAGCTCAGCGAATAGATAGACCTAGAGAGGAGCACAGGGATCCAAGTGTCCACCGGATCCGACCCCGTGGACTTTCCCGTGCGCCGCGCGTGATCGAATGGGCTTTCACTTCCCCTCCAGGCTCCAGCCAGCCAGAGAGCCGGGCGGCCGGCCGGCCCCCACCCGCACGACGTCGCGAATGGCCCGCCTCCACTTGTCGGCCGAGCCCACTTGGCCTCGCGCGCCAACGCCTCGCCGACACCTGTCCGCCCGCCCCCCGCCCCCCGCCCCGGCTATAAAACCCGCGGCGCCGGCCGGGCGCACCCCGAGCCACGGTCACACGGCTGCATAATTGTGCCCGCCCGCCGGCCCCCGGGGACGTGACACATCGCACGCACGAAGCCTGCCTGCCTGCCGCTTTTGGCTCCGCCCGCCGTGCCGCCCGTGAGGCCGGCAGCTTTGCATGAGGAGGCGGAGGATGGGGGCACTGCACGTCGTCGGCGAGCCCAGGGTCAGCTTCCAGCAGCCTCCTGCCGTCGCCGCCGCCGGCAAGAGCGGTGGCCACGGCCCCGTCGTCGAGGAGATCCACGGCCTCATACGCGTCTACAAGGACGGCCACGTCGAGCGGCCCCCGGCGATCCCCGACGTGCCCTGCACGTGGGGCGGCACGGCGCCCGGCGCGCCGGGCGGCGTCGCGGCGAGGGACGTGGTGGTCGACCGCGCCACGGGGGTGTGGGCGCGGCTGTACGCGCCGGTGGCGGGAGGCGGGCTCCCCGTCGTGGTGTACTTCCACGGCGGCGGGTTCTGCGTCGGCTCCGCGGCCTGGAGCTGCTACCACGAGTTCCTCGCGCAGCTCGCCGCGCGGGCGGGCTGCGCCGTCATGTCCGTGGACTACCGCCTCGCGCCCGAGCACCGCCTACCCGCCGCGTTCGACGACGGGCTCGCGGCGGTGCGCTGGCTGCGGCACCAGGCGCAGGCGGCCGCGGCCCCCGACGAGGTCTCCTGGTGGCGGGCCCGCTGCGCCTTCGACCGCGTGTTCCTCATGGGGGACAGCGCGGGCGCCAACATCGCCTTCCACGTCGCCGCGCGGCTGGGCCAGGGCCACCTCGGCGCGCTGTCCCCGCTCGCCGTCAGGGGCGCCGTCCTGGTCCAGCCCTTCTTCGGCGGCGAGGTCCGCACCGCGTCGGAGAGGACCATGGCCCAGCCGCCGCGGTCCGCCCTGACGCTCCCGACCTCCGACACCTACTGGCGCCTAGCGCTGCAGGCCGGCGCCGGGCGCGACCACCCCTGGTGCAACCCGCTGTCCCGCGCCGCGCCGAGCCTGGAGGCCCTCCCGCTGCCGCCCCTCCTGGTGTGCGTCTCGGAGGCGGACGTCCTGCGCGACCGCAACCTGGAGCTGTGCCGGGCCCTGCGCAGGGCCGGCAAGGGCGTGGAGCAGGCCGTGTACGGCGGCGTCGGGCACGCGTTCCAGGTGCTGCACAACTGCCACCTGTCCCAGCCGCGGACGCAGGAGATGCTCGCGCACATCAAGGCCTTTGTCAGCGCCAGGTAGCCGCCACCGCCGCCGCCGCTGCTAACACTATCTCGCCGTGTTTGTTAATCCATCGTCCGCCTAGCCCAATCGAAGAGTGGATGCCGTGTAAGCAACCCAGCTTGTGAAGTCACAAACTTTGAACTACGTGTACTCCAGCTAAAAGCGTCCAATGCCCAACTCGGATTGTTGCAGTCGTAGCGGTGTCGGAAAGCAAAAGCCTTGGCAGAAAACAAAACAACAAAAAAGAAGATGTACATGTACGATGTGGTCGCTCCATGTGTGTGTGTGATTGCTGCGCATTTCTTATTAACACGAACAAAGCCCCTGAGTCCTGATACTGTTTTTAACTCGCCTGCCGTCGTCATCGACCCATGGTGTCGCCGCGAGGAAGGAAACCCACGGAATGTCCAGGGCCAAATCATTGCCTCCCCCTTGTCCGCTTTCTGCTTTCCGCGGGCATCATGAGCCGAACAAAACAAGTGTTTCTTTCCCTGTCCGCCTCCGCTGTTCGGAAAGGCGATCGTCACCGATCAGGCGCCCGGGTAGCTAAATGGAGGCCGGCTTTGCTAAATTACTAGACTACACAATCCTCCCAGGCACGGTCGGTCGCCACGGGCTACTCCATTTGGCGACGGCATGGAATCTCTCCCTCTCCCTCCCTCCCTCCCTCGCGAGCGAGCGAGCGCCATGATGGGCAGGTGCCTTGCGCCCCCAGGCCATCACAAGATGCCCCGGCTGCTGCAGGCCCTGCTGCTTCAGAGAGCACAAGCAGGGCTAGGCCGCTAGTGCTACCAGGGACCAGGCACACAGGGTGTCAGCTGGGTCGATCGCGCGCGTCGTCCCCCGCTGGTTGCGCGCGCGCGTGCCGGAGAGGGAGGGGTACCTCGAGAACATGGTTTGGCGGCAGAGCTGGCTCGTGAATTGGAGCGCGCGCGCGCACGCAGCGTTCCGATCATTGGCTTGGCCGGGCTCGCCACCAACCGCATCATGGCCGCGGCTGATTTTGCGTGCGGGCAGGCCAAACCAGGCATCATGTATGATCATGTCCGGGTAAAGGTTCAGGAACGCGCGTATCTGAAACAGGTAGCGCGCGAGAGAGGGAGAGTGTTGCTTCGTCAGATTTTTTCGTGAACGATCGATGGTCGGTCATGATTCCTGTTTGTTGTACCAGGCCGGTCAGAACGCTTTACCAAAGGGTAGTGGATGTAACAGTGGCGGATGCAGGGGCCCGTAGATGTCAACGAGTCTGCTATCCGTTTTCAAGGTGGACTAGAGGAGGTTCAGACATGGTTATCTGAAAACTGACAGGGAGCACTACTGATCAATGCTAAAACTCTGAACTTTTTTTTCCCTCTCCCATTTTGTCATCTCCCAACGACAATGGATCATTCAGCGGGTCGGAGTCGGAGCACGTCTCTGTTCAGCTTTGGTTTCCTTTGGAAATGGCGCTAAAGCTCTCGGAATCCCGTTACGAATCCGCCGCGGGACGCCTTTCCGGTCAGCGCGGCGGTGAGCGCATGACACCACTGAAAGTTTTTTTTTCCTTCCGGCAGATCAATACCGGCATGGCACCGGAGGCGATCACGATCCGTTATGCCGACGGCGGATATCGGAGATCGGCTTGTACCCCCGCCCGAGAATCTCAATCTGCCCTGCAGATCTCCCGAGAATCCTGACCTCACCTCACCCCCGCCCGCCTGCTCTCTCGCCACCTTCACAGTACTGCCCGGCCCCGGTCAGAGAGAGAGCCGTTGCGTTGCGTCGCCATCTTGTAGTCTTGTTCATGTTCCTCACCAAGACATCGCCGTCGGACGAGGCGAAAAGGCTTTTGTTCCTGAACAAACAATATTCCCAAATCTCCCGCTGATGGAACCGCACGCCCGTGCGGGCGCAGTCTCCCGCGCGTGCGGTTCGTGCGGGCATTTTTTGTTTGCTTTCTGCGATCGATCTGTCAAACCGACATGGCGGCGATGTCAAACCGAGATGCTGGAACGCAGTGCGATGGTCGTGGTTTACTGATAGGCCGGCTGATCTTATCCCATTTGCTGCCCATGCTTTGGAGCTTCGTCAAGTTGCGCACATGTGTTTGAACTTTGAAGATGCATGCATCGATCAACGGGCCGGGTACAATATCTTTGAGCAGATCATATGAAGGAATCGGAATAGCTCGAGAAGGGGTGGGGGGGGGGGGGAGGAACGGAGACGAAGCATTCAGGCACATGTCGCCGAAGCAACTAAGCAAGTGATGCTGGATTGGAAATGCCGACCGAGTTGGGACATATCCTTCTATCTTTCATTCAAAAGAGAGGTGATCTTGGCTGAGAATGATCACGCTGTGGCCTGTGGGCACATTAGTCTGGCCTGGGGAATGCATCACGCGGCATCGGCAGCAAAGCTTCACGTACTACTGTCTTAGGAACTCGAATCTCTCTGAAAATCTAGATTGAAAAAAGAAGCAAGAACGTGGCATGCAGGATGGAATAATCCTTCATGGGGAGAACGGATGGCCTGAAGACTAAAAATAGCACATCCGACAGGATCAGGTGTGAACTGAAGATCATTGGATCGAGAAGAGCAAGGGGTGTTGGCGAGGAACAAAGGCGCGCTTAGAAAGCCTGATGACGAAAAGACGGGGAGGCGCATCAGGAATTCGTCCCCAATGGCACAGATGCGTCCATGATGATGAGTGCCAAAGCAAGGGCACGCACGGGTAAAAGCGGCCGATCTAGATGGCGTTCAGCCCGGCCAAGAATCTAGCGCTTGCCGGGTGCCAACTTGACAGACAGGGAAGCGCGCGGCATCGGCCACTGCTGCTTTGGGTCGGAAGGCCTTTGAGGCTTTGACCGCGGCATATTAGAGTGTCATGTCCTCTTCTTCGTCCACGTGGTGGATGCATCGACTGGCTCCATTATGGACACAAGTAGGAGCTTCGCTTTTGGAATATTGGAGGCCACTGATTGACCGGAGAATCCTTATTCCGAAGAATTTGATCGCATTTGGCAGTTGGATATTCGCGTTGCATCGTCCTGATGCACATAACCTTGTTCTTCTTCTTCGAGGACTGTAGTTTATGCAAGGAAACATCAAGCCATGCACTAGCTAGGAGGTGAAGGGCAACAAGTGTTAGACTCCGAATTTTCACTGGCCTATCACAGAAGAGAGATGTTCTAAGTGGACTTGCAAGTCTCTGGACCCTTCTTGAGGAACCTGTTGTAGGTGGATGGAAGTAACCACTTTTAGGTGAAGAATATGTGGACACTCTGACCACACTTCAAAGGCAAAACGAGGCCTCAAATTGCCTGAAAGGATGAAATCCACTCACCCCAGCCTACTGAGGAGTGAGGAAGAAGGGAACAGAGAGCAGCAATCCAAAATCCCCATTTTTTCCTCTGCTTTTCCTTTGGAGCGCCGGCCGGATATTTCTTTGCTGCTGTTGCTTGTGCCGTGGCGAGCATTTCGCAGAGGGCTTGCTCCGCCATCGCGCTCGCGTTGTCCACCCTTACACTACCGTACTGCCTTGCCCAGCTCCGGTCGCCGCTCGTCGAGCCCCCTGCCGCCGCGCGACATGTCACCGGTCACCATGTAGAGTGCTGCATTGCGCTCACGGCCCTAGCTCCTGGAGATGCTGCAGCCTGCAGGCAGCGGAGGCAGTGCCGTCGCGGGTGGGTCAGAGGCTCAGAACGAGCGGGGCAAAGCAGCGACGGGCTGACCATCTCATTGGTTAGGTTACTCCCGTTGGCTTCTCTTGAGCTGAAGCCACCAAGCGCACCGTGCGAATGCACCTCTGCGCCTGCACTGCACGGCCGGCTCGTCGCCTTGCAGGTCCCGTGCGTGCCTGCTCCAACGTCTCCGTCCTCTTCGGCCGCCTCGGCCCTCGGCGTCGTCTTCAAGTGCGCCGAGCTGGAGTGCTTTGTCAGGCAACCTTCTCCCTCTCGCCTCTTCTTCTCTTCCGCCTCTAGTTTCTAGACTAGTCCCTGCATTCATCTCGTTTTTTTACGGAAGCATTCTTCTCGGAATTGCAATGCTGTTGAGCTTCTGGTGTGATTTAATCCAACATTTAGTTTGCTTGTATTTGTGTGTTGTAATTTTGACGGCCAGTCGAACATATATAGTCAGGACGAAACAGCCCCAAGCAGATTAAGTGAATTATCCTGTGTTCCTTTTCCTTTTTTTTCCCATTACAAGTGAATACTTGAGGTATTAGAATCCTATCCGCTGTACTAGCTTCATAGTATTGTTTGTCAGCTACTCAGATCTCTCCGGGTACGTGTAGGCATAGCGTAGCTGCCAACGTGGTGTTTCACTATTTTACTTTGGGTTCTTGATAATGGTATCGAGGGTGTGTTCGTTTCCTAGGCTCTAAATTTTAGACCCATCACATCAAAAAGAATCTTATCATTTAGAAGTATTAAATAAAGTCTAATTATAAAACTTTTTGCACAGATGGATGCTAATTCACGAGACAAATTTAATGAGCCTAATTAATCCATAATTTGCCACAGTGGTGCTACAGTAATCATCCGCTAATCATGGATTAATATACCTCATTAGATTCGTCTCGCGAATTAGCCCTGGGGTTCTGCAATTAGTTTTATAATTAAACTTTATTTAATATTTCTAAATGATAAGATTCTTTTTGATGTGACCTCTCTAAACTTTAGACCCAGGAAACAAACACACCCTGAAATTGACGTGTAAAATGTGATCTGCTGCGTACCTGTAATTGAATGTGACCATTGACGTGATCACTAGAAATTAGTGTCGTATAAGGCTGGGAGATTATTGGGAAATGATCTTGAACAGTTGATTCAGAGGTTGTGTTCTGTGTTTGTTTGTTTCGATGTATACTTGTGTTAGCAGTATCCAATCGTATGTACTTGTTTCTTAGTTGTTAGTGTTATTTGGCAGATCTCCTCAGTTATGACTTGACACTTGGATAATTTCTTGCTAAAAAAAAGAACTTGGGCAATTCATTACCACAGCAGACGTTGTGTGCAGCTACTAGGGGGTATGTGGTTCATAATGGTGCCCTGCTGGTTTGGATTCAGACTTTGGGCATCATTGCCTGGTTAGCTATCTGATTTTTCTAAGCTTTTCTATTCTGGTCCCTTACTCTGAAATGTTTACATGTTGATGATTTGCTGAGGAATCCAAGTATATTTCAACAGTGCCATTCAGAAAGACACTATCAGGAACGGAGGAGCCATACAAGGAATCTGCTTGGAGTTTTACGTGGGATCGATAAGGTTAGCGTTGTTTCAGAAAATATCAGTCACAGGGTAATTGCACACTAAACTCGATGTTGCTCCACTCTCAGTTACTTGGAAGTTTGTCTCATGAATTGGCAAGTTGGCTTTCCTTCCATGCCCACTGACTGGCTGGCTGAGGGATGCAGCACCAGTTGCTTATCCTTAGGTGTTTGCACCATGGATGGGCCATAAGTCCATAAGGAAGGCTGGAATGTATGCTCTTCCCTCAAAGTTGCAGCTGTTGAAAAAATTGAGTGAACATAGTGATCGATCACGATAGTGACCAATCTGCCCGCACCTCACGTCCCCACCGGCCTACCCCGATTCTCTACTGCTAAAAAGAACGAAGTACTCTTCATTTTGATTTTTATAGGTTAATAGATTTTGATATACATTTAGACATACATTATATCTAAATGCAAAGAAAATCTTATAATCTAGAAAATTAAAACAACTGCATTTTAAAACTGAAACGGAGGGAGTAAACGCTTTCCCCTCTAATAAATCTGCCTCTCTAATACCAATCTGCCCGCACCTCACGTCCCCGCCGGCTCACCCCGATTCTGAAAACACAACCGCTCACGAGCGGTTCACCTGCTCGCCGCCGGCTTCCCCCTCGCTCGTCGGCTTCACGAGCCGGCTCTCCTCCGCGCGAGGTCGACGGCCTGCCGCGCCGCCGCCGACATGCCGCGCCATCGCGCCGTCGTCCCGCTGAGTTCCCCCTTATCGCCGGCTTCTGATTAGAAATCCCCGCAAAATTATTCCGCTCGCACTATACCCCTCCTTCCCCTCGATCTCAATAGTTGTTCTGCTCCCGTCGGATCCCGCACCACATCGCCACACCGCAGCTGAGAAGATGGCGACGATGATGTTCACGGAGGGCCTCGACGAGTCGGCGATCAGCTGGATGGAGCAGAGGGAACCGACTCCCCACCCCCACGCGCCGCCGCGGTCGTCGCTAGCGGAGCGGCCTCCGCTGGGGCAGGTGGCACTGTGGTAGCGGCGCTGCCGAGATGCCCCGCGCGGCACGCTCGTGCTGCGAGCGTGCGGCACAAGCACGGGCATCAATTCTTCTCGCCAAGGGGCTGCCGGTCTGCCGCTCGTGCGGACCACGGGACACGCCACTCGGGCTTGCTCGGCCCTCCCTCCGCGCTCCTCTCGGTGGTGGACTCTGACGAGTGGGAGGACATGGAGGAGGACAGCGTCACGTCGCGGGGATGTCCAAGGACTGCTACGACGGCAACTTCTCCGAGACCGCCGACGAGGCGTGCTCCAGCGAGGCAGCGTCAGAGAGCGTCTCCATCCTGCTGCGGATGGCCATGGACTGCTGCCCCGGAGAGTGGGACGAGGAGGTGACGTCGCAGCTGAGCAGGAAGGGCGGCGGCGGTGGCGGGATCGTACGGGACCAGGCCAAGGAGTTCCAGCGGGTGGAGGTGTGTGCGGCGGTCGCGTTCGCGGCGGGGAAGTGCGCCGGGGCACAATATCAAGTGGACTCCAGCTCGCATGTAAGGCTTCTCTTCTGCAGCGAGTGATAACTTTCTCCTGTTTCCACAATGAGCATCTGGGACCATTCAATTATGCAAATATACTTTTCGATGCTTACATATGTATGATGATCCGAAATTAGCTCCCCATAAACGTGCAAGTTTTCATTTCATATTCAGGGGTCACTATTTTGAGAAGCATGAGTTTCAGACACCAGTGCCTCTCCAATTGCTGGGGACGAGGAGGAGGTCATGTTCGATGCAGTAGGTGACACAATATAATCAAAGAATTTTGTAATAGGTTTGATTTGAGTGTTGATGCTGCAAACAGAGACGGCTGAAACAAGTGGAGGCCTTGAGAGGACTGGGCTATCATCAATAGAAGATTTACTGGCACATGTCCATGAGCTTCCTACGAGGTAAAGCAATCTGGAGATGGTAAATTGCAGTATATCATTTGCACTTTGGAATAACTCTGGCTGACATTTGTTTTTTCCCTGTCATGAAATGCAATTCAGCTCAAACATTATTGAAGATGGTATTCAGATGCCATATGCCGAGAATAAATAATTCATTAGCTCAGATACAGAGCTTCAGCGTTAAGTGATTTTTGTTTTACCCGTGACTTTACAGTTTTCGGGATGCGTGCATGGTGCTGCGAAGTGCCTCTGCGTATGGAACAGCTAACGCATGAATGAGACATTTTGCTTTTGAGCACGCAGCTTATGTGGTCTTTTTTTTATGAACAGAATACAGAATTTTCCGCTTCATCCCAAACACAGCAGTCAAGTTGACGGGAAACAAGTGTATGATAAGGATATAAGCTGTACCATAAAGAGAAGAAAGCTTGTTAGACAGATTGAGATCGAACTATCGAAGGTATGGATAAGCAATAGCTTCAGCCTTCAGTACAGAACATTGCTCGTCCACCTCTATTTCTCCCACGTTGTACCAATGCATTGACAAATTCTTGAGAAGCATTAACAACCAAGGCATGGAAGAACTTTAAATATGGGAGGATGGAGTTCAGAGGCTCCAATTGAATATCATATGAATACTCCCAAAACCCTCCAATTGAATTTCATATGAATACTCACAAGACCTTTGGTGAATTCAAGGTTGGTGTGTCCAGATATACTGACCAAGTGAATATATTCTGGCAGTATCTGTCTGTATGTATACCGCAGTTGCGTAGATTGCAGTCTATTGTATCTTAATCGGTGTATCGTCAGCTCCCTGTTATATAGCCCTGTAAAACAACTTATACATCATGAATGTGGGTGGATCTATCGACAGCGTCCTTTCAGTCTTTAAATTTGTATATTTTGTCCTTTTTAGCAATTTATAAGTTCTGGAGTAAGCAAAACACATGGACAATGACCCTTGGATAAGACTAAACATCTCATGAAAGGTTTTATGGCTCTGTTGCAACGTACGGGCATTCACCTAATTTACAACAAAAGCTTAAGTGCGAGTAGTAGATCATCTATTACTGATATGCGAGGATCTTGTGAGCTAAGTTGTGTAGTTATCTTTTTAAAGCACAGCCAGGAGTTCAAATATGCCACCTAAATCTCTTTCCAGTTGCCTTTCAAGAAAAAAAAACTGTAGTATTTTTCACCAGCTAATAGTAGTTTCTGCTTCATTTAGGACGAGGACGACCTCGCGTCAATCTCAACGAATAGTCAAGATGTTGTACTGCGAATAAGAACTTTTTCTCAGGGCCGAAAATTATTCTGAGGACTTGCTCAGTTGTTACTTCAGCTCATCTTTCTGTCGAAAAGCAGTAGCCTTTTCTCATTCTGACCAGGCAAAGCTCCTTTTACTACTTGGACGGATCTTCAGCGCTCCGGTTGAAATTGACACTTCTTTTTACAGATTCCCCTGCCCGAAGAATCATGAAAAACAGCGCTTCGTTTATCCAAATGTACAGTGCGATTGTATTCGTTGAAGGAGCGAAGGATCACTAGTATTGTAGATGCCCTTATCGCCACAAAAACTAAGGGTCTCTGATTATCACCCTCTTTTCACTTCTTTTGACCGGTATCTGGCGGGGTGGAAAGCTCGTCTTCTCAGCACTGGTGGCCGCATCGTTTTGGTGAACGCTGTGCTTGGAAGCCTTCCCATCTACTTCATGTCCTCAACTCTGCTCCCAAAGACAGTCAGGGAACTGCTTGACGCAAAGAGGCGAGCTTTCTTCTGGACCGGAGAGGACAAGTGCAATGGAGCTAACTGTCTGGTGGCCTGGAAACGGGTGTGCCAATGTCGTGAAGCTGGAGGGCTTGGAATAAAAAAACATGGAAGATATGAACCACTGTCTGCTGTTGAAATTCATCCACAAACTCCATGAGAACGACCCTCTGCCTTGGAAACGCTGGTTCATTTCCCACGCTGGTAGCGACTTCAGTGGCAATCCGGACTCTTACTTGGCCAAGCTGGTCCTGGAGGAACTGCCCCGGTACAGGGCTCTGAAAAAAGTTCGGATCGGCGACGGTGCACACGTTTCATTCTGGCACGACAGATGGTTGATGGACACTTCTTTAGCTGAACGCTTCCCGGCCCTCTACTCCCACCACACCAATGACACGATCACCGTTCAAACGGTGATGGACAACTGTTGCGACCCCGGCTTACGCGCGCTGCCCATGCCGACCCGCCGCGGAGATCACTGATTGCCTCTCCCAAGTCGCTCTGCATGACGAACCAGACGTTCGTATGCTTGCAACGGCAACATTGGAACCCTTCACCACACGAGGCGCCTACCACGCACTCCATGCCTCGGCCGTTGTGCCTCCAGCTTGACGGTGAGCGGAATTAGCCGAACAAGCTGTCCGACCCTTTGCGCTTGTGATTTGCCAGCGACGCTCTTGTGCGCTCCCACCAATCGACTGGGGTCATTTCGATTTTTTTCTTTTCGAAATAAAAGCCATTTCGATTTCGTGGCTCTAGATCGGGCATTGGATGTCCAGCCTTGACATGATTTCCCACCAGATTCCTGCCGTGAAAGAACAGGATACAGGAGCCAAGGAATTGGGCCACCACCCACCAGGATCTGAGCACTCGTATTGGGCTCCTGATCCAACAGTGCGCAAGTCGCAAGTGTGTCAAGCCCGTGGGCCGTGGCGCAGCCTCTGCGATGAGCCCGTCCAAAGGCGCCGTCGGAATGCAATAAGCGCGCGACAAAAATCTAGATCTTCAATGCCGTCCAGGTCTTTATGAGAAGATACCGAGGAACTGGAAAAGCCAAACATAATCAAAGAACCAAGTTAATGCAGGACCATCTAAAATCAAAATCGTATCAGAAGCCCAACCTGGCCAGAGCTACGTGCACATACAATCACTGGAGCGTCAGCTCGCTGGACGAAATTCCATCCTAGCTGGAGCGTTAGCTGGAGCCTGGAGGGTTTTTACTTTGACCTTTGAAAATCGGGGAGCGAAAATGGTCAAACCCTGGGCACGGCTGCACATATATATACACACGATTCCTGCTCACGATCTAAACACCAGTGCCAAAATCAAGTATTCGACGTAGCAATACCTGTCACATCCACAAGCCCGTCTCGTCGATCGACCGTCCATGGAGCTTAGATTGCTTTATAGCCGAGGCCGCCGCCTCCTCGTGCGCCTCCTGCTCCTCGCCTGCGCCTGCGCCGGCGAGCACCGCCGGCGGGAGGTGGGGGCTCCTGCATCGCAGCATCGGCGTGTCGGCGATGCACATGCAGCTCCTGCACAACGACCGCGTCATCATCTTCGACCGCACCAACTTCGGCCGCTCCAACCTCTCCCTCCCCGGCGGCCGCTGCCGCGTCAACCCGCGGGACAGGGTGCTCCCCGGGGGGGGGGGGGGGACTGCACCCCGCACTCCGTCGAGTACCACGTCGCGTCCAACTCCTTCCGCCCGCCCTTCCTCTTCACAGACACCTGGTGCTCATCGGGCACCGTCGCGCCCGACGGCACGCTCGTCCAGACCGGCGGCTGGCTGGACGGGTACAATAACACGCGCACTATGCCCGCGTGCGCCGGCGACAAGAGCTGCGACTGGTCCGAGAAGCAGGACACCCTCGCCGCCGGCCGGTGGTACGCCACCAACCAGATCCTCCCCGACGGCCGCGCGTTCACCGTCGGTGGCCTCAACCAGTTCAGCTACGAGTTCTACCCGAAGGCCGACCCAGCTGACAAGTCTGCCTTCCAAATTCCATTTTTGGAACAGACGAGGGATCCCGTTCTGAACAATCTCTATCCGTTCGTGCACCTCAACATAGATGGCAACCTTTTCATCTTCGCCAACAACCGCGCCATCCTCTTGGACTACAAGAGCAACAAGGTCGTGCGGACGTACCCCGTGCTGGCCGGCGGCGACCCCAGGAACTACCCCAGCACGGGCTCGTCGGTGCTGCTCCCGCTGAAACCCAATCCCACCGAGGCCGAGGTGCTGGTTTGCGGCGGCGCGCCAAAGGGCTCCTATCCGTCCAGCCGGCACCGGCACGTCACCCGCACCTTCGTCCCGGCGCTGGCGACGTGCGGGTGATGGGCGACAGGATCCTGCTCCCGAATGGCGCGGAGGTCGCGATCATCAACGGCGCGACAGACGGCACCGCCGGGTGGGACGACGCGCACACGCCGGCGTACGCGCCCGTCGTCTACCGGCCCTACCACCCGACGGGGGACCGGTTCGAGCAGCAGGCCACGACGGGTATCGCGCGGATGTACCATTCCTCGGTGGTGCTCCTCCGCGACGACCGGCTGCTGGTGGGCGGCAGCAACCCGCACCTCTACTACAACTTCAGCAACGTGCAGTTCCCCACCGAGCTCAGCCTTGAGGCCTTCTCGCCGGAGTACCTCGACCCGTCCAACAACATGCTCCGCCCCAGGATCCTCCACCCGTCCCCCACCGGCGCGGCGGCGATTGTGACCTACGGGGCGAAGTTGATGCTCAAGTTCTCGGTCCCGGCCTCGGCAAGGGGAAGGCGCGGCGGGCTGGGCGAGGTGTCGGTGACGATGGTGGCGCCGTCGTTCACGACGCACTCGTTCGCGATGAACCAGCGGCTGCTGGTCCTCGAGGTGACCAAGATGGCGGCGGTGCGCGTCCGGGCCGGCACATACTACGTGTCCTTGACGATGCCGGCGACGGCGGTCCTGGCGCCGCCGGGGTACTGCATGGTGTTCGTGGTGAACGGGCTCGTCCCCAGCCCCAGCGAGGGGATCTGGGTCCACATACGATGAGAGCGACTGGAAGGATTATAGAATGACTTTTGAATTTATAGTGATGTTAAATTAAATTTCCATTTGTCGAACTGATATTGGTGGGACAAAAAAACCTTGTGTCGGTAATGGTAGCGTTGACAGCCATTGACTCCCTGCGTTGACTCCTAGGTGTCCGCTATACTTGTCATACCAGGGTGTTGTGGCAGAACCAACCTGAATTACACCAGCTCAAGTACGCGAGTCCACTCTGGAGGGCTCCAACATGCTTCAAACGGTATAATCCTTTGGCCTGTCGGGTAACGTCCCGATAAACCACCGAATGCAGGATCAAACAAGGTACCTCGCACGAAGGCGAGTCCAGAGATACAAATGCCATCACATTTTACATCACAGGCAGTTATATTACATGAGTATTCACAAGTGACATAAATTCCCAACTGAGATAAGTTATTACAAACGGTTTAAGTTTTAAGTCATGCAACGGAGTTTAAAGCACGGGCATATCACTCGGAGGGGTCTGCGTTGGCCGGGGACGGGTCCCACTCCACGGACCAACCATCAGGCGGAGGGTAGGGCCACGGTACAGGCAGAGCTGAGTCGTCAGGGGGATTACCTGAACAAAAAGTTACAAGGCAAGACTGAGTATTCTAATACTCAGCAAGGCTTACCCGTTCATGGTATACTTAGCCATGTAACTAGACTTATGAAGGCTTTTTCAGGTTTTGGGTAGAGTTTTCAGCTGAAAAGTAACAAAGAGTAGATCCTTAATTTTAACTTTTAGCTTTCAAGTTCTATGTGATTATCCATTCTAAATAAGCACCTATAGCTATTCAAGCATGGTAGAATCTTTGGCCAAACATCATCTTTGATAACCGTATAATTGTTCTTGTTACTCTATGTGGTAAAGGGATCAAGCAGTCTCCATCTCCGCGAGAAACGGACGATTCCTGAACCGAATTTCAGCCTTGCAATAGTAAACCTAACTCACACGCTTGGAACATCCAACGATTGTTCCGAAACAACCGTTTGCCTTTCATTTCGACTCGTGGATTAGAGCCACCACAAGCAACTGCAGGACCATACGCACATCCAATGTGCAGGACGTACATCTGTAGAGCGACTACACGACCGTACTTCTGGTTGCCCGTCAACACGTATTCCCACACATCGAATCGAGTAACAGGAAAAACCAAAATACGAGTGGTGGAAGGTATGTCCACTCCTCAGCCTGATTGGTTACTAGGGTTACCGCTTACCATATTTCGTGGTATGTGGCTAGTACTTTCAAACGCTTAACCACCGCTACCACACACTGCGACCTTATTAAATTCAACAATATAGACGGGGTATCATCTTAAACATGATACCTCACATAAATCCCGTCTGTCATTCTTATAATGATTACAGGAATGTAAACATTGCAACTCCTATATCGCGCGAGTGACAGGAGATCACCCAACTTTTACCGGTCCTATTAGTAGAGCGGCTATTCGAACTCAAGTACTAGTATTCAATACATTGGTTCCTAGGAAAATGTAACTAGGGTTTCTCATGCAATCCCTAAAAACGTAATGCATAGATAAATATAAATAATATAGTTTGCAGTGTAATAAATTAGAGGTTATATCCGGGGCTTGCCTTCTTGAGTGGGGTTGGGGCAGTAGTGTCAAGGTTTTCCGAACTTTGGTTTGGAACTTCAGTTAGTTCTCCGACAGTGTTCCCGGGGTCTTCAAGAACTTCCACTTCCTGAGCCGGGATCAGCTTGTAATCTCCGTCGGCGAGAGTAGTCGAGTCTACATGATATGCAAAGTCATAAGTTAAGGGATGCATAATTTTTTATTTTATTTCACGATAAAGTTGCAATTCAATGAAAATATAATTTACTTTGTACACTTATTATTTATTTCTCTACTGGGCAGTCATTTATCGGGTATTAATTATTTTATCTAGCTACATTAAGCAACAGAGTTGGTTATCCTTATTATTTAATTAATGGCATGGGATAACATGTTGAGTTGGTTTTAAATACTAAAATAACTATATTGAATAGCTTTATTTATTTGCTTTTCTAATTATTTATATTAACTCTAGGTTATTATTAAACTATGGACTTATCATAGCATGTTCTAATTGTTTTGGGTTGATCTGCACTTGACCCTAGGTTGGAGATTTAGGGATAGGCTATACTATTCAAGAATAGTACTTCAAATTATTTCCATGATTTTTGAACATTTAAAACCATAGATATTAAATATACAAGGTTAAATAGGTATTATTCGTAATTAAACTCACATATTAAGAAAATACTACTCAAATAGTAGGTTAATTATTTTTCCTAAGTACTACACATCAAAACAAGAGTAATGCAATTGGTTTCACATTTTTATCATTTTTCTACTATTTATTATGCATTTTCTTAGCTTACAACTACTTAAACTAAACATTTAAATTAAAGCACAAACTATTCAGAAACTGAAAGTCAATCCTTAAGGAAAGTTGTAGATGTTAAAATGAGGATTCTAACAAATTTTAGTTTGTATTTTTGTGATTTTTCCTTGATTTGATATGGAATTTAAAAGTTGACAGCACAATTAACATCAGGAGGTCCCTAAGGCACTATTCACACGAGTCTTAAGACTTGCAGATAACCCCCTGGGTTTTCAATTCTTCTAAACTCAAGGTCCTCGACCAGAGGCAGAAGGGGAGCAGGGGTTGGACGACCATGTTCCGGTGAAGGGGGTCACCGGCGGCGAGGTCTGAGGGGAGGGAAAGTCTTAGGGGCTCACGGCGGTTCGATTGCACCACGTGTCGAAGGTTGCGGTGGTCGGGAAAGGGGATCTCGACGAGAGCCCGAAGCGGCGGCGGAGGGGGCAACGACGACGGCAATGCTCCGGCGGTCAACACCGGCGAAGAACCTGCACGCAAGCACCAGTGAGTCGTGGGGAAGGTATTGGTGCCGTCAATTGGGAGCATAAGCTTCGGATTAGAGGCGACTGGTGGAGGCAGTGACGATGGCGGTGGAGGCAGACGCCGGCGAGCGTCGGGGAGTTGATGCAGTGCACTAGAGAGCCAATGGGGGAGTCGTATAGCTTCACGGGGTCGATGTGGTGCTAGCTGAGGGGTTGTGGTGGCGCGGGAGAGCCCGGAGTGAGCTGCCCACGGTGAACCGAAGGCGGCGGCGGAACTCAAGCTAACCGGAGCTGTGGAAGATGAAGCTCGGGTGCGAGAGGATGAAATTGATCGGGCTGGAGAGCACCAGTGGATCACGGCGGTGCTCTAGCAGCTCTGGATTGGGGTTCAGAGGGAGCGAGGGCAGCTGGCAACGGTGGGCAGTAGGGGCGGCGGAGGTCCGGCGAGGAAGTTGAGCTCGGGAAAGGAAATGCTGGGGAAAATGAAGTGCGGCAACGAGTAAACAAGGTCACAGAGTGATCGTGGAGCGCGTCTTAAGGCCGGAAGCGATGCTACGGTGCAAGCAGGAGCTGTCAACGGCGGCGAGGGCGTGGCGGCCGGTGGACGGCTCGGGAATGCGTGGCGCGCGCGGGAGGGCAGCCGGGGAGGGGAACAGGGCCGGGGCAGAAGGAGAACGACGCGTGGAGTGCATCCCAGCAGGAGGTGGCGAGGCGACGGCGGCAGAGCGGCGGCCAGAGGCGAAGCACTGCCTGAAGCAGAGCAGAGGAGCACGTGCTCGAGGAAGAAGAAGAGAGGGGAGGGGGTCCGGGGGACCTATTTGGAAATCTCAGAAATCACAGGGACCTCTTGGTAAACTAAATTTTTCCACTAATGTAGAGGTCTAATGAGAAAATGCCCAAAATGAAAGTTGTAGAGTTTTTCAAACTCTACAATTTTATTTTAAGGCTCAAGTTCAAAAACTCAAAGTTTATAGCTTTACATGTTAAATTTTTGAGTAAATGTAGAATTTGAATTCTTTTGTCCTTACCAAGGTGGATTTGATGAAATTTTGGATATGTTTACAAGTTTTCATGGGATGTCATGATGACTTGTATTCTTACATGTTAGCCCTTAAGTAAACATGAAAGTTACTTTTACACTTCAACTATTTTTCATAAAAGGCCCTATGATTTTTATTTTAATCACACATAGGTCCCTGTTTTTACTTAAAGGCTTATTTTCCTTACGATTTAACCTATCTTTTACACTTTCTTTCCTATGGTAATATAAATTTGACACCTAGTATTATATTTATCCTAGGTTTTAATGCTATCTCCCATTTCACCCAATTAACACTCAAGGAACTATATTTTACAGAAATTACAATTATATCCCTAGTCTTTTGTAGTACTCACATATACCATAGCAAGCATACATATTTCACACTAAAACCTAGTGTCTATGTTTCTAATTACTTGAATGTTACAGGTGCCCAACAACAATACACCAGTCAAACTACAACATGATACATTAAGCTATTATTGTTAATGTTTTTAGGGGACCTCAAATATATGAGACTCGAATGACTCTCTAAATAAACATAGCGGAATGAAAATAAAAATAGATTTTAATCCGTGCTTGCTGCATCGCTGGAGCGAGATGCTTGAATGTTTTATGACCAGAGGATTGGTTTTTAAGTGCTTTTGGTATGGTTGTCTGGCTTAGGCTTTTTTTTCCGACGACATCTCTTTTCCTCTATATTAATATATGAACGGAAAAGCTCTTGCCAGTTCCGTTTCAAAAAAAAAGATATTGAATAATAGCATCAGTGGTACAAAAGCAACACGTTTTACTCCCATTCTAAGCCTGGCTAAGTTATCATTCGTTGAAACTATCCCTCTTCTTACATACACATGGAAAGTTCAATATTTACACGATTCTTTAGTTTAATATTCTCTTATTCACATTTTCTTCCCTATTCATGTTAAATAGTGTTTTTATACATCGGATGGACCAAAAATAGCAAGGTTTGGTGCAGATTCCATTTAATATCTTTTGTTCGTGACAAGGTGCACAACCTTCAGTTTCATGTTCTCTTTCTCATATTTTCTTCCCTATTCATGTTAAATAGTGTTTTTATACATAGGATGGACCGAAAATAGCAAGGTTCGGTGCATATTACATTTAATAGCTTTTGTTCGTGACAAGATGCACATTTGCTAAGTCTGGCAACGAAAGTGAGATGCCACTCTACCAACTTAATCCCCAATCTTTGCTCTCCGAAAAGAAACTTTTAGAGGCATGCTACTCATGCACAAAGCATAATACACACTTCTTTTCCTAAGAGAAAGCCCCCGATACTGGTGACCACTTGTCTCGAAATATACCTATTAGTCATCATATCATTAAGATGAAAATTTTCTAAACTTAAGAACCACCACTTTATTTTCATGAGTTCTCTCAAAAAATGCGAGTCTCTTGGTTTTCACTTCAATTTGAGCTATTGTTTTCTCTATCATATATTTTTCCTTCAAAAGGGTTTGCCAAATACCTCCCTTCTTAATGGGCTTGAAAATTAAAGCCATCTGCTAAGTAAACACTGGTTAAATATGATTATACATCATACATGCATATTTTTTTAAGATGCATGCACCCGGTTTTGCTTATCATCTAATATTCGGGCTACTCATTGATTTTCTTACTCTCTTTTTTTTTGCTATTTTTAACACTCGTAGAAGCTTCATTGGCAACGTGGAAATCGAGCTGCTTTCTTCCAGTCCTGGAGGTCTGGAAATGATCGTCGAGACCTAGCAATCACGGTGGGCGGTGGCACCCGTTCCCGCTTTTAAAACGAACAGGAGGTCCGATCCGAATTTCCAGCTCGGCGAGCCACGGTATGGTGAGCGCCATAAACCGCCAAGGCCCGACGCGGCGCTCCATCGCCCGTGCCCCATGGCCAATCGGCCATACGATTCGCCCGAACACATCCACTGTTCGTTCTCGTCACGTTCCGCCGTTTGTTTGCTGCTCTTTTCCTTCCAAGCACGACGCCGCGAACCCGGGCGGAGCCCATGGCGTCGTGTAGGGATGGCAATTTTACCTGCGGGTGCGGGTACCCGACCCGATGTGCGAGGGTATGTTAATGAAATTTTACACGCGGTATAGGTACGGGTATAGAATTCTTACCCACGGGTACCCGATGGTACCCAAAATATAAAAATTATAACCTGGTGAACTCATATTATTTTAAAATTTTATGTCTTATTTTTTCGTGATTGTATAAACTACCCAGACTGATAATAAGATTGTGTAAAGTAACAAATGTGAAAGTGACATTGATATTTTGTTTATCGTTTGCAGTGAAGTCTATGCATCATTGTTGCATTTTTTTAGACGAAACACTTAGCTAGAATTTCATGCATTTACTTACATACAACTACAAAATAGATGCAGAACATAAGAAAAAAAAAGTGCAGAATGAACCGTTTAGTTCTCTATTTTACTATGCTTTGCATTAGCTTCTATGGATGATAAATTTAAAATGTGCTAGTCTATATGACCAAATGATATGTTATTTATGCTATCATTAATAGATTCGATGGGTACCCAAAACCTGATCCGTACCCGGTGGATACGGATACGGGTATAAAATTCTACCCGCTAGACTTTGTGGGTACAAGTATACCTTAGAGTTTCGGGTATTCTTACGGACGGGTATTTACTCTGCCGCACCATACTTGATCCGTTGCCTAGTTGGTGCAGGCAATGTACGTACACTACCTCGCTAGCGCGACCCCGGCAGCAAGCGGATACTCTTCTCTCCGCCGCATGTTGCCACATGCGGTCGTCGCGACGCGCCCCGGCAAGGCAGGCAGCGCAAGCGACGACGCGAGCCGCCGCGCGGGTCGTCCAACCCGGGGGCACCTACTAGCTATGTGCCGGTGGTATAGGACAGTCGCCATGGGAGTCTCCGTTTGTCTCATCTCGTTACTGTCACGTTCCGCAGCTTGCAGTGGGGCTAGCCACTAGTACGATCCTTTTGCGAGCCTGTGCTGGCTTCTCCATGGCGTTTTCGCGCATCCCGCGACGCAAAGCGGGGATCAGATTTGTTCTTGTTCAGGGGTGCACGGTTCGATCTGCTTTCGTATCCAGATGGCTACGGGAGGTCTAGCTCTAGCATCGACGAAGCCCGACGTCGCGGTCTCCGAACAGTGTCACGCTCCGCGCGGGCCACCATGGATAGATAAGCTAGAGCTAGGCACCAACACCACCACGTCATGCCGTGTTCTTGGATGGACCATGCGCCGACCACCATCCTGCAGAACAGGGGGGGCCGACGCACGCGAACGGGAACAGCAAAATTACCGGGCCGGCCGTTGGTCAGCTCATGAAAAGATGCTGCGAAAACCAAACATCATTAAAGAACCGGGTTAATGCAGGGCCATCTACGCCAAATCAAAACCGCATCAAAGAACCCCTAACCTGGCCAAAGCTAATCACTGGGCCGTCCCGGCGAAATTCCATCCTCAAGAACCTGAACGTTAGCTGGAAAAGGTTTAATGCTTAACGTGTGAAAAATCAGGCGGCCAAAATGGTCATCAGATTCGTTCAGACCCTGTGCACGGCTGCGTATATATACAAACACACACACGCTTGCTGCTCACGGCCTAAACACCAGAGCTTAGCCAACAAACAGAATCGAAAACGACTGTCCCTGATTCGACGCCGCAGCACCGTGCTATCGTTACGTTCACGAGCCTGTTCCGCTGATCCCCGCCATGGAACTTAGATCGGTTCGGCAGAGCCGTGCCCGCAACCTCGCTCTCCTCCTGCTCCTCACCTTCGCCGGCGGCATTGCACCCGCGAGCGGCGCCGACGGGAGGTGGGAGCTCCTGCAGCGCAGCATAGGGGTGTCGGCGATGCACATGCAGCTCCTGCACAACGACCGCGTCATCATCTTCGACCGCACCGACTTCGGCCGCTCCAACCTCTCCCTCCCCGGCGGCCGCTGCCGCGTCAACCCGCGGGAGCGCGTGCTCCCTGCCGGGGACTGCACCGCGCACTCCGCCGAGTACGACGTCGCGGCCAACGCGGCGCGCCCGCTCTTCGTCTTCACCGACACCTGGTGCTCCTCGGGCACCGTCGCGCCCGACGGCACGCTCGTCCAGACCGGCGGCTGGAACGACGGCTACCGCAACGCCCGCACCATGCCCGTGTGCGGCGGCGGCGGCGACGAGAGCTGCGACTGGTCCGAGCAGCAGGACGCGCTCGCCGCCAACCGGTGGTACGCCACCAACCAGATCCTCCCCGACGGCCGCGCGTTCATCATCGGTGGCCGGAGGCAGTTCAGCTACGAGTTCTACCCCAAGGCTGACCCTTCCGATACCTCTGTCGTCCAGATTCCATTTCTTGTACAGACGAGGGATCCCGAGGAGAACAATCTTTATCCGTTCGTACACCTCAACATAGATGGCAACCTTTTCATCTTCGCCAAGAACCGCGCCATCCTCCTGGACTACAAGAGGAACAAGGTCGTGCGGACGTACCCCGTGCTGGCAGACGGCGACCCCAGGAACTACCCCAGCTCGGGCTCGTCGGTGCTGCTCCCCCTGAAACCCAACCCCAACGAGGCCGAGGTGCTGGTTTGCGGTGGCGCGCCGTCGGGCTCCTACAACTCCACCAAGGGCGGCACCCGCATCTTCGTCCCGGCGCTCACGACGTGCGGGCGGATCAAGATCACCGACTCCTCGCCGGCGTGGGTCATCGAGACAATGCCGTCGCCGCGGGTGATGGGCGACATGATCCTGCTGCCGAACGGCGCGGAGGTGGCGATCATCAACGGCGCCGCGGACGGCACCGCCGGGTGGGAGGCCGCCAGCACCCCGAACTACGCGCCCGTCATCTACCGGCCCGACCACTCGCCGGGGGACCGGTTCGAGGAGCAGGCCGCGACGGGCGTCCCGCGGCTGTACCACTCCTCGGTGGTGCTCCTCCGCGACGGCCGCTTGCTGGTGGGCGGCAGCAACCCGCACATCTACTACAACTTCAGCGACGTGCGGTTCCCCACAGAGCTCAGCCTGGAGGCCTTCTCGCCGGAGTACCTCGACCCGTCCAACGACATGCTCCGCCCCAGGATCCTCAACCCGTCCCCGACCGGCGCGGCGGCGAGCGTGACCTACGGGGCGAATCTGGCGCTGAAGTTCTCGGTCCCCGCATCCGCGAGGAGGAGGAGACGCGGCGGCGCCGGTGGCGGCGGCGGCCTCGGCGTGGTGTCGGTGACGATGGTGGCGCCGTCGTTCACGACGCACTCGTTCGCGATGAACCAGCGGCTGCTGGTCCTCGAGGTGGCCAAGACAGCTGCGGTGCGCGGCCTGGCCGGCACGTACTACGTGTCCGCGACGATGCCGGCGACGGCTGTCCTGGCGCCGCCGGGGTACTACATGGTGTTCGTGGTGAACGGGCACATCCCCAGCGAGGGCATCTGGGTCCACATACAGTGAGAGCGAGCGACGGGGGCGGGAGGAGGGGTTATAGAAATTGATTGCCAAGTTTGATTTGTTCCGTTCTGCCATTCGCAGTACGAGTGTAAGACAAGACACGGAAGTCCGTGGTAAAAATGGTGGTAATGGTAGCGTTGACAGCCACTGTCTCATTGACTCACTGCGTTCCTGTCATTGCAGACAACTTGACATGATATGGGATTGGAAAGAAAGGGAGGAGAATGTCTGTAAAGCCGGGCATCAGAGAGCTTCACGTGAACCTGGGTCTTGGCTCTGGCACACGTGACGCATCTCAACTGCATCTGCTCTTGGCTCCGGCGTACTACGCGCCATTCTCCATCAGACCATCAGCGTTCTGGCCGGCAAGCAAAATCCGCGGCCGTGCCAAGCGCCCGTCTGCCTGCCTGCCATGCGTGCGTGCGCGTGCGTCTCACACGGACGGGTGACCCGCTCGTTCAGTAGTAGCTAGGCAGGCAAGAAGATGGCGCACAAAGGCTACGCGAGCAGGCGACGCGTTCGGTGACAGTTACACGCATTCATTCATTCATTCCTACTTGCGAATGCGCCATTGGTGTGAGAGCTCGCGCGCCGGCCGGCCAGACGGCGGTGGGCTCGACCGGGGGCGCGCGGAACGCGTGTGCTCGCGGCTGACGGGACTGCGCGAGGACGGCGGTCGTCACGGAGGCCGGCGGTGGCGGATCTGGGCTGAATTCAGTTGGCAGTTTGGCAGGACACAAGTGGCGTACAGCGACGCCGACAGAAGCAACGGAGCGTCGCCGGCGTGCACGCCCGCGGGACTGGACTGCGCTCGGCGCCAGGCGAGACACGCGCGTACCCAATAGTGTCCGTGCATCATCACAAGCTTGGTCGTTTTCGCTCGCTGTTCCGTTCCAACGAGAACCGAGCCTATCGCCCTTCACTGGCCAGACTGCCGGTTTTTCTTTCCCGCCTGGATGAGCATTCCATTTCCCAATTAGGGAGTCCGCAATAACTGCACAAAATTAATTTGCGTCCCTGGCTGTGGTCCAACTGGGCCCAGGGCTCAGGCCCAGATATCGCAAAACAAACATTTAAAACGGTCATTCTGATCGTTGGCACTTGGCAGAAAACACACTGCCGTATATAATTATTCTGTTGCTACTTGCGTGCAGTTTCTTGCTTACACACATGGATCGGAGTCCACAGTGCAATGAGGGATGCTTTGTGTGGTTGGTGGAGTAGGTGCTATGCCTGGTGCCGTTAGATCTGTTCGCAGCGCCGAAGCAGTGATCCAGCTACCGTTGTACACCTTTTTTTTTTTTGAGACCCCGTTCTACGCTTACTTTGCAACCTTTTTTTGTTTGAGAAACTTATGCTTTCTTTGCAACTGTGTATGCCCCGGTGGTCTTTCTGTGTGTTTTTGCACTAGGGGGCCGGGGGGCAGACGGGCCAGACTGCACCAACCCATAACAAAATGGGAATTATTTTTAAAAAAGGGATAAAAAAAATTCGAAAAAGGGGTGGCCGTTGGGAAAATTTAGAGAAATGGGTGCCTCCCGCCCGCTGAACGGGCGGGACGCGTGGGGCCCGGGACATCCCGCCCACCCAGCGGGCGGGATGTCACCCGAGGGCCTCTTCGCAAATAATTTCTTCGCGAAGAGGTCCCTGGGAGGGCATCCCGCCCAACCAAAGGGCGGGATGTTGTGCTGATGGGCATCCCGCCCTTTGGTCGGGCGGGAGGTCCCCCACCGGCTATTTAAGCCCCAACCTGCCCCAAAAATGCCATTTTATCCAGCAAAAATCAAAAAAAAGAGAAAAAGAGGAGAGGAAGAGAGAAGAGGAAGCGGCGAAGCCCTGTCCACACGTCGATTTTGAGGTATATTCTCGTTCTAGCCATATAAGTACTTGAAAATAACTATAATTTAGGAAATATTTGTTAGAGTAGTTATGTTTTGAATAGTTTTAGTATTTTCATTTGTTTTTAGTATAATTTATAATCTGAATAGTTTAGAATCTGTAAAATATAATCTGAGAGTCGCTGAAATTTAGGATCGTCGTTCGTTGTGTATTAATATGTAGTATAACTAGTTTATTAATGATTGACAGATATGTCTTCCGAGAAGGGTATTTTCAGTATATATTACGGAGAAGGAAATGTGATTTATGGGCCGAATGGGGTAGATTTAAGTGAATTCAACTGTGCGGTCAGAGGAATTACCAGACCGCACGAGAGGACATTTGAATCCTTATGCAACTGGTTAATGAGGGGACTAAGGATTAATCAGGAGACACACACTGTGAGTGTTCAATGCATCATAAATCGTACCACTCACGCTTTGATCTGGGAGCTTATGCCACTTGCAAGCAACGAGGACTGGTTAACTTATCTGCAAAATGCAAGTCATTGGCAGTGGCCACTGGTACTCCTTGTCAGTGTGCACCAAAACCCTTTGATAAACATTGAAGCTGGTCCGGGGGATGAAAATATTGATGAAGAAGTCGAGGAGGCAAACATTGAGGCAGGTGGCACCGCAGCACCTCAATGCGTGGCTGATGAGGGGGAGAACATACCCTTTATTGTTGAACAGCTGCAAGACGAAGAACGTGAATTGGATGAAGCAATGAATGCCGATTCGTCTGATGATGACGATGATGTGCCTCAAGATTGGGTAAGCAGCGACTTCAGTCATCTTGTCGTAGATGACGGATGTAGCTGGCCTTCGGATTGCAGGGAGAATGAAATTATCCAGGGTGCAAGGTACCACTCAATTGAAGAGGTGAAGGAAGCTGTTAAGTGCTGGTCTCTCTCTCTTATGCGAGAGTTTAAGACAGTCGAGTGCAAATCTCGTAAGTACGATGTAGTATGTGTGAAGGATGGCTGTCCATGGCGGGTGCATGCATACAGGGGTAAATGGAAAGATTATTGGGAATGCTCCATTGTCACTCAGCACACTTGTCATTTGCCTGGGGTGCAGAAGAGCCATCGCAACCTCACGTCGCAATACATCGCAAATGAGATGTACGGGACGATAGTACAGAACTTGTCATATGAACCAAAGTCTATTATCAGGTACATTCAGGAAAAGTACAAGTATACCATCTCATACAGTAAGGCGTGGAGTGCAAAACAAAAGGTGTTGGAGATGAGGTTTGGTACGTTCGAGGCTGCATATGATAATGTTCCTCGAATGCTGGCCGTCCTATGTCAGAGAAATCCTGAAAGCTACTATGACCTGAAAACTCTAGACAGAGGAGAAGGTCCGCCCCACATATTGCAGCGGGTCTTTTTCAGCTTGGGTCCATGCATTAACGCATTCCATCACTGCCGCCCTATCCTGTGCATCGACGGGACCTTTCTCACAGGAAAGTATAGATTGCAAATGCTGACAGCTATTGGAGTGGATGGAAACAATCAATTGCTTCCTGTTGCTTTTGCTTTTGTTGAGAGTGAGAACACAGACAGTTGGTACTGGTTTCTGGAACGGGTTAAGCTTGCAGTCGTTCGGGATAGGGAAGATGTCTGCCTGATTCATGATCGTCACGCCGGCATACTGAGGGCAATTCTAGATTTGCAGCAGGGGTGTGTGGAGACCGGAGATCCGCCCAAGTGGCGTGATATTCGCAGTAGGTGGTGCATGAGGCATATCGGTGCAAACTTTTTCAGGCAATTCAAGAACAAGCACCTTATGGATATGTTCAAGAGGCTATGCAAGGAAACGAATCAGCAAAAATTTAACAAGCAGTGGCAGAAACTTGATGAACTGACCGGGAAGAAAAGAGCCGAGGACGCATCAAAAAACAAAACTGCACAGGATGAAGCAGAGGCTTTGTGCTCTTTGCCAACAGATACTGCACGTACTCGCAGAAGATCTGGGTCAGCGGTGAAAAAATTTTCTGAATGGATTGAGAATGAACCTAAGGAGAAGTGGGCGTTACTTTATGATACCGATGGTGCAAGGTACGGTATAATGACCACCAACTTCGCCGAAGTTTACAATTGGGTGCTGCGAGGTGTTCGTGGGCTTCCACTGGTTGCAATTGTTGAATTCATTGTCCGCGGGTGTACCGATTACTTTCGGGAGCGGTTCACTAAAAATCAGATATTCATGCGAGATCCAGACAGAAATTTTGGATTCAAGGTAACAGAATATATGACTAAGAAGGCAGAAAGCGCCCGGCTACACCATGTACGGCAATGTGGAACACAGGAGCTCAAGTTTGAGGTATCTCCTAAAGATAGGGCGCGACATGGCATGAGACGTCAAACTCCTGTAAAGGAGTGCATTCTCAAGTTCGATGGAACTTGTTGTTGCTCATGCATGAGGCCCAAGTTGCTGCACTTACCTTGTTCTCATTTAATGGCTGCTTGTGCGGATATTGGACATCCTGTCGATATATATGTTTCACATTACTTCAGAAAGGAGACAATTGCTAGCACCTGGCAGTACGAGATCTATGGGTTCCGTTTGGTTGGATCGTTCACTGAGACAGCGAATTCTGTTATCTATATTCCAGACCCAAGATCATCACGGGTTAAGAGAGGACGCCGTCAGTCACGGTGTATTCGTAATGATATGGATGAGTCAGAGCTCCGTCCGAGGATACAATGCTGCAGTGCATGTAATCAGATTGGACACACGTATAAACGTTGTCCAACCAATGATGCTGGCCCCAGTTGTGCTGAAGCTGGCCCTACAGGTGATGCTACAGATGGAAGACCTCCGGTTGCATCAAGAAGTGGGAGTCGTCGCTGATCGAGTGCTAGTACGTCATCAGGCATCATTTAGTTGTAATTTTATTTAAACGTTGTTTGCTCATATGTAATATTTGCTGCGTTGAGATTCTATCAGACCTAGATACGTATTTGTAATATTTGCCGCATTGACTGAAGACACAATATTTGGATTCATGTATTTGTAATATTTGTAATGTTTATTATCATATTATTTTATTTTAAATGGCTTCATGTATTGTACTATCGTAATATTTAGATTCTACGTTGCAAACGTTATCGTTTAACTATCTTCGTACGAGTTTTAGATACCGTAATCTTCTTTGGAAAATTGAATTAAAATTTTATATGCATACATAAGAGTATGGCGAATGAATCTTATATTTGAAAAAATTCTGAATTTCAAATAGTTTCTGAAACAAATAATCTAAGAAAAAATATAACAAAAATGGACCAGGAGCATAAGATTATAGGTTTTAGAACTTTATAGGTTTTAGAACTTTGACTATATATTAGATATTAAATAATATCACATTAGAGAATAACAATAGATTTTAATTAGAAAAGGGTTATAATTAGGTTTAGTTAACATTTCAAATTTGAAAAATTCAAGACAAAAGAAGTTAAATTTACATCAAATTTGA
Source organism: Panicum hallii (assembly GCF_002211085.1). NCBI lineage: Eukaryota > Viridiplantae > Streptophyta > Magnoliopsida > Poales > Poaceae > Panicum > Panicum hallii. The sequence goes on along the minus strand of NC_038050.1, from coordinate 66,304,652 downwards.
GTTTAAAACTTTGCACAAAGGTACCTAGAGTTTATAGAATAGTCATACCAAACTTCATAAACAACAAACCATGAAATCCTAAAGTTAAGCATAAACTTTCCTTAATCTTAGTTTTAAAATAGGGGTAAAAGTATTTTGTTTCAAACTAAACTCCATTAATAAAAGTTATAGAGTTTGAAATCTAGTTTCTAACAAAACTAGTTTTGCTATTTTTGGATTTTTCTGTGAATTGTTACGAATTTTGGAAGCCAGAAAACACACACACATGAAATAACAATGCACCAGGAGGCATCCCGCCCAGTGGCCGGGCGGGAGGCCTGCTTCAGGGACCTCTTCGCGAATAAAAAAGTTTTCTTATTCGCGAAGAGGTTCCTGGAAATTTTTTTTGAGCATCCCGCCCTATGGTTGGGCGGGAGGCTTCTTTCCGCCCTCCCAGCGGGCGGGAGGCACCCATTTCCCTAAATTTCTCCAAGTGGCACCCCTTTTTCGAATTTAGTTTTTTTTTATCCCCTTTTTAAAAAAACTCAACAAAATGGCCCGTCAAGGGTTCTTTCCACGGCCCAATTCTGGGCCTCCTCCGTAAAAAAATTATGGGCCCCCCTAACTCGACGGCTTCGCTCGTCGTCGGCGAAGGCACGTAATCAACGGTGTAAGGTGCCATCTACCTTTTGTCACGACGTAATCTAGGGGTCACAGGAGACTCATTACTATCTTAGATTCTGAGTTTGACTTTTTTAAGATTTAATGGTTTTGTGCTTTTAGTGGTAGACGATATTCACGTAGATAGCGAGACGCATGTGATGACTTCATCAATTTTGAGAATTTTCCGACTCAGTCTTCAAAGATATTGATAGAGATAGGATCTGCGTACTATATTTATAGGGGTGAGTGTACGTGCGTTGTGAATGTGCAGTGTGTAATTAAAAAAATCTACCCAAGCGAACAAAAGGGTATCTGGAGGCAAGAGTCGCGCCAAACACATCCTACGGATGTTACACGGCACCAAAGATTGAGCACCAAAGCGCCTTGCGAGCCTACCAGAACGGGGCACATGTACGCCCCGAAATAGCGCGGCCACCAACAGCCTAAAAGCTCACGAGGCGGCCGTCCGGGCGGCGCACCTAACCCCTCGATTCAGTCCCGTCGCCGAAATTCTCTGAACCCGAACAGCGATCACCAGCTAAACGCCACCTAGCTCCCCGAAACCTCTGCGTGCTGGCACGAGCACGATGGGCGCAGAACGTTGCGTCCATCCCGCAGAATCTTCCTGTCAGTCCTTCTGCTTCGCGCAGGACAAGAGACACAGCAGCGTCAATGGCGGCTAGATAGAGCAGCCGAGCGAGGGCAGGAAAACGGCAGCGTCGAAGCTACGGTGGCTCACGTTCGCCGATCCCAAAGGCGCCCGGCCTGTGGCGTCGAGGCGGATCACGGGCGCCTCGTCCGGCCTGTTCCGACGCAATTATGGGCGGGCTCTTGTCGCGCTTCTCGTCCTCAACACCGGCACCAATCCTGATTAGTACCCGGAGAGCATTGTTTAGGGTGGGAGATTCTGGTGTGTATGCGCTCAGCTCTCCTGTGATCGTTGGCACCTGTGTACGGCCAAGCTGCTTGAGGCTCCGTCCCGTGGCCGTTGAAACGACAGCCTTGGTTACATCAGTAGGGGCTCCATTCCTGTGGATCCTATCTGCACGCTAGTTCCGCTTAGAACATGTCAACTTGGGACCTGAACACTCAATCGCTCAAGCTCACTGTGTTTTTGTCGTCTCAACACTCAATCACTCGGTCCCAGCCTAGCGCCTAACTTTTTATCTCTATTTGTTTCTTATTTTTCTGAATGGGCAAGTGGGCAACAGCTTGACAAAGTTCAGATACTACCTGAAAGTTGGCCAATGAGTGAAGTTAGCCATTTTTCTTCAGAGGTGAAAAGTGCAGATTGCCAAGGAGCCACGTGCATTTTCACATCGAAATTCACTTGTATTACTGAGCGAAATGAAAGTATGACGATTTCGCAGACAGTGATTGGAAACCGGACGCAGCCAAGAGTGTGACAAAGACCTGTGTTTGGCCCTTGCCTTGCAGTCCCCCCAAATCTAGCCATCTGTTCAGCAACCTCGCAACGCTCGTCAATGCAGCGCACATGTTCGCCGGTTCCCCATGCAGGTTTTTGGCGACTGTGAATGTGATGGCTCCCCATTTCACCAGTCTATAGGTAAAATTGCAGACTAGTAAGTACTAGAAAGATTGCCGGCCGGGCAGGCTGATGCATGGCTGCGGAGAAGCCGTACGTGAAAAGAAGCTGTTGGTTTTCCCGAAGTAAATGGTAGGAACAGTGACTGGATTATGAATTTTCATTCGCATATATATAACTGGCAGGAGCATGAACTAAGACATACACTGAAAAAGAAGAACTTGTTGAGGTCTTGAGGAGAGCTAGGCTCAGCTGAGTCCTCAGCTTTTGGGGAAAAGCACATTCCATGCGCGCCGTGGAGCATTCGGTAGTCGGTACAACCACCGTTGCATTTTCGGTATAGCTGGAGTAATTTTACTGGGCTCTTGATTGGCTCCAGGTTGCCGGCTAGCCCTTTCGTTGCCACTATAAATAGCAGCCCACGTTCTCTCCGGCCTCCACAGCAGCTATCTCAAAGCAGCAGCAAGAGTAGTAGTCTTTCTCTGCTCCTTCTTCACCTTCCACACAGGCCGCTGCAGGCGCGAGGAAAGCGATCGCCATGGCTCAGGGAAGGAGCAGTGCGACGACACGGTGCCTCGCCCTCGGCGGCCTGCTCGCCGCGTGCCTCCTCCTCGGCGCCGCCGACGCGGCCACCCACCGGGTCGACTGGTCGTTCAACGCGGACAGCTGGTCCCGGGGCAAGAGCTTCCGCGCCGGGGACCTCCTTGGTGAGTGCCCGAGCTAGCCAAACTGCTACCTCATCATCCGCGGCAGGTTGGTGATCTCCAAATAAACTCTCATGTCTTTTTCCCTGCGCGCAGAGTTCAACTACGACCCCTCCGTGCACAACGTGGTGGCCGTGGACGCCGGCGGCTACTACGGCTGCGGCTCCTCCGGCAGGGCCTACAGCTCCGGGAGCGACCGCATCACCCTCGGCCCCGGGACCAACTACTTCATCTGCAGCCTCAACGGGCACTGCGGGATGGGGATGAAGATGGCCATCAACGCCAGCTGAAGAAGCCCCTCACGCTGGTTGCGGAGCACCGATACAAGTGATGTGTGTCACTGGCGGTCCGATCCTGCAATAACTCAATCGTGTGGCAGGCGCACGTCCTGTGTGGGATACGCGCCTATACATGCCTCATGTGTTATGGATATGTGGAGTGGAGTCGTAGGTGAGGCATGGTGTGTGTATGGTTACTGGCTGTGGAAGGGCAGTGGAGGAACGTTACTCAGCTTTGTTGTCTGCTTGAAGCAAGCAATAGCATTTTTCTTTGTTCATGCATGCAACCATATGGAATATTGACGAGCGATAATGTGCTGGATTGCGCAGAAATTTGACATGGATTTTCCGGAACGGGGCCCAAACGTTCCGTTTTGAAATACACAACACACATCCTATATGTCAAATGGGCCAGCCTAAACTAACTCAAAGCAAGCGCATAGACTCACGGGCCGAGATCGGTAGAATTCTGCCGGGCCCATTTAAGACCCAGAACGCGCCAGCCAATCACGTAGCAGCGACACGTCTCTGACGCGGGCCCCATCTCCAGGTCACCGCAAAAAAATATGAATCCAGAAGCCGCCCGCTCGACTGCCCCACCTGTCAGCGACGCGGTTCCCCGCTCCAAATTCCCAACCCAACTCACTCGACGACGGGGGTGGGATCTCGTCGACTCGTGCCTTCCCCGATGGCTCGCGTCATCCGCCGCCCTCTCCTCCTCCTCGCCGCCGTCTCCGTCGCCATCGTCGTCTCTCTCGTCCGCCCGGCCGCCGCGGTGCGCCCCTTCGTGCTGGTCCTATCCGTCGACGACTTCCTCAAGGACTCCTCGGCGCACCCCTCCCTGCCGTCCGCCGACTCCGCCGGCGCCGACGCCGACGCCGACGCCGACGAGTGGGACGACTTCGCGGACGACTCGCCGGCCGCGGACCCGCTCCTATCCCCTTCATCCTGGGTCCCCCTTCTCGATCCCACCAGCTCTCCCCCATCGGGCGATGAGCCGGACTCGCCGGCCGACTCGCTCTTCGTCGCGGGCGCCCGCGCCATGCTCTCCGCGGCGTCCGAGGGGGACGAAGTGGCTTTCGTCACTGCCGCCGCGCAGATCGAGGCCGCGGCCACGGCGGGGCACCCAGGCGCGCAGTCCGCGCTCGCGTTCCTCTCTGGCGCCGGGATGACGCGACCGGCGTCCCGATCGCGCGCGTTCCTGCTGCACAAGTTCGCGGCTGACGCGGGAGATCTCCAGTCTAAGATGGCCATCGCGTACTCCTACTTCCGCCAGGAGGTGAGGTAGTCAGACCGTTTGCTTCTACTCACTCGTACGCTGCGCGAATTCTAATGGGATGGGATGCTTGAGTGATCTCAGTTAGGTTAGTTAGCGCACTTGGAAAATTGAGGAGAAGTTCTGGTAAGATTTTAGCTTTCGTTCTTTGGGGAGTAGATTAAACTCGCGAAAGTTCAGTTACATGGGGGTGACTAGGCACTATAATTGCAAATTGTTTTAAGTCATACCTACTGAAATTTGGTGTAGGATTTACCACTGATATTGCAAGTCCACTCGCTTCCTAGATTCGTAGAATTATTTTATTTTTACTGCAACACATTTTGTAAATTTGTGCATGAACAATCCTCGTAAAGAATGGAATCCCCTCTTCATGATCCTAGTGTTCCAGAGTTTATGCAATGGTAGGACTATCAATTCTTCTCTAAAAGAAAATTCATGCTGGGACACCAAGCTATCTTAGAAGGCAGAGGTTATTTAAGCTTCAATAATCAAGTATTTGAAATTATCATTTTTTTGGTGTTAATACAGTGAGTAGTTTGGTTTTATTTCATGCGTATTGACATGCTGTAACTGCTTGTATCTTTCTATCTCGTATCCTGATAGTGGACCTCAATTTTTGTGTCCTCTTTTCACGAAATAGAATCTGGACAGTTCTCTTTGCTCTTATTTAGAATCTCAAGTGTAACTACCTCTACCTTTCTAATTAGCATGTTTCCTGACCAAATTTCTAATTCCCATGTATCGCAAATTCGCAATAAACTTAAGTTCATGTACAAAAAGTAGGATTTGCTCAAATTTGATTCAAATTTAACTTGTTTGCGATCCTCTAGGCTTATACTTTTCGATTTTTCGGATTGGTTCTGCCCTATGCCCTTGTAGTAAATTATACCTATGATACACTTGTTATTCAAACCTAAATATTGTCATGTAGCTCGTTCTTTTCATTTCATACTTATGGTGTTTATTAAACTGGACTCAACCTGTCAAATCCTAACATTGTAATTTTTCAGATGTATGAAGAAGCTGTTACACTATATGCTGAACTTGCAGAAGCTGCCCTAACAAGCTCCTTGATATCAAAGGAGCCTCCAGTGATTGAACCAATCCGCCTCCACAGTGGGACTGAAGAAAACAAAGAGGCCTTGAGGAAGTCACGGGGTGAGGATGATGAAGATTTTCAAATCACAGAGTACCAGGCACAACGAGGCAATTCTGCTGCCATGTACAAATTAGGGCTACTGTATTACTATGGACTACGAGGGCTCCGACGTGATTATGTAAAAGCATTTCATTGGTTTTCAAAGGCTGTTGAGAAAGGGGACACACGGGCAATGGAGCTTCTGGGTGAGATCTATGCTAGAGGTGCTGGAGTGGAAAAGAACTATACTGAAGCATACAAGTGGTTGACACTTGCTGCAAAGCAGCAACATTACTCAGCTTACAATGGATTGGGTTATCTATATGTCAAAGGCTATGGGGTGGAGAAGAAGAATTTGACAAAGGTAAGTATGTAGTATAAAAACTTTGGATATGATTGCATATCTTTAACAGAATGTAATAACTGGACATAAGATAGCATAAAATGCTGCGGAACTAAATGGTTTCCATGATTAAAATTCGCTCTAGCTTCTATTATTTTTTTAACTGTATGGAATTTTGTAAACGGCTAGTTTCATCTAAGCTCATTTCTGATAAATAGTGTTGCTATGCATGGAGATACTTAATGAGCGACTTGGTTAGCAATCTTGATCCCTTGTTCCACAAGCTGACACTTGAATTTGTTGGCATGGACTTGCCAAGATAAATCATATTAACATCTCAAAAATAATTTTCAGGAAGTAACTTGAGTAACATTGTTTAATCTATGTTTGACATCCAGTATCCATAGTTTCCAACCAATCATATTGAGAAAAAATATGCATAATCAACACAAATGTCATGTCATCTCCATGTTTGTGAGATTGACAAACAGATCCTGCTATCACCTTCTTCTCGTCTGTGGTGGAAATTGACGTACCCATGGATAAGGGTAGTTGATGTGAACGGGATGGCAAGAGATGAGCTAGTTCGCCTTGTTAAAGGTTCTGGATTGATCCTTTCTTGCTTAACGAATACAAAGGTTCCGAGCTAAAAAGTCTCCCAAATACTAGCTAACCAAGCAGCTAACATAACTTGCCAACTAACAAACCAAGTGACTCAACCGATCCTGTCTCTAAGGCTCCTTGTTTGCCGGCTTAATCTTCTTGTGCCACTGGTGCTATTGTCCAACAAAGGTGTATAGAACATGTTCCAGTATTCTCTTTCTATTAGACTAGTCAATATGCCCGTGTGTTGCTACGGCTGAAGGCTAATGCATACATTATTGTTTGCTTTCGAAATAGTAGAGATAGAGATTAGGATTCTGATTGACGGACCAAGGAATCATTGCTTGCTTTAGAAATAAGTAGAGATTACATTTAGGAATCGTATTGGTATTGTGTCTATGAGAGACATTTCTGTTAATCACTTTGAGCTATTAATAATTGCTAGTGCTTTTGAATTCATTCAGTCAATAAGTATAATTTGCGTAGGTGACTGTATGATATGAAATTAAATATACTGTGAGAAAACCTTTATCAGTTAGTCCTGTCACCACTAATTGTATATCATTTCTATCATGAGATCTACCAAATTTGATGCTAATTCGGCAAGCAAACACCAATCGCATGGGACATGGTCAACTGGATACTGAATTTATGGCGTGCCATAGGAAAACAAGATTTGAAGGAAAAGTGGAGAAGTGGGTGACTTCTCTTATGTTTTTTTTCCAAGACAAAGACACAGAATCACTTTGTTCAAACAAAAGAAAGAGCTACACGATATACTAGTATAATACGTCTGACAGCAGATGTTTAAATATCACAAGTAAACTGACATATTTGCCAGTATACCTAAAAATCTAAATACTCATAAAATTTAAGGAACTTACCATCCTTTTTGTTGTTGCAGGCAAGGGAATATTTTAAACTTGCAGCTGACAATAAGGAAGCTGGGGGACATTATAACCTTGGTGTGTTGTATCTTAAGGGTATTGGTGTAAAGAGGGATATTATGGAAGCATGCAATCACTTGCTTCAAGCAGTTAATGCTGGGCAACCAAAAGCTATTTATCAGGTGGCAAAATTGTTCCAGAAAGGCATTGGCCTGAAGAAGAATCTCCATATGGTAAATGACTAAGCTCCTTTTGATATGTTATTGGTTAAATTCTGACTGGTAACTAGGATGGCCCATGAGCTTTGTGTGGTCAGACCATCATGATCTCTGGTAAAAGGGCTTTAGGTAGAGATTTGGTTCATGGATTTTATGAACGCCTAGAATGTGCAACGTTGTGAGCTGACTTCATCACATTTGGTATTAAGATATCTTTGTCTTCTTGATTGCTTCTTCTATTCCTGGCTCCTCAGGGTAGGAACCATTTACTTGCATGCACATACATGGTTCGTCCATAAAATGTAGCATGTAATGACAGTTTGGTGGGCACGACATACTTTTTCTAGATAAAGTGTTGAAGTTAATAAATCACTGTCAAAGTAAAGCACAAAAAAGAGAGAAGAAACCGGTCAACCATAGGTAGAAATATAACAAACAAAATTACATATGTAGCCATGTGAGCCATAAAAGCATGGAGAGTTGAAGACAAACAAAATTTGTGTATATTCGTCCTTTCTCTTCCATAGGGAGAATCCAGGTTTGCAGCTCATTTATCTTTCCTCTTATAATAGGTTTGCAGCTCATTTATCTTTCCTCTTAATAACACAAGTTGCCTTGTTCACAGACTGTTTGTGTACACGTCTCAGTCATGTATAAATAATTCAAAACCTATGCGGCTATGAAAACTTACATTTGCAAGCATTGTTATTTGCTTCCTGCCATAGCAGCAGGCTGCTGCAGCCCAGTGACTTTTTGGCGATGCTATATCTGGCAGATGCAACGTGCAACCTATCTGCTATAGCTACACTACATGATGCTAATCGTTAAAATGCCATGGCAGATGTGAAGAAATTTCATCACATGCATGCCCATTGGCCATATCGGCACACTCACCCAATTCTGCTGACATGTGCCTTTTTTTTACCTTTTCCTCTTGCATGTGTGTTGATTGTTTCACCAGGCTGCTGTAAAACCGTTGCCTTTCTTGCCTGTTTTTATTTTTGTATCTTGATCAAGTTATATAAAAATATATAGACATCTACAACATCAAATTATATGTTTGAAGTACGTCTTTTCTCGTTAATGTTTAGGAAGCATTTAATTATATTTAAAAGACAGAGGGAGTATGTCCTAAACGTCATTTTTGAACTAATAGCTTCTCCTAAACATCATTTATTTAAGAACGGAGGGAGTATGCAATTATATGTTTGATTGATCCTTTTGATACTAATCTGTTAGTGATATGAATTGGGAAATATAAATTAATTATGCAATAACTCCGGGTTCCTCAATCATTTAATCATTGTACAATTTCCCTGTTTTAGGCAACAATGCTGTACAAGTCTGTTGCTGAGAGGGGACCCTGGAGTTCACTATCCAGATGGGCTCTGGAATCTTATTTGAAAGGTGATGTGGGGAAAGCATTGCTCTTATATTCCAGAATGGCAGATCTTGGATATGAGGTTGCACAGAGTAATGCTGCCTGGATTCTGGATAGGTATGGTGATCAAAGTATTTGCATGGGAGAATCTGGCTTCTGCACAGATATGGAAAGACATCTTCGTTCACATGCTTTGTGGTGGCAAGCATCTGAGCAGGGTAATGAGCATGCTGCTTTATTGATTGGTGATGCCTACTACTATGGTCGGGTATGCATTACAATCCTCCGACTTGCTGAAATACATAAAGTTGGTTATGGCTTGTGATACAATTTTGAATCCGTATGTTGTCCTATTGGGTTTTTTAGATGATCGCAGTTTTTTACTTAGTATCTTAAGCAGATTCACATGATTTTTTAAAAAAATATTGCAGTGACTCATATTTTCTGTTGAATGTATGGTTCTCACTATTGGTTTATACCTATTGACATGACCCTTATGTATTTCTTTGCAAATATGATTAAAAATATATTGTTTTGACATTATGAATTTTAGAAATAATTTGGAATGTATGTTGTGCAGTTACTGATGCCATCAATATAAAATACCCTGTTCCTTTGCCAAATTATGTATTTGAACAGACCGAATACCATGTTTTGTTATGCAGATTTCAAAAGGAAACTAACCAGCAATTTGACATCAGTCATTGAAATAATTTCTCTGTTACAGGGCGTAGCAAGGGATTATGAACGCGCAGCAGAAGCATATATGCATGCTCAGTCACAGTCTAATGCTCAAGCAATGTTTAACCTTGGGTACATGCATGAGCATGGCCACGGACTTCCCCTTGATTTTCACTTGGCAAAAAGATATTATGATCAAGCTGTTGCGGTGGATTCAGCTGCTAAACTCCCTGTCATGCTTGCACTTACAAGTTTATGGCTAAGGAAGAACTACGCAGACAGTTTCTTGGTAAGACATTATTTTCTCTATGTGTTATGTGTCATCAAGTTCCTGGTTTCATATACAATATATATGCCGTTCACTCTTACACATAACAGAGTAAAGTTCGTAGCCAGTCCTTAAACTTGTCTAGTTGTGTCACTTAGGGCCCTATACTCTCAAATTGCAGATCTGGCTCCCTAAACTTCGTCTCAGGTGTCGTTTAGGTCCCTGTACTCTTAAAGTGCAGATCTTGCCCCCTAAACTTAGCTTTGTGTGTCATCTAGATCTATATATTCTCAAAATATGGTGTCATCCAACCAATAAAGTATGATAGGATCAAATTGTTACGTTTTCAAGCAAGCCATTACTTTTATTGTCTTTTTTTTACTCGTTTTGTTGCCATAACGTATTTATAAGCCCTTGATTCTAGTTTGCAAAGTGTAGCTACAAGTAATTAAATTTTTGAACAATATTCCAAGAATAGAGCATGATACTCATTAAGCTTTAATCAAAAGTGAAAAATCATCAAGCTTTCTTGATTGATACTCATCAATTTTCTCTACACATGCTAAGCCAAAATTTAATTAAGTTATATCTATAAAAAATAAGTTTTGCAATATAATTGGAATCACACTGCATTTTGAGAGTACATGGACCTAGATGACAACCGAAGCCAAGTTTAAGGGTCCATATACGTATTTTGAAAGTATAGGGACTTAGATGGGACCTGAAACCAAGTTTAAGGGGCTAAATATGCAATTTGAGAGTATAGGGACCTAAATGACATAGGCAGACAAGTTTAAGGACCGGTCATGCACTTTACTCTTATTTTAATTTCTATGCTAGTTTGAATTTGACTTGGAATATCTTATTTTGAGCTCTATGATTGCCCATGAAGCATATGAAATCAATGTTTGTAACTAGATTCGGAAGTTCTTTCCTGGATACCATGATGGTTATTCGCCGATTCCTAGTGATAACTTGTTTAAATTGTATTCAATGAACTCTAGCCCCTCAATCCTTAAAAGGTTGGTCGGTAAAGCCTGCTGTGTTCATCTGGAATTGTCAAGTGTCATTATCATAACAAAAAGGTTAAAACTTTTAACAAGCATCCAGAGTCACTTCTGGTTGCACTGACTTTCTGAACATACTGATGTTAAACACACCGATATATATAGTGTTGCATGTCCTGGATTTGAGCAACAAGAAGCTGGTTAGTGGTTACCACCTGTCCTTGAAACATATATACCTGGATTTTGTCAATATGTTGCCCCGTGTCTGGCAGTTTCTTCTGATTTTATTTTCTTTAGAATTTTTGCTTTTATGCTCCAGTTTCCAGTGGCTCTTGAAGGCCTGATTTGAATAGTAAGCTTTAACATAATCCAAGGGGATTGAACCTTCTATCTAAACAAGCAGTACTGTTGATGACATGCAGTTAAAAAGGTGCCTTTTACAGAGCCTTAGTTGATGAATTTTGATGATTTTGTGAATAGAAGAATTGGGAACAAAGAGCTCATTGTGTGTTGAAGTTTGAGAAAACATATAGATATGCAAAGCGGCTTGTGAGCTAATACCGTGGACCAGGAAAAGCTTTAATCCCCATAATTGGAAGGTTCAGAATACTAAGTCTTTGCTAATTCAAAGTACACGACATAGCACACCTTATTAGCGATTTAGATTTTTGGGGAAAACTTTTAATCTAGGGTTGCAAGTTATTTCTAAAGCAACCAAGTAAATTTTGTGGATAACTCTATGTGAGCCTGTTGGGCTAGTTGTTCGGACAGTGTGTAGTTCAGGCTTTTTTTGCCAGTTTCCTTATAACTAACCATGCAGCTGTAAGGTTTTTAGGCCTGTTTTACGAGTTGGCCAACTCTATCCTTCTGTAGTACAATGCAGGAAAGGAACTTCCCTGCCCTTTCGAAAGTTGTTTGAGGGAAAAAAAATACAACCCAAGAAGCCTGAATTCATGAGTTTTTTTTTTCTTTTTCAAGTATGACATATGACATGTTGGATGTTTAAGCCCAATACACTGCATGAATAAGGAGATGCTTGGTACCTAAGTTCTGTTATGTGTCTTGATGTTCTTTGTAGTCTTGGTGAATGCAAGAGGTGCAATTGTTTTTTTTATTCTCGTGGTGCTCAGCAAAGAATTTTCAAAATTTCAGGTTCGTTTTATTGATTCACTGCCGGAGATATATCCTGTCGTTGAGGAATGGGTGGAGGATGTTCTCTTGGATGAAGGGAATGCAACAATATTGACTCTCTTTGCTTGCCTTGTAACTGTCCTGTACTTGCGAGAGCGTCAAAGGCGTCAAGTGGCGGCAGCCAACCCCCAACAACCTGATGGTGGTGCACCCATGTAATGCCGGTTTATATCATGGTGCGGGGTTCCTGTTGACGTGATTGCCTGAGGTACATACAAGTGTTTCTTCCCAAAAAAGAACCAAAGTTTTGATGAACATCTTAAATTATTACGAAACAAAGTTCTTATACTGGACTTGTGGATCACCTTCAACATCAAATGGCATTCTCCCAGGGATTTCGGGTTGTAGAATGTTAGCTCCTTGACATGACCTTGTGTACACTAAAATTGATTAGGATAAGGACTGAATCAGACATGAAAGCTGCTGGAAACTCAGATGATGTGCTTCCAGGCTTCACCTCTTTAAGACTGACAGAGCAATCCTTGTAAAGGACGATAATTCCTGAAAACTGTTTGCTTAGAAATATTGCTTTCTGTATATCAGAATTGTTCAAAAGTAGGATTAGTTTTTCTATTGTGCACGGACGGGTAACTTTACAGCAGCATTTAAACACTTAAATACTATATAGTTCTCTGTGGATGTAAATAATAATATGAAAAGGTTTTGCCAAAAAAAGAAGGAAAGGGGTATTTGTCCTTAGCCTCTAAGGACTACATTGAAGTGGCACTGTGGCACAAGCACAATCGTGCTGGTACGGAGTAACAAAAATCACCCAGCCCAGCTAAACAAAGGGAATTAATATGGCAAATCCGAGACATCTTGGTAAAGCACCAAAGGTCGACTACGAAGTATATACTAGTACGAACAGAGAGCCACCTGCACGCAGCCATTGAATCTTTGGGCCGGCAGCCCGGCATCGGACGGACGTTCAGTCAGAAGCAGAGTGTGGAGCGCAGAGAGAATTAGCAAAGTCAGGATACCCCTATGGCCCGTGGGCCGATCTGGGCTGTACATAATAATTAGTAATCGCATTAGTGTTGGCGCGCTAGAGAGGCGGTTTACCGTTCCTCGGTTTCGCCATTTGAGCGCCACGTAGGCACCTTAGGTTTTCCTCTCCCCGGACCCCGGTAACTTGGCGGCCGCGCTACGTACCGGGCCTTGCTGGTAGATGTGGCCGGGGCCGCCGGCTATAAAGCACCAAGCCCGCCGCGCCGAGCCTTGGTTCCCAACTTCCCATTCCGCTTCATCCATCGAACCTGGTGCGTGAGATCGCGGAGGAGGAGACGACGCAAGTCTCCGTGAAGACGCTGACGGGGGAGACCGCCATCCTCGAGGTCGAGAGCGGCGACACCTTCGCCACCGTCAAGGCGAAAATCCAGGACAAGGTACGGGCACGCCGGAACTTTCTTAATTCTTCATGCCTACCTTGCGTTCTGCAGATCTCCGCGTAATTTGCTTTTGATGGGCTCCTTGCCCTCGTGCAACAGAAAAAATGGCCGTCAATGAGTTTGGGTTGTGCTTGATCTGTGCTCGACCGATCGCTGTGTGTGTGCAGGTATCGCCGCGGACCAGCAGCGGCTCATCTTCGCGGGGACGCAGCTGGCGGACGGCTGCAGAATGGGTGCTCCTCGTCTAAAAGGGGAGACGGTGAGAGGTAATTTTAAAATCTTAATCTATAATTTAAACTATAGCTTAAACTAGTTAGCACAAAATATAAACTAAAATATGCTATCTAAATAAAATATGCTATCTAAATATGCAACTACGGTTCATCCAGTGTGAAACTCTCGTTCTAAAGAGTTTTGCAACCTATAACTAATCCTAACAAAATACTACGCTACACTAACAATGTAAAGATACACAAGTTGCAATATGAAATACGGAAACGTAAAGGGGATGAGAGAAAGCAAACTCTTGACGCGTGATTTATCCCGTGGTATCGGTAGGCACAAAGCCACCCATAGTCCACGTTCTTAAAGCACTCACTAAAAGTATCATTTTTCGGTCACCAAGTTTTTTTCGGAACTCTTCTTGACTCACCACGAAGGTTTAGCCACCAAAACTCTCGCCAAGTCCCCGGTCACCTCGATACCGTTTTTCACTGAGGAGCTTCTCCATGAAGGATGGGATCTCCACATCCCCAGTACAAAGCCGTCGTCGCAGCTCCACACCAAACCGGGGGTCGATGACTTGCCAGCGAGTCACCAAAACTCCAAGGGGTCGGCTCATGTCGGTACATACGGACAGGGGTACCTCCTGCTAGGGTGTCCAGACTCTTAGCGTCTCGCTGTCGCCTCACAGGTAAGGGCGCGATGGTGTCTGGCTCCGGCGTGTGCGCCAAGCGCATCGTGGTGGACGCGCGCCACCACATGCTCGACCGCCTATCCTCCATCATCGCTAAAGAACTGCTCAACGACCAGAAGGTCGTAATAGTCCACCACGAGGAGATCTGCCTCTCCGCGGGCCTAGCCCGTCAGGGAGTCACCTGACAGTCTGTCCGCCCTGATGGACACGAGGTTATCCGTGACCTCACCCTTATCCTCTGGGAGACGGGACATACGGCTCGGATCTGACAGCTGGGATTGTGGTCTCCGGACCTCCCCCCGAGTTCATATAGGTCCGGCGCCCCCACGTGCCCATCAGGACAAGGTACTCGGGGATGGCCTCCACAGGCCTGGACCCCCCAGGGGGTCCGGCGCCGACATGTGTGAGAGCCAGACCCCTATGGGCCTGTCTCTCCAACTGGCCTCGGGGGCCCGGACCCCTCTTTTCCTCCGGGATAGGGTCCGGCGCCGCCACGTGCCGCTAAGGTGGCAACTCCAGGGCCGGCTCTGCCACGTGCCCCTGGCAGAAGGCCCTCCACGGGACGCCAGCCCAACAACCGCATTAAATGCGGGTAGGTGGGCCGGGTGCGCCCGAGTCAAAGCATGGTCTGCCCAACTGACACCACGGTAAGCCCGCCTGTTTCCAAGGCGGCGCGTCACTGTGCTCTGCGCGCGGGCAGACGGTGTGTAGTCATATCACGGCGCCGCGCGCGTGAGTGATGATGGCCTGCTGCAGGTGTGCCGAGGCGTGCGCTGCAACAGTTTGCGCGGAGGTGACGGCGCGGCGGGTCAGCGTTGCTCCTTCGTCTGTCAGAGGGTCCTGACCCAACAGTGACAGCACGGCTTCCACTGTTGGGTAACACGGACAACAGTCACTGTGCCGGCAAGGCGGCACACGGCCATATCCTGGTTGCAGATACGCACATCAACTTCCCGATCGAGAGGACTACAGAGAGGAGCTGGAGAGGAAGATCTCCATATCTTTCATATAACAGGCTCCTGTTGGCCGGGCCCACCTGTCGGGGCCCCGCACAGTGTAAGCACTTCCCTTTGTCTATAAAAGGGAGAGTGTACTCGTTAGGAAATGAGGTTCCTTCCCAGGCTTACAGAAGGTCTAGATTTACAAGCACACTCAAGCAATACAGCTCTAAAGTGGACGTAGGGTATTACGCTCCGGCGGCCCGAACCACTCTAAATCCTCGTGTCCTTCCCGTGTTCATCCGTTCATCGATCAAGCGCTCCTAGATCTCCCCCAAACTCTTCCTAAACTAGGATTAGGCGGGTGCATTCCGCCACCCGGCTGGAGATTTCCTCCGACATCACACCAAAATAAGATTGAGGTTCACTCAAGAACCAACACAACGTCACAATACCTTGCTTTCACGCTCTCTCTAGAGCTAAGTCTAGCACTACACCTCACAAAACTTGTGCTAAACCTAAAAATTTAATCAATGAGCTCTTTGGTTGGCTTGGACAACATCTTCAGAATTTTTATAGCTTCTCACGAACTCCAGCCACCTCAAATGACCGGGTAAGGCTTTATATGGGCTAGAGATACACTCCTAACCGTTACTTGCTTTTCTAAAAAAACTTATTAAGTTGGTTAAATCGGTCATAACCATTGGTTTAACCAGTCACTCCGAATCTGGATACTAGCCGTTGAACGTCTCTCCGCTACGCCTGAGCTTGCTTGCGTCATTGCACCGACGCAATGCATCGACGCACTGTCGTTTCAACCAGTGCTGAAGACTTTGCTTGGAAACCCTTATAGCACCAAAACATGCGTACTAAGTAACCATAGCACGCTTGCACTGACGTCTTCTTTTACGCCGTCGGTTTAACCGGTGTCTCTATGTAGGATCAAGAACACCGACTAGAGGGGGGGGGTGAATAGGCGGTTTAAAACTAAAACTAACAACACTAGAGAAATTTAGTTAGTAACAAAAGAAATCCCTATGTCATGCTACCACTATCTCTAGAAAGGTTTGCAACCTAGGGTGACAAAATATAATTCAAGCTCTAGTAAAGTAAATTGCTCAAAATAAAACAACAATTAAAGTGAGCAAGAAAGATAACCAAGCTTGACACACAAATTTATCCCGTGGTATCGATGACTTGCCGGTCACCCCTAATCCACGTTGAGGTGAATTCCAAGAATCAACCGCTCCTCTTATCAAGAACCTCTTGATCTTGAGCCGGCTAGAAACAAGGAACCGCTCCACACCTCGATTTCACTAGAATTGCTCTTCACCACTCCGGTAAGGTGAGCACAAAACCTCTCACAACCGAAATCGGGGCTTCTCAACAATCTCCTTCAAGAAGCTCCACGAAATCACCTTCTCCAAGGCGTCTAGGGAGCGGCAACTCCCAAGAGTAACAAGCCAATGATCCTTGCTTGAAGATTCCCTAGTGCTACAAAGCTCAAACTCTTGATGCAATGCACTAGGAAGCACTTTCACTCTCAAAAATGCAAATCCTTAGCAAGTGTGTGAGAGAGGGGGATGTCTTAGCACTAGAGGGTCAAGAATGCAGTCCAAATGGCCAAGAGAGAGACCCAAAGGCCGGGCATTGGGTATATATAGACATCCCATCAAAAACTAGCCGTTACAGTCTTTTCTGCGAGATCGCGGACCGTCCGGTTTCAAAAACCGGACCGTCCGCCGTTATAAACCAGAGAGTCAGAGAGCATTAAATGCGTGTCAGAACTAGCCGTTACAGCCCTGGCGGACCGTCCGCGCACAATCGGCGGACCGTCCACAGTTAAGAGTTCCACAGCTCCAGAAACGAACCAGTCTCTGGAACAACCCAGAAATTAGCCAGCGGACTGTCCGCCCAAAAATAGCGGACCGTCCGCAGTTCATCCTAGAAGAACAGGCAGAGACAGCAAAGTTTCTGGATCAAGTTATCAGAGAGCCTGCGAACCGTCCGCGCCCCAGCTGCGGACCGTCCGTGGACCAGACCATTTAGACAGACCAGAGAACACCCTTTCTGGAACAAAAGTGAGTTAGAGTGGCGGACCGTCCGCCCAAGAGAGCCGGACCGTCCGCCAGGCACAAGAGATTCCCACTAATCCTTCTGTAACGGTAGCGGACCGTCCGCACCCCAGGCGCGGACCGTCCGCGCTTGAGCAGTCAGATCTCAAACATGATCTTTTTCAAAACCCGACAAAGTGTAGTTAGCCTTCATGCATGCACTTAGATATTTTGAGCAAAATGGCACTAGAGACCCGTCAAGCACGAGTAAATGACCCCTCTTGATAGTACGGCTATCTAACCAACAAATCCGGTCACTTATCATCCACCAAACACCTTGTGACCGGTAAAATTCAAAAGATCCTATTTTATACCTTTGCCTTGAGCCCAAACTTTTCTCATCGTCTCCAAAAATCCACACGTTCACAAGTAACTCTAATTCATCCGTGGATCAACCTATACTCATCTTCTCAAAAAGAATTGTTAATCCACAAACCGTTATCATTAATTACCAAAACACGAATTAGGGGCCTAGATGCTTTCAATCTCCCCCTTTTTGGTAATTGATGACAACACTAAGTTTTGGAGTGATAAAAGTGTTCAAGTCAACTTCATACACTAGGCATAAGGTGAACTTGAAATTGAACTTTTGAAAAACTTACTCATTTTTCTTGAAAATTTCAGAATATTGTATGAATAAGTTCACCAAGTTCGATGAGTAGAGAGAACTCCCCCTTGATATGTGCATATAAATTTGAATGAATATCCAGAGCACACATATCTATATATGAACATTTTGATGGAGTTTTCCCTACAAGTGGAAATCGAGGCATACAAGATACACAATATATATGACATGAATTTTAGCTTGATTACCATAGCCTCACAACCACAAGATGAATATAAGTAAATAGAAGTAGCATAAATCAACATAGTTCATCACCAATGACAAGCCAAATCCACGCAAGATATAAAACATAAGTTCATCCAATAGAGTTCAACACAAATTAAAATATTAGTGGCAAGCGGAAGCAAAAGCGAATGAGTTCCATGAGAAAATCCATGAGCTCCCCCTAGATCAAAGCACTCCAAAGCTCCTTCTCCCCCTTTGGCATCAATTTCCAAAAGGATCAATCCATCGGCGGTGGAGGAGGTGGCGGTGGTTAGAACGGCTGGTGCGGGTAGAACTCTGGAGGCGGCACTGGAGCCGGGAACACTGAGTAGAAGTGGCCAGAAAACCCGGTGAAGGCTGTGCTGAAGGTGTCAAAGCGCTGCTCTAAATGCTGCTGCCTATGCTCGAGCTGCTCAAACTGCTCAGATGAAGGCAAATCCTCAAAACGGGAGTCAAGAGCTGCAATATCTGAGTGTAAACTCTCCTGAACACCCTGCATCTGAGCCATCATGGGCTGGAACATCTGCTGCTGCATGTTCTGGAAGTTAAGATCCATCTGACTCTGCATCTGACTAGTCAACCCGGCAATCCGAGAGGAGAGATTCTCTTGCATGGATGTAAAATAAGGATCAAAGTAGCCAGCTGGAGGAGCCCACTGCTGCTGTACAGGAGGGGGTGGTGGTGGCATGCCATGCTGAGCTGCAGCTGCTCCTATGTGAGCGTCATCGTCACTATCGTCATCACCACCATGCCCCTGTGCTTCAGCATCTCCAGTGAAAGGAGTCAACGGCATCATAAGAAAAGCATGATCGTTCTTGAAGGGCCGAAAAGGAGTATGCTTGCACTCACAAATGCCCCTAAAAGATGTCTTTGCCTTGATGATGGACATAATGTATGGAGCAAAGTATAATTTCATCTCCATATTGAGCTTTAAATCTACAAGCTGATCCATAATGAGAGCAATGACATCAATTCTATTCCCATTCATGATATGAGAAATCACATTCCAATAGAGCCCTCTAACTTTGTTCTTGTTTCCACTCTTAGGCATGAATGTGACTCTTGCAATTTTATTGATCACTGCAGGATGATGCCTCAGACCCTGAGTTCCCCTAAAGCTTCTGGCTATACCAAGATGTGCAGGCTCATAGTACATGGGGTAGTCATTCTCATCTAGAGGATTTTCTAAGACAACATTCATGCTTTGCTCACTATTGATGAAATCATAGTCTAACTGATTAGCTGCAGCAAACTGAGCAAATGTGGCAAAATATGTTCTCTTCCCAGTTGACCATCTAAGTATGCCTGCTGCCATATCAATCTCTAGAGTGGCATAGAACTGACGTATGACTGTTTCATTCCAATCACATCTATGTTGCAGAAAATTTGCCAACCCCATTTCCACAAATCTATCCACTAGATCAGTCATGACAGGATGTGATCTCATATACCCCAGGTCAATGGTTTGATGTTTGAACACAGTCTTCTTAACTAGATGACCGAAGTAAGCATCTTGTTGTACCTTGGTTCTGAAAAAGAGAATGTTGGTGTCACAAGGCATGTCGAACTGATTCACTGCTCTAGCATTGGCATAGCTCTCAGCAGTCCACTGTCGGCTAGGAAGATCTAGCCCCATCAAGACAGTAACATCATCTTCAAAATCCTCAAATTCCTCCTCTGAAGATCCATCACCAACACCACCCACTGAGGATGCTGCAGCCATCTCACTAGGATTAGGATCATAGTCTGAGTCATCGGAGTTATCACCGTCTCTTTGCCTCTTTGATGTCCCAGCCTTCTTGATTTTTGATGTGAAAGCCTTGAGAATTTTCCGAGATGGCCTGAGATCAAGAATTGACCATACGAACAATTACAAAAGTGAGATATCCAATCCATAATCATATAAGTCAATTCAGAATCTTGCTAAAAAAATTGCCACTCGCGGACCGTCCGCGAGACACTAGCGGACCGTCCGCTTGCTGACGCGGACCGTCCGCCTACTGAACGCGGACCGTCCGCGACTCGTCTGTTTAGCGCATGAACACACCAGTCGCCCCAACATTTGATCCATCCATAATTTGAGTTTAGATTCAAATCCACCAACCGAATTAAAACTACACCATCTCCTCATCACTAGGAACAAAATGCCCCAAGAATTTACAAGAATCCATGGCCCAAAAGTAGATCGGAGCAACTAACTCTAACTCTTTCCAATGAGTAAATCGAAGAACAAGAGTTAGGGATTCATCGAAATACCGAGAGGACATGATGAAGAATCTCGATAAGAGTCCGGGGATGTGCTCGGACTGTCCGCGAATCACGCCAAAAATCCTTGACCTTGAAGTCTTCCCCACGTGTTTGAGAGAGAAAGAGAGAGTGCTTTTGGAGAGAAAGGCTCGGTTTGGTGGGAGGAGAGAAAGAGACAGCCTAATATAAGCCAAGTCTGGTCGGCCCCATCTTTCTATCCAGTCGCGGACCGTCCGCTACGTCCAGGCGGACCGTCCGCCTTGAAATTTTACTGCTGACATCAACTCTGCAGAGCCTCTGGTGATCAATCCTGATGACCTGCGGACCGTCCGCCTCTTACCCGCGGACCGTCCGCTTCATAACTCTGCGTCCAAAAATCATTTGCAGTGCCTCTGGTGAACAATTTCTCATGAACCGCGGACCGTCCGCCACATACACGCGGACCGTCCGCGGTACCAAGTTTCAATCTGTTCAGAATTTTGCCAATTTTCACAATTCCAACTTTAATATGGGATCATTGCTCATATAAAAATCTAAAAATCTAAAATTGTGCATGAAAACCTTCTAAACTCTCACATGAGCAAGTTATGACAAGAATTCAAAAATAAATCGAGTGAAATCATGAAAAGTCATAAACGGCTCAAAAATCCTTCAAAAATTCAGAAAATTAAAACAAGGAAAACATGGAAGAACCATATGCCACATGTGCTAGTTTTCAAGCCACATTTGAGAAGTCAATGATGTTTAACTCATTTCTCAACTTGCAAAACCGAGATTCATCCAAGGGCTTAGTAAATATATCGGCTAATTGATCCTCCGTGCCAATACCATCAATCTTGATATCACCCTTGTTCACATGATCTCTAAGGAAATGATGATGAATATCAATATGCTTGGTTCTTGAATGTTGAACCGGGTTAATAGCAATTTTCATGGCACTTTCATTATCACACAACAAGAGAATTTCATCAAATTTCACACTATAGTCAAGAAGAGTTTGCTTCATCCATAACAATTGTGCACAACAACTTCCGGCCGAAATACATTCCGCTTCCGCGGTTGAAAGAGCCACGGAGTTTTGTTTCTTTGAAAACCAAGAGACAAGAGACCTTCCAAGAAATTGACAACAACCGGAAGTGCTCTTCCTATCAACCTTGCACCCCGCATAGTCGGAATCCGAGAATCCAACCAAATCAAAGTGAGCACCCTTGGGATACCATAAACCAATATTAGGAGTATATTTCAAGTATCTCAAAATCCTTTTGACGGCGGTCAAATGACATTCTCTAGGTGCGGCTTGAAATCGTGCACACATGCAAACACTAAACATGATATCGGGCCTAGATGCGGTCAAATAAAGCAAACTACCAATCATAGAGCGGTAAAGCTTTTGATCAACCGGATTACCTCACTCATCTAGGTCGAGATGCCCATTTGTGGCCATAGGAGTCTTGATTGGTTTTGCATCTTCCATACCAAATTTCTTCAAGATATCCTTCACATATTTTGATTGACACACAAAGGTGCCTTCCTTGAGTTGCTTGATTTGAAGTCCAAGAAAAAAACTCAATTCACCGATCATGGACATCTCAAATTCCCTAGACATCATTTCACCAAATTCTTCACAAAAACTTGGGTTAGTTGAACCAAAGATAATGTCATCAACATAAATTTGACAAACGAACAAATCCTTACCAATGGATTTAGTGAACAAGGTAGTGTCAACCTTACCAATTTTAAATCCCTTGGAAATAAGAAAGTCTCTCAATCTTTCATACCAAGCTCGTGGAGCTTGCTTCAAACCATAAAGAGTTTTAGAGAGCTTATATACATGATTAGGCTTCTTGGGATCTTCAAAACCGGGAGGTTGCTCAACAAAAACAAGTTCACTAATCTTGCCATTTAAGAAAGCACTTTTCACATCCATTTGAAAAAGTTTTATGTTGTGAGAGCAAGCATAAGCTAATAAGATACTAATAGCTTCTAGTCTAGCAACGGGGGCAAAAGTTTCACCGAAATCCAAACCTTCGACTTGAGTGAAGCCTTGAGCCACCAATCTTGCTTTGTTTCTCACAACCATTCCATCTTCATTTTGCTTGTTTCTAAAAACCCATTTAGTGCCAATAACATTATAATTTCTAGGCCTCTCAACTAGGTCCCAAACTTGATTCCGGGTGAAATTATTCAATTCTTCATGCATAGCATTCACCCAATCCGGATCTCTCAATGCATCATGTACACGGTTAGATTTAAGAAAAGATACAAAATAATAATATTTACAAAATGAAGCAATGCGAGATTGAGTTTGGACACACTTACTAATATCACCCATAATTTGATCCACGGGATGATCCTTTGCAAGAATATGATGAGTTCTTTGAAGAGCGATGGGTTCTTGAGTTGATGGAGAAGGTGTACTTGATGAACCAACTTGATCTTGTACTTGAGTATCATCGTTACTAGAATCTTGTACTATTTGTTGTGCTTGATCATTTGAGATAGAGGTTGAAGGATTAACTCTAATAGAGATAGAATGACCATCATCACTTTCATCTACTTCTCTTGGTCTAACATCACCAATTGACATATTTTTCATTGCATTTCTTAAACCATCACTTCTCACATCATCAAGATTTTCTTGTTCATTATGAGACCCATTTGTTTCATCAAATTCAACATCATATGCTTCTTCAACAATACCATGTGTTTTGTTGTAAACCCGATAAGCTTTGCTACAAGATAAATACCCGAGAAGAAAACCCTCATCACATTTGGTTTGGAACTTTGATAACCGAGTTCCCTTCTTGAGAATATAGCATTTGCAACCAAACACTCTAAAATATGATATATTTGGTTTCCTTCCAATGAGCAACTCATATGGGGTCTTGTTATGAAATCTATGACAATACAATCTATTAGACGCATGGCAAGCCGTGTTGATTGCTTCGGCCCAAAAGCTATCGGAAACATTGTACTCGGAGAGCATTGATCTTGCCATATCAATCAAGGTTCTATTTTTCCGCTCAACAAGATCATTTTATTCCGGAGTGTACTTGGTTGAAAATTCATGTTTGATTCCTTTCTCATCACACCATTCTTCAACTCTTATGTTTTTAAATTCACTTCCGTTGTCACTCCTCACTTTCTTCACCTTGAGTTCAAATTCATTTTCGGCCCTTGTTAAGAATTTTTTGAATATGTCATAAGTATCGGCTTTGTCATGAAGAAAGAAAACCCAAGTATACCTTGAGTAATCATCCACTACCATAAGACAATAGCAATTTCCACCAATACTTCTATAAGTAGTAGGACCAAATAAATCAATATGCAATAATTCCAATGGTCTCTCGGTTGACATGACACTCTTAGTTGGATGAGCATTTGCAACTTGCTTCCCAGCTTGACATGCACTACATAACTTATATTTCTCAAACTTCACATTTTTCAAGCCAACTACTAAATCATGCTTTATGAGACGGTTGAGTTGTTTCATGCCAACATGACCAAGTCTTCTATGCCATAACCAACCCAAAGATGATTGAGTGAACAAACATGTAGACAAGTTGGCCTCTTTAGTAGCAAAATCCACAAGATATACATCCTCATATCTAAATCCCGTAAAGATGTGATTTTTTCCATCCAAGCTAATCACTACAACATCATCTTTAGTAAAACTACACTTATATCCAAAATCACAAAGTTGAGTGACCGCTAAGAGATTAAACTTGAGAGAATCAACCAACAATACTTTTGAAAGAGAATGATCACTTGAGATTGAAATTGTACCAACTCTTTTGACTTTGCCTCGGCTATTGTCACCAAAGATAATATCACTATAGCCATCCACATTTTCATCTAGAGAGGAAAACATCATTGGATCTCCTCCGGACTTGTAGTTTACCTACAACAAAGAGATAACTCTTTTAGGTACCCAAACTTTCTTGGGTCCTTCAACGTTAGCGATCAAGACTTTTGGTACCCAAATGACATTCTTTTTAGCACCATCTATAGGTATTCCAACAAATTTTGCACTAACATTGCCATTTGAATTTCTCATAAGAATGTAACTTGAATCAAAGGATATGACTTTCATGTTGGTGCAATTCTTCTCAACATGACCAACCTTCTTGCATTTTTCACAATATGACTTACCACTACTCTTCACAAACGTAGTTTTGGTTTGCACAAAAGCCTTCTTCCCTTTCTTAGGAATATATCCAAACCCTTGTTCAAGGTGAACTTTTAACTTGCCCAACAATGATTAAACATGGCTCTACTATCATAGCACTTTCTCAAATCATTAGTCAAGCAAGTAACCTCTTTTTTTAACAAATCATTTTCCATAATGAGAGATTCATTGCAAGATGAGTCATCAATTTTGGTGCAAAGAGAGTTAGTAGAACTAGAACCACAAGATTTATCATCAATTAAGTCACAACTCACACCAATGCTCAATGTTGCTTTTCTTTCATGATTAAGTAGGGCATTGTGAGCTTCCTCAAGCTTCTCATGAGTTTTTTTGAGATTCTCATGTGAAGTCTTTAGCTACTCATAGGAATCTTGAAGAGAAGAAAACTTCAACTTCAATTCCTTTAACTTGGCCTTTTCTTTTGTCTTGAATTCATCGGCATCATTGAGCATTTCAATAAGATCATCATATGAAAGTTCATCAAGTTCATCAGCTTGTTGTACCTTTGCACCACCCTTTGCCATAAGACAATGTGCTGTGGAGAAGAGTGATGGAGCCTCCTTGATGGCGATCCCGGCAACTCCCTTGGATGGCTTGTCATCATCATCATCATCATCGGAGCTTGCATCGGAATCCCACTCAATAAAATAAGCTTGACCATTCTTCTTCTTCTTGATGAACTTCTTCTTCTTCTTTTCATCATTTTTCTTGTCCTTCTTGTTCTTGTCATCTTTCTTGTTTGGACAATTGACACTAATATGACCCATTTCACCGCATTGGAAGCAAGTCTTGTCCATAAAAGGATTTTTTCTTGATGATTGACCTTTCTTGCCAAAGTTCTTCTTGTTCATCATTCTATTGAATCTCTTCACAAAGAGAGCCATCTCTTCATCCGATTCTTCTTCTTGGCACTCACTTTCTTCTTCCTTTTTGCTATCTTGAGCTTTGAATGCCACATTTTTCTTTTTCATATCAATTTCTCCCCCATGAGCTTCATCTTGAGATTTCTTGAACATGTCATGAGTGAGAACTTCTCCCAATATTTGTGTGGGAGTTGCGATCTTCACATTTGACCTTACAAGCAAGGTCACAATTGTATCATATCTTTCCGGAAGGCATCTAAAAAACTTGTGGTTGAAATCCGCATCCGGTACCTCAAATCCAAATCCCTTGAGGTCATTCACAATGTCATTTAGCCGGTTGAACATCTCGGCTATACTCTCATCCTTCTTCATGGTAAATTCACTAAAATTGCCCTTAAGCAAATATAACTTGGCCTCCTTCACACTTGATGTGCCCTCATGAATTTCCATGAGCTTTTCCCATATGTCATGTGCATTTGTGAGACTCTTGACTCTATTAAATTCGGTCACACTAAGGGCACTAAAGAGCACATTGACCCCTTGATCATTTAGTATCTCATTTTCCTCTTCTAGGGGTGTCAAATTTTTTGAGTCCAAAATGATATATCCATCATTTACCACTCTCCATAGCTTTTTACTCATGGCTTTGATATGAGCCGACATCCTAGTCTTCCAATAATCATAATTGTTCCCATCAAAGAACGGTGGCTTCCCAACATGAATTCCATTATCACTAGTCATTGTTCTACTCCAAGATGGTTAAATCCGCAATTAATGGAGTACTTAGCTCTGGTACCACTTGTAGGATCAAGAACACCGACTAGAGTAGGGGTGAATAGGCGGTTTAAAATTAAAACCAACAACACTAGAGAAACTTAGTTAGTAACAAAAGAAAGCCCTATGTCATGCTACTACTATCTCTAGAAAGGTTTGCAATCTATGGTGACAAAATATAATTCAAGCTCTAGTAAAGTAAATTGCTCAAAATAAAACAACATGAAAGGACCTCAAGATGCCTAGAGGGGGGTGAATAGGCTAATCTGCAACTTAAAAAACACTTCGAGCACGGTTAGTAACACAAGTGTCCGGATACTCCGGATATATGTCCGGATATTCCGGATATAGTATCCGGAGTTTCCGGAGATAATGTCCGGACTATCCGGGTATGAAAGAAAGTGCTACTAATCACAGATAAAGATGCTGTAAGTTGAATCCAGTAAATTTAGAGGGACTAGTGGTACCTCTGAGGTGTTTCTCACCAGTTGTCTTACTCCTGAGACCTATACAATGATAGATCGCCCTCAAACCCTAAAAGGTTAGTCTCACAAGCAAACAAATACAAATGTATACTAAAATTGCGAGAGAGACACAGAATTTGTTTCCCGAAGTTCACTCCCAAAGGAGCTACGTCTCCGTTGAGGAAGAATTCAAGAGACGGTGCTCAAGAACTCCTATGCTCCTTTCCCAAGGGTGAGACCAACGCTCAAACCCTAGGGTCACTTACTATGAATTCCTCGGAGAGGAATGAAGATTACAAACCAGCTGTGATGCTCACAAATCAATCACGCAATAACAAGCGACGCCTAGCCGTCTAGGAGCTTGGAGCTCCAAGAGTAATAAACTAGAATCCACGGGCTAGACTTGGATTGATGTGCTCAAGAGATGAAATCAAGGCTTACTTGCACAATCTTAGCTCTTGCAACAATTTCACTTCAAACCCCAAAGAAAATCACTCAAGAATGGAGCAAATGGGGAGTGAGAGGGCTCTCTTTTGGTTTTCTGCAGTTCTGGTCGAAAATGAGCAAGAGTGAGAAAGTGAGAGGGGGTATGGGGGTATTTATACCCCCTCTCCCAGAAACTAGCCGTTGGGAGAGCGGTACCCGAAAAGTCCGGGTATATGTCCAGATACTCCGGACATAGGGGTCCGGAGACTCCGGACCAAACTTGATTTGCAGACCGGAAACAGTAACCCGGACACTCCGGGTATACGTCCGGATACTCCGGACATTCTGTCCGGAAATTCCGGACTGAGACCCGGACACTCCAGGTTAGACACTGAATTTCACATTTAAGTCTCTTTCTGAGTGTTGAGATGGTTTCTTATAATTTTTGTGGGTTCTCTTGAGCACAACTACCATGTCTACACTAGTGGATCAAAGTTCCCCTTGATAGTACGGCGTTCCTATACTCAATTTCAAAAATAAAATCTAGTCCTTAAGAACACTTGAGGACGCTGCTTAGTCACCATTAGCACCTGCACACATGCTTAATAACACGATTAAATATACATGTGCTTTGTCATTTATCACCAAAACCCACTTAGGGGCCTAGATATCTTTCAATCTCCCCCTTTTTGGTGATTGATGACAACCCACATATATCTCATTTGATAATCATAAAAATGTAATCTTAAGCATGTAAAGAGCTCCCCCTTAATGTATGCCATGAATTTGAATTTCAAATTGACTTCTCTAAAGTCAAGATTGGCATATTAGAAAAAGATATGGAAACTCTTTATACATTCTACAGTGGGGTGAGCATGTATGTGCTGAAAAGTGTGTAATGCAGATGTCATGTCATATAATCAAGAAACACTAGTGTTTGAACAAGATAACCCGGAGACTCCGGGTTTATGTCCGGAGACTCCGGAACATATGTCCGGAGTATCCGGAATGTTTTCCGGAGTATCCGGACCATCAGGTCAGAACTCAGAAAAAAAATAACATTGCATCATAATCAAATTAAGATCACACTATCAGCTCATCCTTAAAACAAACTGCAAACTAGTAAACCACAGAGTAGCACACATTACAAAGTTCCTCACACCACATAGTCCTTACATGAGAATTGTTCAAAAGAAACGCATAAAGTTGATACAACGCCCAAATGAGTACATAAATGATATTTTCACTCCCCCTTTGTCATCAAGTGACAAAAAGGAAATGAAAAATGGCAAGAAGGTCTTCTACTCATCATCATCTTGGGCATCCTCATCGGAGGTGTCCTCATCCTCATCCGAATCGGGGATTTCGCGGTAGTTTGGAGGTGCTTCTTCCTCGGTCTCTTCCTCTTCATCAAATATCTCTTGGCCACGAGGAGGAGAGCGACGGGATCGTGTAGGGGCACGTGTACGCTGACGTGGGCGAGGAAGAGGAGCATGAGCAGCTGCAGTGGCGGCCTCATCCGCAGCATCCCATTCGGCAAATGGATCATCAAACTCGGGCAACTCATGGTATGGATCCGCCAGAAGCCCCAAATGACTCTTAATCTCAATAATGTCACGGCGGTTTTCATTGATCTCTTGTGTTGCAGTCTTGCACATGCAGAATATGCTCTTAAGAGCCCTCTTGATAAACGAATCATGATGACCACGGCGAGAAGAAGATGAACCCGAATAAGATGGAGCTGGGTCAAACCTTGGGTTCCTTGTGGCACCGGCATGAAGAGGAGGAGCGTGCGGTGCATCACCGGATCGAGGAGGAAGGTGTAGAGCAGCATGCTTGCAATCCTTGGGAAAGCTAACCTTGGTAACCCTCTCAATCATATACATGATGTAAGGAGCAGATGGTAGAAACTTTTATGGATCATTCATCGTCCTCCTTAATTCATTCCAAATGAAATCCATAATAGAGAAGGGTCGCCCACCGGGTATGACACGGGCAAGGAGATTGCAAGCAAAGTACCTAAGAGCAGTGGCATTACCATCCTTAGCATCAATGGTGGCACGAAAGAATTGATTCATGGTGTAGTAGAAAGGTTGAAGAGTGCTTGCATTGCCGG
This sequence comes from Panicum hallii, assembly GCF_002211085.1. Classification (NCBI taxonomy): domain Eukaryota; kingdom Viridiplantae; phylum Streptophyta; class Magnoliopsida; order Poales; family Poaceae; genus Panicum; species Panicum hallii. The sequence continues at coordinate 66,275,219 of NC_038050.1, read as the reverse complement.
CTTCCGCTAGAATGGGGTTGTAGAAAAGAGCCGGTAATTGACTTGGCTTTAACTGATGTTCCACATGAATAGGATCCCTCTTCTCATCCTCTGAGCCAAGTCCAAGGAGTCTAGAGAATGTCATGTAGTCAACTCCATATTTCACTCCCTCGGTGGTCCAAAAGAAAACAATTTGCCTTGCATCATAAAATAGAGAGGAGTGAAATTGAGCAAGAATCTCCTCATTCCAATCATACTGAAATCCCATGATGTCATAAAGACCAAATTCCTTGCACTTTGCAATAGCTTGATTGAAGAATGGGTCATTCATCCTCTCAAAATAATCCCAATCAACATACTTACAAGGAACAATGGGAGCTTTGCCCTTGCGCATGACAACGGAGGAGTAGAAATCTTGATGCAACTGACACCAAAATCTCCTTTCCAAATTTTCAGCCTTCTCATACTTGTAAACGTCCTCCTTGCGTGCATCCGTAAGAGCCACAGTCTGCTTGAAATAATTCCATCCCATAGAAACAGTAAACTCAGTGAGAATTTGAGGACGGTGAAGCTTTGGGCACCTAGAATATTGGCGATGATCTTGTGGATATTCAACTTGAAGACGAGGAGGAGTGCGAGGGCAGATATCCCAAGCAATTCCCCATCTCGATGGATTAGCCCGAGAAGGAGGAGGCACGGCCATGCTTGGCATCATGTAAGGAGCTTGACGAGGTGGACGGGCTTGTGAGCTGCTTCCTGCAGGCTCTTTGCCCGGACGGTGACGAGAACGAAGTTCTCTTGGAGAAGGACTAGGAGGTGAAACTTCCTCCTCTTGGATTTGAGGATCATGATGGCGTTTTTGCCGTCTCTGACCGGAAGAAGCAGGTGCACGCTCACGTCCTATAGCCTTAATGAAGAGGAAAGCGCGGGAAACTCCAAATCCAAAGCGTTCTCCGGAAATTCCGGACGAGAGAAAGCACTCCCTTCAACGATTCGCAAATCTTACGGGAAAATGTGGTGGAAATCGCCCCTTGGGCGAGTGGGAGGCAGTGAAGAGGAGGAGAGACGCGGTGGAGGTGAAAAATAAGAGATAGAACCGTTTTTGACCGACCCCCCGCGGTATATATAAGATGGTTTTACCATCCGGAGTATCCGGACATATATCCGGAGTATCCGGATATCTGGAATATCCGGACGTGTGTCCGGAGTATCCGGCTCCCCCTAAAACTGAGATGGATTCCAATGATAATAGGATTGAATTTTGATATGAGAGATCTAGTGATGTGAGAGTCTTACTTAACTTGAGACTAGCCAGCAATCAACAATGGGAACAATAGTCTCAAGTAAGCAAGAAAAGATTCAAATTATTTTGAAAGTCACACTCCTAGCAATTTTAGTAGATTTTTCAAAAACCAATTTCTCTATAGCACTCAAACATGTGCATGATCTCAAACTAAGTTACGAGAATCCAAAATATTTAGCTCACTCCTCAAAGTACAAAACCTTTGCTCATCAAGTGGTTTAGTGAAGATATCGGCTAGTTGTTTATCGGTGCTCACATGACTTAAAACGATATCTCCTTTGGCTTCATGGTCTCTCAAGAAATGGTGCCTTATGTCAATATGTTTGGTTCTTGAGTGGTTAACGGGGTTGTTAGCTAGCTTGATTGCACTCTCATTGTCACACAAGAGTGGGATCTTGCTAAACTTACAACCAAAGTCGCTCAAGGTGGATTTCATCCAAAGTAATTGTGCACAACAAGCACCTGCAGCAACATATTCGGCTTCGGCAGTGGATAAGGCAACGGAATTTTGTTTCTTGGAACTCCAAGACACAAGGGATCGGCCAAGGAATTGACAAGTCCCCGATGTACTCTTCCTATCTACCTTGCAACCGGCATAATCCGAATCGGAGTAGCCAAGTAGATTGAAAGTGGAGCCCTTGGGATACCACAAGCCAAGGTACGGAGTAAAAACTAAATATCTTAGAATTCTCTTAACAGCCATAAGATGACATTCCTTGGGATTAGCTTGAAACCTTGCACACATGCACACACTAAGCATGATATCGGGCCTAGATGCACAAAGATAAAGAAGGGATCCAATCATGGAGCGATATACCTTTTGATCTACGGCCTTACCATCTTCATTTAGATCGAGATGTCCATTAGTCGGCATAGGTGTCTTGATAGGCTTGGCATTCTCCATGTCAAACTTCTTCAACATATATTTGGTATACTTGGTTTGACAAATAAAGGTTCCTTCCTTGAGTTGCCTGATTTGAAATCCAAGTAAGAATGTCAACTCTCCCATCATGGACATCTCGAATCTCTTCGTCATGATCCTACTAAAATCCTCGCACCAAGATTGATTAGTAGAACCAAATATAATGTCATCGACATATATTTGGCACACAAAAATTTCTTTATCAACTTTGCGAGTGAAAAGAGTAGGATCGGCTTTGCCTATCTCAAAGCCTTTCCTTGAGAGAAAATCCTTAAGACATTCATACCATGCTCTAGGAGCTTAATTAAGCCCATAGAGCGCCTTATGAAGCTTGTAGACGTGATTAGATAGCTTAGGATCTTCAAAACTCGGTGGTTGCTCAACATACACCAATTCGGTGATTGGTCCATTAAGAAAAGCACTCTTCATATCCATTTGGTATAGCTTGAAATCATGGTGAGTTGCAAAGGCAAGCAAGATACGAATTGACTCAAGCCTAGCTACGGGTGCATAAGTCTCACCAAAATCCAAATCTTCGATTTGTGTGAAGCCTTGAGCAACCAACCTTGCCTTGTTTCTTGTTACCACGCCATGTTCGTCTTGTTTGTTTCGAAAGACCCACTTTGTTCCAATGACGTTTTGCTTGGGTCTTTCTACCAAGGACCAGACTTCATTCCGTGTGAAGTTGTTCAATTCTTCTTGCATGGCCATCACCCAATCCGGATCATCCAAAGCTTCTTCAACCTTAAGTGGTTCCAAAGAAGAAACAAACGAGTAATGCTCACAAAAGGTTGCTAAACGAGAACGAGTAGTTACCCCTTTGTTTATGCTTCCAAGGATGTTATCTACGGGATGATCCTTTTGGATAATTTGATGAATTCTTGGATGAGCAATTTGAGCTTCATGTTGTATAGGCTCGACTTCTTGTTCAGCCTGAGGTTGATCTTGATGTGGAGATGACGGTTCATCTTCTGTAACCCGGATACTCCGGACCTGTGTCCGGATACTCCGGACAGGGGATCCGGAGTCTCCGGACATAATACTGGAGTTTCCAGGTTGCAGACCGGAAACAGTAACCCGGACACTCCGGATATACGTCCGGATACTCCGGACATTCTGTCCGGAAATTCCGGACTGAGACCCGGACACTCCGGGTTAGACACTGAATTTCACATTTAAGTCTCTTTCTAAGTGTTGAGATGGTTTCTTATGATTTTTGTGGGTTCTCTTGAGCACAACTACCATGTCTACACTAGTGGATCAAAGTTTCCCTTGATAGTACGGCGTTCCTATACTCAATTTCAAAAATAAAATCTAGTCCTTAAGAACACTTGAGGACGCCGCTTTTCATATCCTTTTTGAGGGATCACGCTTCTCTAAAAGCTTTGCTTAGTCACCATTAGCACCTGCACACATGCTTAATAACACGATTAAATATACATATGCTTTGTCATTTATCACCAAAACCCACTTAGGGGCCTAGATATCTTTCACAACAATTAAAGTGAGCAAGAAAGATAACCAAGCTTCACACACAAATTTATCCCGTGGTATCGATGAATTGCCGTCACCCCTAATCCACGTTGAGGTGAATTCCAAGAATCAACCGCTCCTCTTATCAAGAACCTCTTGATCTTGAGCCGGTTAGAAATAAGGAACCGCTCCACACCTCGATTTCACTAGAGTTGCTCTTCACCACTCCGGTAAGGTGAGCACAAAACCTCTCACAACCGAAATCGAGGCTTCTCAACAATCTCCTTCAAGAAGCTCCACGAAATCACCTTCTCCAAGCCGTCTAGGGAGCGGTAACTCCCAATAGTAACAAGCCAATGATCCTTGCTTGAAGATTCCCTAGTGCCACAAAGTTCAAACTCTTGATGCAATGCACTAGGAAGCACTCTCACTCTCAAAAATGCAAATCCTTAGCAAGTGTGTGAGAGAGGGGGATGTCTTAGCACTAGAGGGTCAAGAATGCAGTCCAAATAGCCAAGAGAGAGACCCAAAGGCCGGGCATTGGGTATATATAGACATCCCATCAAAAACTAGCCGTTACAGTCTTTTCTGCGAGATCGCGGACCGTCCGGTTTCAAAAACCGGACCGTCCGCCGTTATAAACCAGAGAGTCAGAGAGCATTAAATGCGTGTCAGAACTAGCCGTTACAGCCCTGGCGGACCGTCCGCGCACAATCGGCGGACCGTCCGCAGTTAAGAGTTCCACAGCTCCAGAAACGAACCAGTCTCTGGAACAACCCAGAAATTAGCCAGCAGACTGTCCGCCCAAAAATAGCGGACCGTTCGCAGTTCATCCTAGAAGAACAGGCAGAGACAGCAAAGTTTCTGGATCAAGTTATCAGAGAGCCTGCGGACCGTCCGCGCCCCAGCTGCGGACCGTCCGCGGACCAGACCATTTAGACAGACCAGAGAACACCCTTTCTGGAACAAAAGTGAGTTAGAGTGGCGGACCGTCCGCCAGGCACAAGAGATTCCCACTAATCCTTCTGTAACGGTAGCGGACCGTCCGCACCCCAGGCGCGGACCGTCCGCGCTTGAGCAGTCAGATCTCAAACATGATCTTTTTCAAAACCCGACAAAGCGTAGTTAGCCTTCATGCATGCACTTAGATATTTTGAGCAAAATGGCCCTAGAGACCCGTCAAGCACGAGTAAATGACCCCTCTTGATAGTACGGCTATCTAACCAATAAATCCGGTCACTTATCATCCACCAAACACCTTATGACCGGTAAAATTCAAAAGACCCTATTTTATACCTTTGTCTTGAGCCCAAACTTTTCTCATCGTCTCCAAAAATCCACACGTTCACAAGTAACTCTCATTCATCCGTGGATCAACCTATACTCATCTTCTCAAAAAGAATTGTTAATCCACAAACCGTTATCATTAATTACCAAAACACGAATTAGGGGCCTAGATGCTTTCACTCTGTCATTTTTCCACTTGATCATCATGTTATTTTTTCATTGCACCGATGCCTCTATTCTTATAGTGTCGGTTCAACCGGTGCAACTGGATCCTTCTGTAATTGATCGTTGTTTCAACTAGTAATGCACCGACCCGTTATATGATCATGCCATCGGTTTAAGCGACGCATGTACTAAACTTTATCCAATCTGTCTCCATTGTCATTTGGGCATCTTGATAACGAATTGGACCATCTTATATATAGATTGGACTTGGTTCATAGGATCTAGAATTATGCCTGGCCAACTACACCATCCAGGAGTAGTCCATGCTTCACTTGGAGCTTGGCCTCCTCGGCGGCGCCTACTTCTGCTGGCGGATCTCGCCAACCCTTCTGGCCCTCGCGTACAAGTACAACGTCAACAAGATGATCTGCCGCAAGTAAGCACACACTAGCTAGATTAGACACACCTGTGGATTTGTAGTGAGTTTGCGTGGATTTGCTTGCATCAGTTATTAAGCAGTTATCTTTAGAGGCAGCATAATTCTTTTTTGCTTCCCCATGAGTTGCATGGTTTTTGAGGTTCGTGGGATGGCATGGCAAGAATGGTTTTGAATCGGTTGAACCTGCAAAATCACCTTATGGAAAAAAAACTTTACTTCTGTTTGTGCTGCCAATTTCCCTTTCAGTACGTTGCTGCAACTGCAGAGGTTATTATGTTCCTTGGTCGGTTACCAGTACCTTTGTATGACTTTTGAAATAATATCATTTATTACTGTTATCATTTGTTTTTCAATCAGATGTGCCGGTTAACGTTGTGGAACAAACTCCCAAATCAAATTGCTCTTTTGACCAGCAATTTTCATCTTGCCTGTTCTGTACTGAGTGTGTCTCTTGAATTCACTTAGATAATAAGTTGGTCTTGAAAATGTTACCCATACGAAAAAGTTGGATTAGGACTTTGTGGTTGTAGTGCACATGACAAGGTTTATCTTATTCATGATGTTTGTTTTTCAGGTGCTATGCTCGCCTGCCGCTTGGCGCCAAGAACTGCCGCAAGAAGAAATGTGGCCACAGCAACCAGGTGAGCCTTTGTTTCTCCCATCAGCATATGTTGGCCTTATTACTGACTCCAAATAAATACGGTTTGCGTTTAATATTTCAAAGTCGCTATTAGTTGGCATCACTGTGCTCTAGCTTCTAGGTACTCAAGCTCATGCTTAGCATTTTAGAGCTTGATGTTGTTCAGAAATGTAATCCTGCTTTATATTTTGGTTCATGTGGTATCTACTATGATCCATATCTCTGCAGTTTCAGATTTGCTTGTATGTTGCGCGCGTTTCAGATTTATTGTGGTGCATACTGCGCTCAATATCTCAACAAAACGCTCTTCTTATTTAAGAATTATTTGTAACATTTCATATATTCTAAATTTTTCATTTAGATATAGCAGCTGACGATAGCATTGTCGTAGCATTGTGGTGCATACTGCATAATGCTTTGCCTTGTCTGGTCTGATGTATTTTGCCCGATTTGTTCTTTTCAGCTGAGGCTGAAGAATTCCAGGGACCCGCACAGGTCCCGTTGGAGTTAGTATCGTCTTCTCTAGTTTTGCCGTGGCGTAAAGTTGCTCCTGGATACTGAACATGGAGTCATGGACTACGCTTCTGAATGCTTGGGTTATGTTGATACTTGATAGCATGGTTAAGAAATGCTACTTAACATGGTAGTTGAACTTATTCTTGGCTGAATGAACACTCCCGGCTCTGTGTGCTGCTACATTTTCTCGTCTTTTAAAGTTGCCGCTGAATGTTGAATTCCGGCTACTCTGCTAAATTCGTTGGTGCCGTGCTTCATTTAACTGTTAACGTGGAGCTCGCCGTGCCCGTGATTATGCTTTCTGCAAACTATGAGATGCGGTCGTGATACAGTTGTATTGTCCATGAGATTCGCACTTGCAGTTTAGAAAGTTTCAGTGAGCTAGACGCAAAATACTTTGAACTATGCAATACAAGAGCTTATGTGGCTCATTTTATCTTACTATTATACTAACTAGAGTTGTTAAGCCTCGTGATGTGCGCTAGAGTGCTAGAATAATTCTCCTAAAAATAAGAAACATCTGAACATCAATTCGGTAGTAGACTCTAATGATCTTGGGTGCTAATAGCTATTGGATCTATTATATTTTTTAAAAAAAATTGTCTGCCTCTATCATTATGAAAATGTGGGTATTTGCATGAAACATATCTCACTCATAAATAAGTAGTTATCACAAATTTATAAACATCCTCTCTCTTATCAAATTTTATTCAGATGCCTCGTATTAGGAGTTTCTTGGGAAAAGGTCTAGTCATGGTTGGTTCCCTTCGGAGTTGCGGGTTGATCGGATTGTATGTACATCCAAATTAAGACCTTCGTATAGCTTATATCAACCTGAGTTTGGTTTGGCTAAGAGAACTACATCATATATGTTTCCCAACTTATACCTGAAATGAATGTGCTAGCTAGTTTAACCCCGATCCACTTTCTTTCTCTTCACACAAAAAAATATTGAAGAATATGTAATATATTTCTAAAGTAACCCCTTAACCTATATTACCTAAGTCACCTACCTTTGCTATTACAAAAATAGTCTAACGAACCTCCTAAATCCATATCTAAATTACCCACCATTACCATTATAGAGATGATACAAAGTAACCCTTGATCTTTATCTAAATTACCCGCATATACTATTGTGAAAATTCTAAAGTAACCCTATAAATTTGCATCTTATTCACCCACCTCCACCATTATTAAAAATAAACTAATCAAGTATTAATCCTACATCTAAATTATCTACCTCTGCCATCATCAAGAACTTATCCGAAAGGGCTCCTATATAAGTATATATATGCGTATAGTAGCCTACTTCAACTGATGAGCATATAAATATGTTAAACACATAATTCAAGCTAAGGATTCAAGTAAATACTATGATGCAAAACAAACTAAGCATAAGGATTGAAAACACATATAATTATTGGTAGTAATAAATATATATATATATATCATAACCATATGATAAAAATATAAGAAATGTTAGAATATGAAAAAACTGATAAAGCATAAAAATAAGTAATTCTAATTTAGCTGCATACCCTATATTTCCTGAATTTCTAACAATCATATTGTTAAACCAAACGCTGATAAACAAATAAAACAACCTTTCTGTCTTCATTTTTGCAGAGAAGAAATACCAAAAACTTAAGTTGCTGCGATCGTTCGCTTCCATTGGGCAATCAGCCATTCAGCCCCCATTCTGCTAGATCAACGCGCGTTCGGATCGGAACACCTTATCCACCGGCCAGCTCACTACCGAAGCCGTTCGTTACGCGCTGGGCCGAGGCTGTTACTGTCAGATGGGCCGATCTGGGCCGGAAATAATTAGCAACGCCTCAGTGAGAGGCAAATGAGTATTAGCGCGCTAATACAGGTGGTTACCGTTCCTAACTATCGTAGTGTCATTTGAGCGCCAGGTTGGCAGCTAAGGTTTTCCTCTCCACGGTGACTTGGCGGGCGCGCTACGCAGGGCCTTGCGGTTGCGGCTGGCCGTGGCCGCCGGCTATGTCACGCCCGCACCCGCGCCGCTGCCTTTTGGCTCCACTCCAACCGCCATCACCAAGCGATCGCTCCCTCGAACCAGGTCGAGGACTCCAGCGAGATCGAGGAGATGCAGGTCTTCGTGAAGACGCTGACGGGGAAGACCGCCGTCCTCGAGGTCGAGAGCGGCGACACCGTCGCCGCCGTCAAGGCCGAGATCCAGGACAAGGAAGGTACTGGCGTGTATCTGTGTTGCTGCCTTTGTTGGCCGCTGCATCGTGCTCCACCTCGCGTTGCTTCGTTTTGTGTTTACTAGTTCGGCTGCCCCGCGTGCGTCAATTTTTTTTGGTTAGGTTTTGCTCGATCCGTGCTCAATCGATCGGTTGTCGTGTGCTTGTAGGCGTCGCCGCGGACGAGCCGCGGCTCATCTTCGCGGGGACGCAGCTGGAGGACGGCCGCACCATGGCCGACTACGGCATCCAGAAGGAGTCCACGCTTCACATGGAGCTTGGCCTCCTCGGCGGCTACTGCTGGATCGAGCCAAACCTCCGCGCCCTCGTGTACAAGCACACAATCAACAAGATGATCTGCCGCAAGTAAGTATTCAAGATGCACACGCACCATGTATTGTATGGATGTGTTTGCGTGATCTGTGAAACTTGATCGAGTGACGGCAACGACCGATCTGCTGCATTGTTTCTAGTGTTGTCTAAGTCCAGCGGTTGTTTGTCACTGGTAGGATGGAAAGGTCCTTTTTACTTTGCCTGAGTTGTAATTTCCAATCAGGTCCCTTGTTCGTCATGCTGGCAAGTTAATTGCATGGTTTTGAGGTCCATTGGAGGGCAGGAATGATGAATTAGTTGAATCCACAAAATCGCTTTACGAACCAATTTCCCAGTCAGTACTTTGCTGCAACTGCATGAATGGTTTTGTTCGTTAATCTGTTATTGAGTGCATATTATGCGTTTCGAAATCGAAGCATTTGTGATTATTTACACTACAATTATCTGGCAACAAAATTGGTTACTCAAATAGATGTGCGAGTAAGTTACCTGAACAAGCTCTAAAATCACATTCGTTTAAACTACAATTCTTGCATGTTTTGTATGTCTCTTGGATTGGCTTAGATGATAAGTTGGTTAATAATTCCCCACAAAAAGTTGGTAAATCATTTTGTGCTTGCAATGGACATGACAAAGCATATCTGTATTCACCATTTTTCTCCCTCCAGATGCTATGCTACCCTGCCCCCTGGGTCCAGGAACTGCCGCAAGAAGAAGTGTGGCCACAGCAACCAGGTGGGCGTTAGTTTATTCCATCCCTATCTTATTGGCCATATTAGATATTAGCGACATTGAAGTATGATTTGGGTCCATGTTTGAGAGTTTTTGTTAGTTGTCAGCTTGGCATCACTGTGCTCTAGGTTGTTCCTTGCAAAAAATGTGCTCTAGGTTCTCACGTTCACACCTAGCGTTTTAGACCTTGATCGATCTTTTACGGTTTCGTATTTTGATGTTATGCCTGCTTTAGATTTAAATTTATGGTGGGTAATATTTATACATTTTTAGTTTTGGGTACTGTCCAAGTTTTGGAACCTCAACAGAAAGGCTCTTCTCATTTAAGAACTGTTTGTAACAAAGTAATATATGCTCCGAGTTTTCTATCGTTGCTAACCATAACAATATTAGTTCCTTTTCATTGTTTGATCTGATATATTATGTCCAAATGTATTGTTTTCAGCTGAGGCGAAGGAAGCTGGGCTTCTTCAAGTACTCTTTCAGGTCCTGCACCTGACTCACCTGTTGAATCAACTGTCTCGGTTTGATATCAGAGTATCAGTCTTTTAAAGCTTTGCTGCGGCACAAAATTCCTCCTGGATACTGAACATCGACTACTCTTCTGAATGCTTGGGTTATCTTGACGGCGTGGTTAATGCTAGTTGATAGCTTGATATGGTAGCTTAACTCTCTTGGCTGGGATGAGCACTTCCCTGCTTTGAATGCTGCTCCGTTTTCTGTCTTTTGAAATTCCGGCTTCCGGTTACCCTCTGTTCATGTAGTTGGTGCCACACTGCCATGCTTCAGTTAACTGTTAACATGGTGTTCACCGGGATGAGGTTCTGTGCAAACGATGATTACAGGTTATGTGGCCAATGAGATATTTCTACTTGCAATTAATTTTTCTATTAAGCTAGATGCTAAAGTGGAGGACTTAGAATAGTTCATTGAGTTAACTGTTAACATGGTGTTCACCGGTATGATGCTCTGTGCAAACGATGATACTGGAGGGACAAACCGGTGGGCCACCGACCCACCCATCGCCTACGAGATGCCGTTGATTAAGGGTTGGGCTGAGGTTGTCATTGTCATATTGGTAGATCTGGTCGCCATTCTTTTTTTTTTTTTTGAGAGGAGATCTGGTCTCCATTTGAGCGCCAAGGGCAGCCGGTGATCTTTTTGTTGGGGACGCTACGTCACAGTCACAGACCAGGCCGGCTAAACACAACGACGCGCCGACGCGGCCTTGCTTCCACTTCCTCCAATACTAGGCGATCCATCTAAATTCTAACCAGAGCGAGGACTCTAGCGATATCGAGGAGATCAGGAGATGCATGCAGGTCTTGCTCGAGGTCGACAGCGGCTACAATCTACTGGTGTATGTGTGTTGTTGACCGCTGCTTCGTTTATTTTCCAACTCGCAATTGCAAACGAGCAACATATGGAAACCATTCGTAAGAGGGTCCGGCACACCAGATGGCCCAACAAGCATTTGCTACCAGTACAACAATGTACACCAACCACGACCATGAAACGTCACATACAAGTTGGTATGCGAAGTTCTGACTTTATGGATTCATCTACTGCTACAACGAATTGAAATAGAACTTATGGTTTTGAGTCCTGACACCTGATTCCATCTCAAAAGCAGATTATAGGTGTCTATAGAATACAGTTCTTTATATACACATACATCAGGGTACATGATTCTTGGTGAGAATACCAAGCTAAATTAAATCTGATTGGGATACTTAATCTGGGTTGACTATCAGCACAGCTGAAACATAAGACGCCCAACACTTGTTTGCTTTGATGATCATAGTAGTGAATCGAGGTATGAGTAGTTATAGCGGCGGCCAAACTGAAGTAAGCTGCCGTATGTCCTATCTGAGACTCCGACATAAAGTGCATCCGTGTCGGGGCTGAAAGACATACCAGATACATCACCAAAGAAATCCAGCTCCTGTCTCTTGTTGTAATCACTTTTGATGTCAAAGATGTGGACGAAATCTACTGCCTCTGCCATCGACAAAAACTGTCCATCTGATGTGAAGCGAATAGATCTTATAGCTCCAACGTTGCCTCTCAAGACATGGACAGACTGGGAGAGATTTCTGGCATCCCAGATCCGGCAAGTTTTGTCTTGGTTACCTGTGGCGAATGTCAGCCCATCTGGGCTCCAAGCCGACGCAAAGGAGTAATCCAAGTGGCCTTTCATTGAATGAATAGTCTGCTTCCAGATACAAGACATATTAACTTAAATCAATGCACTAACAGATATTTTGAAAAAAAATCTGGTTTTTAAACCTGCTTTTGCAACAAAACACTTACCTTTCCTGAATTAGCATCAATAAGCAAAGCATCTGTGTCATCGCCAACAATAACAACAAGCTTTCCATCAGGGCTCAATGAAGTGTGCTGTGTCAACAAATAAACAAAGTACTAAATCAAATTGGTAAAAATGCAAAATCTCACAAGCACCACATAATCGTTATTAGGTCACACTGCACTGAACTCTGACACAGATGAAATCTGATCTTGTACTATCAGAAACACAAATACAGCAAAGAAGTGTTTATAGCTGGCATTTTAAAAACAGAGAATAAATATCTGAATTTTAGCCTTCCAGGTGAATCACCTATTCAGCTCTGATTGTATTCCTTGCAAACTGGTAAGAAAAGAAAGAACAAAATGCAACAGAAATTCCATTCAACAAGAATAGAATCACAATGCTAATTATTCCCCGACCTTGTTCTTTTTACTGCACCGTCATCAATTCAGTCTGCATGTTCTCATAGGGTTGTCAACAAGACAGTAGCAAGCCCAAAAGCAATAGTATAGTCAATCAAGTTTGCCCTATCATGTTATAAGTTGGTCCTTGGAACAATCTCAGCTAACAAAAACTGGAATGCTATTAGAAATGATTGTGTCAAAAGAATGCTCGAGAGATGTATCTTTGACAATGTCCGCTGTAACATGCACTGCTGCAAAAGACTTCTGTTGGCAGATATGTAATAGCTGAAGGAAAGAGTTCTCGGGAATTCCTGCCACATGTTTGGGTGCTGAATGCCTAGACATCCTTTTATTCAATGATAAGTTATGTAATGACTTGGCTACCGATTGATACCATTTAGTATTTTTAGCCTCTTGATTTAGGCTGGTTTCCTGGGTTCTTTGCATCCTTGTATTTTTTAGCTTATAAGCCTTTCGAATATTTGCAATTATTGTTAATCTAAATATTCTGGAAGGGCAGGCTGGGCGCAGTAGTAGAGTCTCTCCACTTGTGTCCTGGAGGTCCCAGTTTTGAATCAGCCTCCTTGAAAAATAAGTGAAAGTAAAGCTGCCGTGGGAGCTTTCAGCACTAGGTACGCTCTATTAAATCTGAATAGTCTCAGAGGTTCCTTCGTGGTTGGTAGAGCCTTCAGTTGACAGGCCACTACCCAGGCTTGAATCAAGGTGCTCGCAGGTTGTGTAGTATCAGTACTTCTCACTCTTAAGACAAAGCCTAAGAAACATGTTCTCCCCCATGGTTGTGGTTTATTTTTAGGATCCTTCTCTAATATAAATAAACAAAATTAAAGAAGTCAAAAATTGGGAAAAATAAAAAAACTGTACTTACATTCACTGGCCAATCAAATCGGAAATGCTTATACTGCTGGTATCTTTCCATATCATACTCCCTTACACCACAGTCATTGTTGGATGCAATGAAGTGAAGAGCTCCACTGAAAAGAAAAGTGAGATCAGAGGGGTTTTTTTTCTTCTTTGGCCAGGGGGTAGATAAATTTGAATGTCAATATCAGGTCCAAAAAAAATGTTACCAGAAGTATAGATAGGGGTAGGATTGAGGAGGCAGTAGTTGAATCTAGGATTTGGATCAATGCTCAAATTTTAGTCTAACTTCTACTTTGGAGTTGCTCACAAAAGAGGGTAGGACCCAAAAACAAAAGAAGCCCAAACAGGGGTCAAAATAGGCCTTTCTTTCTGATGTACACATCACAAGGTTAAATGTCTAACTACACAGGATGATCATTTACCTAGATGTGTTGAATATCTCCAATGCATTGGTAATTGCATTATCATCAAATGTTGTCCTACAGCAAAAGCTTATTCCTTCTCGATCTAGGTGCTGCGCCACATTTGTAAATGATACAAATAATAAATTATCAGTATTTCAAGTTCAATAAGATTTCATCATTCCCTAACTTAAATGTAAGTAACATGAAGATTTTACTTTGCATATTAGCTCTCCTTGGAAACCGCCAGCTACTAGCAAATTATCCTTCACTGCCATGGTACTGATTTGAGTATGAAAAAACCCTTCTAATAAGCTTCCTGGGTGCTTCTGCAATAAGACAGTGCAATAGCATGAATATAGTTATATAGGTGCTAATGTTTCAAAGGGGAAATTTTTTTAAAAAAGTGTTTCCCACCTCACTTGGTGCAACATGTCCATCTACATCCATAATTTCTGTATCCCCACCACTTAAGGCCGACCAATGAAGTACAGAGTAATCCAATAATAGGTAGACATCATGTTTCGATGTGGCCCATACTAAATTTCTCAGCTGTAGGTATAAAAAGAGTCATTTTTCCACTTATTGAACAAATAACATTTATGCACTGGAAACAGATTAAAGCAGCATCAATCAAGACTTGCCACAATTAGTCTTCATATTTTGGACCCGCCTTGGCCCTGCTTTATATTGAAAGCGAAAGAGAATGCTGGGGTTACCAGCTTTACAAACGAGTTCAAAGTAGCAACATTCCTTCACCACATCATCACCACTGATGTTACGGGACATGAATGAGCTGACATCTCTACCGTTAGTCTTCATATTTTATCTAACCAAAATGAAAAATAATCATTGAATCATGAAAGAGATAGATCTTTAAACGGGCTAAGCCATCAAAATCAATTCAACTCTCTGTCATGTCGGAACTCAGAATTAATAAGGGTTATGGAGAGTGCTTGTGATATAGGTAGTAGATTGGATTGGAAGGGCAAAAGGGTGGAGGTTGTTGTTGTTCGCCCTCAGTAGAGGCTCTGAATAGCTATTGGATGGATTTATGGATCAACTTCTGCTTGGATTCAACTCAATTGCTGAAGCCATTGATATAAAATGAGCGCTTAACAAACTCCCAAACAAACTGACTAGCAAATCATCAACTTATCCTCCTAGCTAGACATCTTAACTAAACGAAGATGCAGACAGCATAATCTCTAGTCTGTGATCGATGTTGTGGGAGCTGGGCTGGAGTTGTCACCGCTTACAGCGCTGATAAGTGCGGCTGACTAATGCGTCCACAACAACTTGACAGTGTGTCTGTGTGATACACAAAGAATGAAGATAAAATCCAAGGGCTATGACTATGAGTTTCTTGATGATGTATTGATGTGTCTTAAGCAGAAGATATTTTTCTTATTCAATAATATAGATGAGAGGATTCACTAATTTAATTACAATCTGCTGGTTATGCTTTTAGAAACAAGTAGTTTTTACTGCACCATTTGCAGAAAAGTGAAGTTGTATTAATGCAATGTACAGTAGCATTTCAATTAGATTAATGCAATGTTTTAAGTGATCCTGCATGACACAATACTCTAAGAAAAGAGTTCCAGAAATCTGATGTGAAGTATTGAGCTAATGATGGCTCTGGTAATTATTTTGCAGAAAATTATCTTTAGCAAACAAAGGCAGGATGCAGATAAGCTAGTGTCAATGCACTCACCTGAAAGTGTGAGATAGTAGATTTCACTGATCTAGTATTTCGTCTGAATTCATAATATGTTCCGCCCTTCTCAGTAGATTTGCATGCCTGCTTTAACACCAGAATAACTCCCTATGTGATGAGTACTTTTTCCTATGGAAAGTAAGTTGATTTAAAGGATGTACCTTCATTGCTGCTTCTCCAGAATTAGGTATGTTCTCATAGTTTTTGTACTGCTCTAGCCGGGCCTGCCTATATGTTTCTCTTGTGATCGCCATCTTCTCCCAGGGTATTCCTTGTATATCTCTCCCATTTCTTACATCTGCTGCTGATGTGTCGTGGACCTTATGCTAAATAAAACAAAAATTTCAGAGAATTCCAGTGGAACAAAACTTTAAAAGATACAAGTTTTGGCTCCAGTTGCTCAGAAAAAAATAAAAAATAATAACTCAGTGACCTTTTCTTTCGGTCCAACATTGAAATGGACTTCAATGTTATGTAAAATTGTAAATATAAGTATATAACAAATTTGGCACAGATGTAGAGGAAATCAGACAGCAGCATCAATATCCTTTGAAAGATAGCGATCCTACTAATCATAGCAGTAGTCATCATTGTATAATGTTTATGCATCCCTTCATTGCTTATGTTCATTCTCAAATCACGGGTTTAAACATTAAGTAACTTAGCCCAATCAATTTCCATAGCCTTCAAAAGTTATGTTTGTCAACAGAACCCACCACGGGAAAACTA
The DNA here is from genome assembly GCF_002211085.1 of Panicum hallii. Classification (NCBI taxonomy): domain Eukaryota; kingdom Viridiplantae; phylum Streptophyta; class Magnoliopsida; order Poales; family Poaceae; genus Panicum; species Panicum hallii. The sequence goes on along the minus strand of NC_038050.1, from coordinate 66,258,770 downwards.
AGCATGCATAAAGTACATATACCAGACATGTCTCCAGAGACAACAGAGAAACGTGAAATTAAGAGGTACACACCGATTGGTCCTCGTCCTCTTCCTCCTCGACATCGGAGTCCCTAACCGCGGGCTCTTGGTACTCATCCTCCTCCTCCTCCTCCTCCTCCTCCATGTCATCGACTGGCTCGTTCATGTCGTACTCATCCTCCATCTCCTCAACATCGCCGCCGTGATAATCAGGCATGCCTATATCACAGCCAGGGGCGAACGGACATGGGTGTCCACCCGATAATTTTTGCAAAAGAAAAAAATCAAAATTAGTAGGCATAATAAATGTATACAATTGTGATTGGATCAGATCGGAAGACAAATAGCTTATGTTATGGTTTGGATGCTCGATTTCGCACAGCAGGAAGGGAAGAGAAGGGGTGGGCATACCTGGAGGGTACTCGTCGCCGGCGAGGAGCCCGACGCAGACCTGGCGAAGGGCCGGATGGGCACCTGGGGTAGGGCGGCGGCGCTCGCCCCAGTCGTCGCCGCTAGAAAGAAGGCCACGAGAGATAGAGCGGGGTGAACGGGAGAAAGAAAAGGCAGCGAGGAGTAGGAACGGGTGAACGAAGCGCTGATTTTTTTTAATGAGTTATTAGACTTTGTAAAACTATACGATTGAGTATTTACTAGGAGCATACCTGTGTCTTGCTACGATTGAGTACAAATTGCGATATTTTATGTTAACACTAGAAGGATAAAAAAGATGGATCTCTGTATGTTTAAAATTTTAGCAATTTAAACTATATCAAGAGTTTTTATTATTTCGGTTGCACGTTCAACAAAGTTCGCATAACCTTTGGTAGTCTTGACGTGCGCACATAATATAAATCCATCAAATTGAAAATCAAGTTGAGCAAATTGGATATCAAAGAGTTCTCACCTCATTCCTGTGTTCCATAATCCATACACATCTGCTTTATGGTAACTTAATTAGATTATCAGATCTGACATCTTCATAACTTAAAAAAAGGAAGTGCATAAACAAATCGTCCATCACCACACTGAATATAAAAATTACAAACCTGTATACAAAATAAGATGTGGGTCTTTTTTATGAATGAAAAGGAAAATTGTTCATCAAATAACTAACAAGTCAATGTATTCGACAAATTGCCATAGATCAAGTGGGTGTGAACATGACCACCGCGCAGCTTAGCAGACTTGTAGTTGTGCAACCAAACACCACATCAACAACATGCAGTGGTAAGGTACATAATGGTTGATATAAATTAAGTGATATTCCTCAGTAAATTATATGCAAACACAAAAAATAATTAACTCATATGCGCACATAACTTTTTGGTAGTTTGGACAGCGCTTCTTTTTCACGAATAGGCAGGAAAGCTACATACCATTTCATTAAGAAGGAAAGAAACACAAGTACAAGGAAAAAGTACACACACACAAACACACCCAACACCCTCGCACACACACACAAGAAGGAAAAACAATTTACAGCAGCGCCACTGAGGATGTTAAACGACCAGTTGCCTCGTCGGTCTAAGATCCCGTGGCAAGCGACCTGGACATTTTAGAAGTTTATTTTCTCAGAACTTGTTTTGATGTGAGTCCGGAGACAATCAGTTATGGGGAAAAAACGCAGGTAGGAAAGATCGGGATAAAAACAAAGGAAAACCAGATAAAAAGGTTGTGGAAAACTAACAAATTTGGACACGAAAATATACGAACGTGGGTCAACCCAGCAGGCAAGTATAAAATGTGTAAACTTTGTGTCATGTGTGGGAAAAATAGTCACAGTGGTAATGTTACAGAGGGGGGGGGAAGAACTGCTATAAACTTGTCTGGGTGACAATGCCGTTGGGCCCCGGGGCCTTTTCTTGGCTACCTTGAAGAAGAACAGCTCTTTTAGGGTTGGAGAGCAAGAGCTGTTGCATGTCCTTCGGCAGGACGTTAAATGCTGCTTGGAGGTCTCCCTTCAGTTTCTGGCATGCTGCGATTGAATCAGCACTTCCTCTTCCGGAGTTCTGTAGGATGGAGAATAACAAGTAACATTAGGACCTCCACCAAATAATGTCTATAGAATAGAACAGATGGCAGAATAGGGATTTTGAGCAAGTTCAAGATATATTCATTTGATGCTAACTCCCTATATACGATAAACTATTAAGAAATCTCATGCCCATATCTGGTTCAATAAACTCTGCTTGCTGCTGCAACCAATGACAAAAAATAAATACTAAATACAAAACTTCAGATAGCTGTAAACCATCAAAGTGAGGTTAGAAATTAACAAAACTAACCTTTCTTCAGAGAATAAATATTGGGAATAGACTATTTCAAAAAATATCTGGGTACAGAATACTGATTTTAACCTATCAACCATAATTCATAACAAATCTTCACCCTGTTGGTTAGTTTACCAGTTATACCAATGAAGGCAATTACAAGAATTTAGAAATTAGAGTATTCCATCAAATGGCATTCAATATAGAAAACAAAACTGATGATCAATATAGTTGCCATACAGTAGAATAGGCATTGAAACATTAGCCCAACATGTTTGTCATTCTTAAAACTAAGAGACAGTTAACATTGCTTTTATTAGATCCCAAATGATAGTTCTGCTGAAATATACTAAATGTTCAAGATATATCAATTATTGTGGAGAACCAGATTTCTAGAAGCCATGGCAGTCAGAAAACAATGGATGGCTTCAATATTATGTCAGTATCCAATATTTGAAGTACAGAAGCTCTGCCAATCTTTACGTATGGAATTCATGGTCAAACTATTATAGAATGATGACAGATTAGCACCAAATATGTTTACGCTCTTGATGCTGAAAGATGGTAGCTTGAAGTTTCCATTTGATAAGAATTGAGCAAACAAGCTGTTCTTATGGCAGCCAGCAACAGCAATTCTAGTGTTTATTTTTTTTTCTTCGTAGGAAGCTAACCAAACACTGCTAAGGACAGTGATCTGCTCGTTCTAAGGACTTCATTCATGCTCATTATTCTGAGTTAAGTCACATGGATACACGATTCTGAATCTTTTCCTAAAAGGGGTTCTGAAATTCTGAGTATTAGGACATTTGGGCCCTATGCTGCTGATAAGTAAACAGCAAGATTATTCTCAGTTAATTATTGCAAAAGGTTGTTTCAATAATTTTAATTCCTAGAGTTCACAGATCATGCCATCAGATATATGTTGGGAACTTAGGATGCTCCTTATCTGACCAATTAAAGTTTTGAGTCTGAGTCCAACTTAAGCAGTCCCCAATAAACAAAGTCTTGAGATAGACAGCTGAGTCTTACACTCTTACTTATGTTTTGTGTTAGGATAAGTTTGCAGTCTTAGGTAACAAAATTATTGATACAACCTATGCAATTTTTTCTTTGTTATTTAAAATGTTGGGTTCTCTGCTGTTCGTGGCTTATCTCTTTCAGAACACAGAACTTGTACCCATGATCGGATTTAAAGTTCCACACCTAATTGTTGAACAAATGCCTTAATAATCTATGCTCCTATGTTTCGAAATTGTGAACCTTAGTAGATCATATTCTTTTTAAAATGTAACAAAAAAAAGTTACCTCCATCTCTCTGAGAAGATACCGCTCAACAGCATTAAAAGAATCAATCCTCTCCAATTCAGACATCTTTGACATTAGCTTTTCAATGTCAACGTTCATGCGAGCCTGCCTCCAGAGCCTCTGTTGTTCTTGCTCTGCAGCAGCACGTCTTTGCCGAAACCAAGGCATGAAATTGGGGCCTTCGAGGAATCTCCTGTTAAAGATGAGAAACGTAAGTCATGCTTCTTTAATATGCCAGTAACTCAAAGAAGAAACCTAGTAAACTTCTTCACAAAAAAAAGTCCAGCTTACCTATACAGCTCTAACCAATTGGATCTCATCCTTTTCGACAAAAATTTCCCTGGACCTCTAGCTGCCAAACCATTGACAAACTCATCCGCGTGAAATGGTGGTAGCAATGGTGGGTCAACAAAAGGTGAAGTCCCTTCTGATGGTGTTGTAGTTCTCAGATATGGCCCAAAAGGTGCAAGGAAGTTGGTCGTCAGCTCCAAGAAATGCCGTCGCAATAACTCATTGTTAACTAGTGACATGGACTCCTCAATCCTAGGTGACACACCAGCATCAATGAGCCTATTTAGAACAGAAGTATCAGGCTTCGTGGTTGGCGTATACGTGCTCCATAATGCTTCCTTGTGCTCTGTCATGAGAGAAAGAGGCCCTTCTCTTCTCAATTTGATGGAATTCAATAGGCTAGTGGGAGAGAACTTATTGATTGCAAGTTTGTCAAGCTTGAGCTTCCCGGGTGTCCCATTTGTTCCATTCCCTTGTGATTGGCCACCCACTGGGAGCACCCTCGTTGAATTTGGATTGGGGCTTCCCACGGCCACGACATTGGGAATGCTCTTAAGACTCTTCAAGAAAAACAAATTGGTCACTCCAAGCACCATTGGCGGGAAGACCTCACCTTCCGCAAGTGCATTCAAGCGAGCAAAATCTGGATCATGGATAGTGAAGTACGGCCTGAAGTCCACACTATACAAAAGCGGAGCAACAAGGCTAACAAGGCCAGCCACAGCCTCCGAGCACTGAGCTGGGGACGGCGCGACAACCAGCACAGGCTCGCCGACCACCATGAGCTCCCAGAGCGTCCATAGGTGGAGGAGTAGGCCGCGGAACGCCACAAACAGGTCAGCGTCATGAAAGAGCCCGTACGGCACTGAGGGGTTGGCAGGCAGCAGCGCGGGTGGCGGACCAGGGTCGTCAGCCGCAGGTGGGAGGTGCACGCGCAGCGCAGCACTGCCAATCGGGAGCTCCATGGGCTTCCCCGGCGCCGGCGCTGGCCACGCAGCGACGTGCGTAGCTACCATGGCCAGCGCGCTGGGGCCGACATCGAAGCAGAGCGGGCCGAGGATCTGCAGCAGCAGGCGGAAGAGCGACGAGTAGGGGGCGTGGGAGAGAATGACGACGGACTTCTGCTCGCCGCCGCGGGGGAGGCGCTCGTCTTGTCGCTGGCGGTTGAAGACGAAGCCGTAGAGGAAGGCGCGGCGCGGGGAGGAGGGGTCCGGCACGCGGAAGGAGAAGAGCGAGTCGTGGACGGAGGAGCGGTGGCGCGGGAGGTGGTGGGACATCGAGTCCGGGAAGGAGGAGAAGGCGACGAGGCGGTCGAGGCCGCCGGCGGCCGGCGCCAGCGCGTCGGGCGGGAAGCATGCCTCCACCAGCTGCCCGCGCTCCAGGTCGAACCGGATGACGCAGAAGGCCCGCGCCCACCGCGCCAGCGCCGCGGGGTCGGGGGGCGCCGCCGCCGCCGCGGCGTCCGCGTCCGCCCCGCCCCGCAGCGAGACGGACGGGATCCGGTTCATCCCCGCGGCCTCCGGGGCAGGAGGAAAACAAATTGGGAATTCGAAGAGCGGCTGCCCCCGCCGAATCGGAGTTGGGGATTTGGGGTTGGACTCGGGGGGTGGGGGCGGACGCCGCGGGGGGCGTCAGCGCGGAGGCGCGGAAGGGGTAAAAGGGAGCGGCCGCGGCCGGATCGGGGGGCCGGACAATGTCGGCCGGGCGGGGCGGGCGGCGGGTGGTGCGGTGTTTTCTCGGTGGCGGGCGGGCGCTGGCTGGCTGGTGCGTGCCCGCTTGGTGTGGCCTGGTGGGTGTTGCCGTGTGGGCGTTACAGGCTTACAGCCGCGCGCGGGCTGGATCGGCGTGTGCGCGAGCCAGATTGGAATCCTTGTGGGTCTCGGCTCCTGATGGCGATGGATTGATCTTACCCTGGCACTTCGTTAGTTTGTTTCCGTATTTTGCTGCTTACTTATTTCAGTTATGTACATATGATTCGTCGACGTAAGCGAGTAAACCATGTCGAAGAGGGGAGTAGGCGATAGGTTGGCGTCGGTTGGTGCAAAACGTAAGCCGGCAATGAAAAACGGTGTACCGCTCCACAGGACGCGAATGTTCCTCTCCTTAAGATGATTTGCTTCATTTATGTATGTGCAAATAACCTCTTTTGGTTGGGCCATCCCACAATTTATCATTGACAAAAAAAACTATAATTCTTAAAGACCCATGTCCTGCCTCAAGGTCATTGATATATTATGGATTTTCAATAGTTATTCCGTAGCCAGTATTTTAATTTTCCTTTCATAAATGTACCACAAACAGGTTAGCCTCTCTAGCAATATTTTGCCATAGTTAGTTAAGTTAGGACAGTTTGACCGATTCTTCTCTAGTGATTTACTCCTCCTGTTTTTAAAATAAGTGCTCTTTTTGCGTTCAAATTTTATCCCACAAATAGCTTTTACCGAAGCTTATCTAACTAAAGCAATGCTAACTAAGAAGCATATTGAGTCAATCAAGTAACTAATTAATATAATTTTTCTAATTCCAATACATGAGTGCTTATTTAAGATGTAGAGAACCAAATAGACAGCATTTTTCGAGGACAACTATACTATAATTAATTAGGGATAACAAGATCACTTGTCACGACTACTAATATATTTGTTAGGAATATATTTATTTTGGGATGAAGGCAGAAAGAAACGTGAAGTGGGGGTGTGGCAACATAATTATGTTTGTGGCACCTTTGCCATCGAACTCGCGGTACAACCTCCGTAAACTAGTGGTGTCCCTTTGCATTTGAAGTGCATCGCTGGACCTAATAATCCCCATCGCTCCTTGCTGGAATGCTGTCTGGTTCGTAACAAACACCACCGAATAAGAACACACGTTTCTTAACCTCTCGCGGAATTCTGCTCACGTCCTTTATGCCCCCTACATTCCCGTGGTTTTTTCAGGCAAATCCTGAATCTCCATCCAGCAATGTCACCCCCCCATTTTCCTTGAAGTTGAACTGCCGCTTTCGGAGATGAACTGATGTGACGGCCTCTAATCCTCTATCGGGCGCCTGGCTCCACAGTCCACACCGGTAGCTCTCAAAGCCGGCAAAAGAAGCCCGGAGAAACGATGGCCGGCCGGTGGGGGCGGCGCGGACGGCCAAGTGGGAGATGCGGCCGTTAGCGAACGGAAAACCACGCGCTGGCACTGGCTGGGTCCGGATCATCAAGCTCATCAAAGGCAAAGGGGCGCGCTGCCGAAAGCGGGGGCCGGGTCGGTGGCGGGTGGGGGCGCCGCGGCCGCGCAGCGCGATCACCCAGCCGATCAACTCTGGTACCCACCTTCCATCCAGCCCCCGGTCCCGGCTGCTGGTCCACCGTCCCCGCCCGCGCACGGCCGCTCCCGGCGCCCGTTTCGCCGCCAACGGACGGCGCCGCCGTACCACCGCAACGGGTGGGAATCATTCGTTCGTTTCGTTCCCACCCTTGGTACGTCCTCCAGTTCGCCCAACATCTCCGTGCTCCGTGGCTTTTCTACCTCTCGGAATGTCCCAGAAACAGTCCGGTCCAGGAGAGACCTGGGCATTTTTCTTTTCTGATACGGTCATGCTGATACGGCCTCCCCTGCAGCTCTCTCTATCTGGCTTCTGCTCTTGTTTGCTTCCCCCACAGGGTGCTCGGTAGACTAGACTCGGCCCGACGGTAGAATGTTCCTTGCAGCCTTGCAGGGAGGGTAGTCCTAATACAGGAAACGCATGTTACTACCAAATTAAGCACGGCGTAGTACTGGTTCCGGTGCTCGTAGTGCGGCACGTGGGGAGGGATTGAATGTCTGAAACTGTATGCAAGAGGATGTGGAATTTATGGCCGTGTTTACGGGCGCATTCATGCAGCCTAGCTGGTGTCTCTGAAACGGCCGGCCTCCGTCCTCGGCCATAATGTTTCTTCAGTTTCTTCTGTTTAGGGGATGTCTTGATCAGACACGGTAACCTAAATAAGCCACGGAATCATAATGCCAATCTCCAGCTGATTGTCTGCTTACGAGTGTGCCACTTACGAGCGAAGCATCGGATTCTACTGCTGATGCCAACATGTAAAAGGCAAGCCTCTTCTATGATTCCAATCACCTTTTGCCCTTGTCTCTGACTGTTACCTCCTGAGAAAATGGATGCGTTTCTTACCTGCAGATTTTGTGTTTTATCTGTTGACACGCCGGCACGCCTGTTGATTTTTGGGTATTGTTCAGCCAGCCGCCGGACTCGGTCGTGCTCACCACTAGCGTACGCAGGAGTTGCCCGTCTTGGCGTCTATAGTCAGTCGTCGCCTCCCTCGGCCGGTGCAGCATTTCCAAATTCCAATTACCCGCCGCCCACCGGCCGCACCAACAGGAAAAATTGCAAGCTAGCCCCGTCCTCCCCCCGCATTCTGACGTGAAAAAATCGGAGCTTTTTCTTTCGTTCATGGGGTCCAATGGCCCGGCCTTTCTCGCTCGAAAGGTGAGGGCGAGAAGCTTCAAAACAACTCATCCGTCATCCTGCCAACCCGGCAACACCCTCCCCCTGCCATCTCATTCCCACTCTGCCCTTGCAGGTCGCCGCTGGCGGCAAGCGTTCCACGCACTTTCCTCCGGCCCCGTCCGGCGGTGAGATTCTCCCAGGCGAGATCGCGGCTGTCCATGCCGCGGGCGTAAGGGTGGTGGTCGAGGAGGACACCGCGGCAGCCATGGCGGCGTCGGCGGGCAGGCTGGCGGCCGCGCTCCACCGGAGGACGCACCGGGTCACGTCCGCGCTGGCGTACGCGGCCCTGGAGTGGGTCCTCATCGCGCTGCTCCTGATCAACGGCCTGCTCGCCTACGCTATCGCCCGGTTCGCGGACTACTTCGGGCTCGCGCCGCCGTGCCTCCTCTGCTCCCGCGTCGACCAGCTCTTCCAGGCGGGCGGCGGCGAGCCCGGCGGCGCGCGGTGGCTGCGGGACGCCCTCTGCGGCGACCACGCCGCGGAGATCTCCGCGCTCGGGTACTGCCTCCGGCACCGGCGGCTCGCCGGGGCCGGAGAGATGTGCCAGGGCTGCCTGTCCTCGTGTAAGGAGGATACAAGCGATGCACGGGACAAAAGCGCCACGGCGTGTTCTTGCTGCAAAGCTGCTGTACGGACATCTTCGCGCGAGCTGGAGGGTACAAGGGAAGAACATGTCGAGGAGAAGGTAACTGAAGAAGGAAAAGATGACGACCAAGGCTACGTTCTGCTGGCTCAAGAAGATCATGAAGAGGAAGAGGAGGAGCAGGACGTGTTCGAAAACCAAGAGCAACAGAGCGAGGTGGGAGGAGGACAAAAAGAAGAAGACGAGCTGATGGCTGCCGTTCAGGATGAATCATTGGAAGTCATGGTTCAGGGCGAAGAGATCGCGCTCGAGGACGCCCGATTGGTGCCGGTTGTGGCGCTTGATGAGATGACTATCGCCGATGATTCGGGTCTGCACCGGGACGTGGAAGAGGAGGATGGAATGGATCAAGTAGAAGATGAGTCGGATTCCAGGGATGTGGATATCGGAGTGGTTCTGGAGGAGAAGAGGATGTTGGATTCCTCGGTTGCAACGCCGGTCGATGTGATCGATGACTCTGTCGTGCCCATCAGCCCCATCGCTTGTCCAGAGACTGTATCAAGCCCATCTCATCCTGATCATAACTCCATTTCCCAAGATGATGCAGATGTTACTGAAGATGCCGTTGAAATTGGAGATTCCACAGCTGAAGAAGATCACATCTTTGTGCCTCAAGGTACTACTGTCTTTATGTGCTTCTCAACATCATCTATAATAGCTTGTCAACTGGTAACCATCACACGTTTTTGGGTGCAGTCTCAGAAGCCGTTTCTGAAGATGACAACAGAACGGCAGAGGTGGACACGAACTGCGAAGTATCAATCGGAAGCGATATATGCGAACGGGAGCAAGATGACCATGTCGTTCCATTTCAAGACTTGGCAACGCTCGAGGAGTCCGTTGCGCGACTGGCTGGTGCAGATGATCAGCCATCGCCATTGGAGATCCTAGCCCCAACTGAGCAAGGTATAGTAAAATGATTGAGCACTATTTCACCTACGATTTCCCCGGTAAAATGTTGCTGATATTTGGTGCTTTTGTTGTACTAAATTCAGTTTTAACTTTTTGTTGGATTGGAAGCAGGTGAAGCCGAACAGGAGGAGGTTGTGAGGAGAACGGGATTAGACAACCAACCAACTGGACAAAACGAGATGGAAGAAGACAAAGCACCTGAGACACCGACGAGCGGCGTCGCAACACAACGCTCGGGCAGAATGTTTTTGCTCGAGAGGAAACGGTCGCTGTCGTTATCCCTGGACGGGAGCGTCGCGAGCGAGATGGAAGGCGGCGAGCCTTCCACCGTGGACCAGCTGAGATCGGCGCTGCAGGCCGAGCGGAAGGCGCTGGGCGCGCTGTACGCGGAGCTGGAGGAGGAGCGGAACGCCGCGGCCATCGCGACGAACCAGACGATGGCGATGATCAACAGGCTGCAGGAAGAGAAGGCGGCGATGCAGATGGAGGCGCTGCAGTACCAGCGGATGATGGAGGAGCAGTCCGAGTACGACCAGGAGGCGCTGCAGCTGCTGAACGAGCTGGTCACCAAGCGGGAGCGGGAGAAGCAGGAGCTGGAGAGGGAGCTCGAGCTGTGCAGGCAGAAGGTGCAGCACTACGAGGACAAGGAGCGGAGGAGGATGGCGAGCTTCAAGGCCAATGGTGGCAGCCCCAGTGGCAGTGGCAGTGGCACTTCCGTGTCGTCCAGCGGCGAGGACAGCGACGGGCACTCCGACGACTACTGCGAGCTCGGCGAGTCTCCGGACGGCGGCAACGTTCAGAGCTCGTCAGATGCTGCTCTTTGCTCCATGAGGGATCGGGACAGCACGAAGCACCTAGTGGCTCTGGATGATTCCTTGACCTACTTTGAGATGGAGAGGCTCTCCATCTTGGAGGAGCTCAAAGCACTGGAGGAGAGGCTCTTCACATTGGAAGACGACGACATCACCGGCAATGCGGCTGCTGGCCATTCCTCCGGTGGTTTGGACTTGTCCGCCGATGGCCTCCAATCACCTGAGTACATTCCCACCGGTGACAAGGCAAGGTTCGGGGGCAGGACCTCTATCAGTAGGGTAAAGTCTCTTCTGCCTCTGTTCGATGCAGTTGGCGATGAGACCTGTGATCAAATGCCATCTGCAAGGGCAGAAGATGCAGATCAAGCTGATGATTCGGCGAAAAAATCGGTATCCGTGCTTGTCAAAGAGCAGGAGAGGCTGGCAATCATAGAGGAGGTTGATCATGTGTATGAGAGATTGCAAGCTCTGGAGGCAGACAAGGAATTCCTAAGGCACTGCATCAAGTCCCTGAAGAAAGGAGACAGGGGCATGGACCTCCTTCAGGAGATCTTGCAGCATCTTCGCGATCTCAGGAATGTGGAACTTCACGTCAAGAATGCCGGTGATGCTATTGCTGCAAATTCAGTCTAGCGAGTTCATCTATACGTGTGGTAAGTATTGCTCATTTTTATATGTTATAACTGAATACTGAAACAATCTTATGTTATCTTCCTTGAATGTTCAGATAGTTGCATGATTTTGGCTGACACCTGATCTTTTTTTTTAAAAAAAAGAGAAGACTTTGGCTGTTATCAGCAATAACATCTTGATACAATTATCATCTGCAGATTATCCTAGCTAGGTAGTTGGTATGCATTCAGTCGACTGGAGCGGAATGATCCAAAGCACTGCATTGGTGATGGTCCCTCTGCAAGATGATGGCTGATTTTAAGGGAGGCTCTGCTCATTTTGCCTGTGGGCCGGAAGCAAGCCCTCCCTTTTTGTGCTGGTCCAGCGCTGCCTACCTTTTCTGGTGTGGTGGTCGGTGGTAGGAATCATTAGGCCTTCCAAAGCTGCACAAAGCTGAATCATGGTGCCAGCTTCTGAGGCATGTTGAAAACAAAAGAAAAAGGTTATCTAGACTGAGTGGAGATGTGGAGGATTTTTTTCTTTTTGGGTTATTTTGCTTTTTTCAGATGTAATCTTTTGGTTAACTTTCAGATTTGTTTTTGTGCTGAGGTAGGGAGTGTCCATGCATTTGCTCTGATTTTTTTGGGTGAGGTTGTAGCTTGTATGGTTGGTATGTGCAGTTGTTCTTTTGTTTATAGCCAGCAAGAAAGGAAGCCTGTTTATGGAGAAGTATTATTGTACCATGATGTCTAGTCCATGGAGAGTTGGTGCTTCTTCTTCAAATTTGTAAATCATAAGCTCCCATCCTTGTAAGGAAGCTGTTGATATTACTAGTATTATTATGTCTTTATGATAGTATACGGCAGACTGAGCCTGCTGTCCTGCTCAATTATGCTGTGGGTGGCCTTGAGCTGTCCTGATTCCTGAGGCTAGCTCGTTGAAAACCAGACACCAGCTAATGAAACGATTGATGCAGTAATGGCATCTGGGCTCGGCAGGGCCTACATGGTCTAATCCTGCCACTTCCTTTGGCTGGGCCAAGATCAATTCGAGCTACAGGTCCATATGGGAGAATATTGTCCATATATGCGCCTTTCTCGCTGGGCCGGCCTTTCAAGCATAACTAGGCCGAGAATAGCAGCAGTTCATTACAGAGCAATGGGCCTGTTGTCTGGGCCGTTCTTCCAAGCATATTACTGGTCCGTAATCAACCATAACTGATGATGGTATGGAAAATGCTGAAACTGCCGCAGATCGTAAATGCAATGCTGCCTTGGCAAATGCCCTGCACGGCGCATGCTGCCAAAGTGCCATGCTTCGGAAGCGGCGGGAACACCCATCCAGAGCCACACCGATGGAGCCCCTCACAATCCATACCTGCAGGCCCACAACCTGACGGCAAACGGCGGGCACGTGATAGGCTCGGGCACTCGGCTCGCGTGCAGCGACTCGGCTCACAGGACGCATGGGCAGCTTTATCTGAATAAAGTCACGTAGGGTCTCTAGTTTATTCTTGTGTCGTGCTGTTGCCGCACGATCTATCATTTATGTATGTGTCGACTGCCCCCTTCTGGCGCTAGTAGCCTGCTAGTTAGTCATGTGTCGTGCAGGCCGTGACGTAATATGTTTGTTACCCCAAACGAAGTATTACCGAGTGAGTATAGCATCTTGAACAGTACCAGAACGTGCTTACATCTTGAACAAAGTGTTGCAATATGTACGGTGGAATCAGAGGTGTATGCATTTTTTAGGAAGAGTAGCTGAACAAATAAATCGTGTTGCGTCTGTGTGTTTGTAAATAGATTGTAACACAAATATGTTAATATGGAAGAATAAATGTTTCAATATTTTTCGAGTAATAAGAAAATTTAAGTGACATGTCCATTGTCTACCATCGGAACCAGAAACAAGCACGCGTAAAGGAGTTCAGTTTTCTGATATAGCTTTTCTGTAAGTGAGACGAAACAGAATGAAAGCAACTTAAGCAAGTACGCTGGTGTAACTAACTGGAATATGAGGCATGCAGCCACTAGAGGACAAAAACTAAGATGGCCTATTCCTCAAATGTTGTATCATTTGCTCCTGTATTAAAGTGTAATTTCCGTGCAGCTGAAGCATTTTGATCAAGACCAAGCAATAGACTTGTATATCCTCCTTGCATCAAATTAGGCGCGGTGGTCGGAAAGTTGATCAAGATATTGCTAGAAGTGTTTGGTACCACAACATTGTCACCAATATTGTCTCCAGTGTTCCTCACTTCTTCTCCTACGATATCTGAAATATATTTGCAACAATTAAAAAACATGAGTTGGTAATAAACAATTCAGTACATGCAGCAATAAATTAGTATCTTTCTCTTCACAACTTTTCTTTTTTTTTCTTGTCTTCTTTTCCACAACATTCTTTGCTCGTTTACTTTTTGGGCCTTTTATGACATGAGGAACTCTAAACAAAATTGTACTATTTTCTGTATCCGTAACGTGATCATTTGAGATCATTACAGGAGCTTTATTTTCTCGCATTTTGTTTAGTGAACGATCAGCCTCCACTTCCCACTTTTCTAATGATCTCTCCAAATCATCAAGAAGTGGCGCTGATGCTGAACATTTCAATGCAATAGATGTTGCCATTCGAGAGATACGTGCAGCACGTGCTTTCAAGTTTAAATTCTCCCTTCCTTTCTTCTCAACATAATACCCTCTTTTTGCATATTTTATCCATCTATTTAGTATATACTGAGATGGTAAAATGAAAATATCATTCTTATTGAATACTTTGAAGGTATGTTTGCACAATATACCTATAATATACAGAAGATAGTGGTTAGCGATATATATGACAACCAAAACTCTATTTTAAAATTAGTGTACATACCTATGGATTCAAACATTCTGCAAGAGCACGTAATGGTCATATCTGCAATGTTGAATACAACTGTTGCTCCATAATCTGAATACATATGTGTAACAATGAATGTCGATATTGACCCCTCAGTCTGTAACAACTTACATGAACATGAATACTCATGTTGTTTTCTAAATTCTACCTCGAACTTTGCATACATCCTCCTAGTGTATGATTCAGTAGCAGTCTTCAACAAAGGTAAATTGGAGATATAATTAACTGGGATCTTTATAAGTGATTGAAAATCTTCATCCAACTCATTTTCACGTAGAGAAGCGAAAAACTTGTCACATTCGACAAGGAGTTCAGAAATACCAAGTTTCCTGCGAAATCTTTTCTTAAAGACATTATTCATACCTTCACTCTTTTGAGTTGTGGTCATATCAGCTGTAAAAGAGGTACGATAAACAGCAGCCCACTTTCTTCTCAAGTCATATAGATTTAGCAACCATGAGTTCTCTTTCAGGTCATATTTAGTCAACAATTCATTCCACTTTATGAAATACTCCTCCGATCTATCTCATAGACACATCTTTTAAAAGCATATAGAAAATCAGGATCCTTATGAATTACATGACCAAGATGTTTAGCAGCATTAAGATAAATGTGCCACAAGCAAAGTCGATGACTTTATTAGGAAATACGTAAGCAATTGCTCCTGCCATGGCTGCATCTTGGTCAGTGAAAATTATACTCGGATGCTTACCTGATATTGCTGTCAAAAAGGTTTGAAACAACCAAACAAATGATTCAATAGTTTCATTAAACAATAATGCAGCTCCAAAAATTATTGTTTGCTTGTGATGGTTGGTTCCAAGGAGTGGAGCAAAAGGCATCTCAAACTTATTTGTCTGAAATGTGGTGTCAAACGACACTGCATCTCCAAAGCATGCGTAATCCATGATAGACTGACCGTCGGCCCAAAAGAAATTAGCTATCCTTCCATCTTGCTTATCAATTTCCATGGCATAAAAAAATGCAGGATCCTCTATCTGCTTGTTCTTCAGGTATTCCAACAATGTTTGTGCATCATTGGATTCTAGGTACTTGTTCCGCTCGCGACCAATCTCATTGTTGCAATCCATCCGTAAGAAGGGAACTTTGTCAGCCCCACCATAAAACTGCTTCATGAACTCATAGATTTGCATTGGCCTCATTCCGGCTTCCCGTATTTGAGCAATGAGTTGTCTGTCTGCATCTATAACATGTCGTTGCGACCTTAACATGTGTTTCGTTTTTGGTGTGGCTAAAACATGATTGTGATCAAGTTCAATCTTTTGTACTGTCCAAACTCCCTCCCTGCTGACACTGAACTTAATAAGAGCTTTGCAACCTGTCCTTATAGTGGCATGTGATGACCCTGTTTCTGCATGTAGTTGGCTGCTACAGACTATAACTCTGCTATATATATAGTTTTATGTGCTCGACGCTTTATGATGCTCTTTCTAATGCTGAATCCAATCATACCGGCATATGTGTTGTACATCTCATACGCATCACTCTCCGACGCAAAAGATATTCCGACTTTAGGAACAATCACAGGTGGTCCATCTTTATCAACAACCTATTGTGAAATTTTGTTTAGAATAAAAAACAAACATTATGATAATACAATTTAATTTATTACCATATCGTCATCAACTTGGGCGTTTGCACCGACGGACAACGATGATGTGTGCGGATCAGCCACTGCTTCCATAACCATGGACTCGTTGTTCTGCGTCATCTAGTATATATATATATATATATATATATATATATATATATATGATGAATCAGATCGATAATAATTAGAATAAAGATCGATGGTAATTACATTACGTGTAAAAGAAAGTTTTATTTGCTGCTCTGGCTTGTGGTACCGACCTGGAGGCGCGCGAGCTCTTCCTTCGTGTACTCCATGGCTCCCGCCGGCGGCGGCAGCAGTAGCAGGGGACGGCGGCGGAGGCGGTAGCAGGGGGCCGCGGCGGTGGCAGGAAAGAAAGAGGCAAAACAAAGAGACCCTACACGATACAAGAACAAACTAGAGACCCTACATGACTTTATTCAGGTAAAGCTGCCCATACGTCCTGTGAGCCGAGTCGCTGCATGCGAGCAGAGCGCCCGAGCCCATCGCGTGCCCGCTGGTTGCCGTCAGGTTGTGGGCCTGCACGTATGGATTGTGAGGGGCTCCATCGGTGTGGTTCTGGATCGGTGTTCCAGCCAATTTTTTTCCGGAACGAACAGCCTTGGCCTGATGCCTCCGGCCTCCCGGCAGGCAGCGCCGCTTCGACTTCCCATGCGCACTGGCCCTGCCCGTCCTCTCCCCTCGGCTTCTGAGCTTGGTGCGCGCCCCTTCGCCTTCCATGAGGAAGCTTTCCCCGGCATATAACAGGCCGGCCAAGGCCTCTCACAGAGTCACACTCGCCCCACCCCCGTCACGAACTAGTAGCCATGCTCCACCGCAGCCACCCAACCATTGCTTCCAACATGCCAAAGAAGAATCAGATGGGGGCTAAGCAGGCGAACGCCGCCGACGACGGCAAGGGTGCGGCCGCCGCCGACGCGGGCAGCGCCGTGACGGCGAGCGCCATCGCGGCCTCGTACGACGACCAGATCCGCCCGCTCCTCGACGCCGTCGACCGGCTGCGCCACCTCAAGGTCACGCAGGAGGGCATCCAGCTGCCGACCATCGTCGTCGTCGGTGACCAGTCCAGCGGCAAGTCCAGCGTGCTCGAGTCCCTGGCCGGCATCAGCCTGCCGCGCGGCCAGGGAATTTGCACGCGCGTCCCGCTCGTCATGCGCCTCCAGGACGACCCCTCCGCGGACTCCCCCAAGCTCCAGCTCGAGTACAGCAACGGCCGCGCGGTGGCCACCACCGAGGCCAAGGTCGCGGACGCCATCAACGCCGCGACGGAGGAGATCGCCGGCAGCGGCAAGGGCATCTCCGACGCGCCCATCACCCTCGTCGTGCGCAAGCGGGGCGTCCCCGACCTCACGCTCGTCGACCTCCCCGGCATCACGCGTGTGCCCGTGCAGGGGCAGCCCGAGGACATCTACGACCAGGTCGCCAAGATCATCAAGGAGTACATCGCCCCCAAGGAGAGCATCATCCTGAACGTGCTCTCGGCCACGGTGGACTTCCCGACGTGCGAGTCCATCCGCATGTCGCAGCAGGTGGACCGCACCGGGGAGCGCACCCTCGCCGTGGTCACCAAGGTGGACAAGGCCCCCGAGGGCCTGCTCGAGAAGGTCACCATGGACGACGTGCACATCGGCCTCGGCTACGTCTGCGTCCGCAACCGCATCGGCGACGAGACGTACGACCAGGCCCGTGTCGAGGAGGAGCGGCTGTTCAAGTACCACCCATTGCTCTCGAAGATCGACAAGTCCATGGTCGGCATCCCGGTCCTTGCGCAGCGGCTTATGCAGATACAAGCCGCCATCATCGCCAAGTGCCTGCCGGACATCGTCAAGCAGATCAACGACCGCCTCAGCCGCAGCAGCGCCGAGCTTGATCAGATGCCGCAGGACCTAAACAGCGTCGCAGATGCTGTCAGAGTTTTCTTCCACATTGTAAAGCAGGTCTGCAACTCGCTGGAGAAGGTGCTGGTGCGAGGCGACTTCGAGGAGTACCCTGATGAACGCGAGTTCCACGGCACGGCGCGCATCGCCGAGATGCTGAGCGGATACGCGAAGAAGCTGCCAGCGCAGTGCCCGACGAGCAGCGACGAGCCCTTCCTGATGGAGGAGGTGCGCATCCTGGAGGAGACTAAGGGCATCAATCTCCCCAACTTCCTGCCGAGATCCGCCTTCCTTGTCCTGTTCAAGAAGAAGGTGGAGACGATCGACCAGGTTCCACAGGACCTCGCCAACGGCGTCTGGGCGTACGTCGAGGGCTTGGTGATGAAGACCCTGCTGAAGCACTCGGACAACTTCCCCCAGATGCAGTCGCCGTGCCGCCGCGCCGTGCAGAGCCTGATGGAGAAGGCCCGGGCGCGGTCGGCGCAGCACGTCAGGGAGCTGATAGCGATGGAGCTGGTGGCGGACTACACCGCCAACCCGGACTACATGAAGACCTGGGCGGAGATAATGAAGGGCTTCGACAAGTTCATGGAGGCCGTGGAGGACACATCGAAGCCGACGAGGATCACCCTCGAGGGCTTCGGCGAGGTGGACGTGTCGCACCTGAGGGCGTACGCCGACCTGGCAGGCAAGGCGTTCGACCTGAGGGCGCGGCTCACCGCGTACTGGAAGAGCATCGTGCTGAGGCTCGTCGACGGCCTGGCGCTGCACGTCCTGCTCAGCGTGAAGCTGCTGGTGGAGAAGGACCTGGAGGAGGAGCTCGGCAACGAGCTCCTGGCCAACAAGCTCGCCGGGGTGGAGAAGATGCTCGCGCCGTCGCCGAGCACCGGCACGAAGAGGGAGCGCCTCAGGAAGAGCATCGTCCTGCTCCGCCAGTCCAAGGAGGTCGTGGCGAACATCATGGACAGGATCAGCGCCGCTGGTGAAGTGTAGGCGGGCCGTGATTGCTGTCTTATGGGCCGTGCGTTTCGATGTGAACTTTGTGTTACGGTGCTCGCCGGAGACCTGCTGCTATATGCAAGCTGCTTTTGTTATGCATTTCCTGTCTTAAGTTTACTTCATCAGTGTTCATGGACTCGTGGCTAGCTTTCCTAATGATCTCTGTCATTGTGCTTGTCGATCGACAGCCTTATTTGCTGATTGAGTACTTATGCATTTGCTATCACTGGATTCAACTTTACTTTGGCTACCTCTACATGCTATTTGCCGTTTTACGGTTATGCTTTATTTTCAAATTGCTATGCAGTTTAATCATCATTATTTATGACTTCAGTCTTCAGTTCTATCATATCAGTTTCCGGTCTTATGCCAAAAAAAAAAAATAAATCAGTTTCCTGTCCATGCGATGTTTTGCGATGGGCCGTGCCGGACGTGTGGTTGGCTGGGCCGTCGGCCCACAGGCAAGCATAGGTCCATTACAAAAAAGCAACCACAGCGTGTTAGACTGTTTGGCAAGATACCCCGCTTGGACACCATTTGAGGGGCACCTTGCTTCTGTTGGGTATAACTTATGCATGCTGGTAACCCACAGATTATGACCTGCAGATTTACAAATCTTCTCTTCTGCCTAGCTATATATGCTCCCCTTAAATGCTTAACATGTGCAAGCCTGACATAAAAATAAAAGGATCTGAAGTGCCAACTGGTATTAGCGTTGTCTGTCGATCTAGCTTGTATGTGAAGGCTGCTCTGGGCGTGGCGACAAATTACTGCTTGGGCGAATTTTTAGAGTACCAAAATAGTATTTCGTATCAAAGAATAGTGCCCGAATTTGTATGTGGTGTCAAAGAAAGGTCCTGCCTAGCACGTATAGGGGCGGTGAAGGGTCTAAATATTTAGTCCAGAGAATTTAATGGCCGGACTCTAAAATGGTCGGGCTCTTGTTAATATACAATTTTAAGCTGATAACTTTAAGCTAAAAATATATAAGTATAAATTGTGAATAGTAAAGGAAGCACTATCCGTTACCGCCTCAGTACGCACTAATGCTGTTCAGCAGCAGCTTAGCTGTCGTCTTGACGATATTGCTTGGCGCTCTACTTCTTTTTCAAAACAAGGGATAGTCTTTATTCCGGTCTCTGCATGAGTTGTAAACTCAACCATTCATCGTTACAATTTGCAGCCTTCTCGTTTGGTAAACCATTTCAACCAAATAGCAAATTCAATGAAATGGTAAAAAAAAACTTTAAGCGCTCCAAAGACATACGCCCATGCTTATGGGCAAGCCGGGTTTAAGCCTTTTTTTTAAAAAAACGAAAAGCTAGACACAAGCCTTGTCTTCTACTCTCTCTCCTCTTCCTGGTTAGGCACGGCATTAAGGAGAATACAAGAAGCATGACAAGTTGGAATGACCAGTAAGTGACTGTGCTAGCCTGCTTGGAATGGGGAAGAGAATGGCTATCTATTAATGTCTCAAGAGTGTAAGCACACGGAGTACAGATAAACTTGCACGCATGATGTCCAGCTGGCGAGAGGATTGAAATTGAAATGACGAGCCTGGTTGCAAATTCCAAATTGAACCTCTGAATTCGCTGAACCCCCAGTTCAGAGCACGCAAAACTTATTAATTCAGAATCTTGTTCCTACAATCTACTACATCCATAAGGTCCTTCCCTGCTTGGCGTTGCCGTGCTGGCATTCTCTACTCAGGTATATAAACTCGATCTCCTCCCCGGCCGGCCGTCTACACAGGACGCAGCGCGCAGCTAGCCCCCCCGTCTACACAGAAGACAGAACACGGCGTTCTCCACTCCTCCTGTCCAACACGCGCGAGCTCTCGCCGACGGGCGGCCGCATGCCGGATGCCGACGACAAGGAGCTCGCCGCTCAGGCGACCCGGCCGCCGCCGGAGAGCTCTGCCAACTCCGGTACGTGCTGTACAATCGCAACTAGTAGGCAAGCCGCACACCACGTTCCCGTCTCTTTCGCCGTGTTTGCGAACCCAAATAGAGATACAACAATACGTGGACATGTAGTACATGATGAAAAAAAATCTAGAAGGTTCTAGAGTATTGTAGACGGAGAAGGGTTGCAATTGCAAGGGAGAAGATGAAATCAGTTCTGAGAGATAGGACGATCTAGCAAGATGGCGTTCGGTCGCTCTGACTCTTGATAGATGTTCTTCATCTATGTTTGTTTTAGGGGATTCTTCGAAGTTTTTCGATCCCCTGATGCTATTGCTTTTTTTTTTAAATCATGTGACATTCGAGTTTGCCATATTTGATATTTCTAATCTTGTGCTTGAAATGGTCGATCGAGCAGGGGGGTGGAAGCCAGCTCTGGGCGTGGTCCTTTCCGAGGTCTTCAACACGGGGACTATACTGCTAAGCAAGGTCGCAATCGATTGGGGCACGTTCGTCTTCTCGCTGCTCTTTTACCGCAGCATTTTAGGCGCCGTTTTCACCCTGCCGTTTGCCCTGTTCTTCGAGAGGTCAGGATGTTTCTCCTCTCCTTGATTTGTATCCGCCCATTATTTATCATCTTTTATGGAAGCAAACTACCATGCATGCTACCATTGACTCAAGTAAATGCCATTTCTGCAGTGGGAAGTGGAAGGACCTGGACAAGAGGGCTCTTGGATGGCTCTTCCTGAAT
Source organism: Panicum hallii (assembly GCF_002211085.1). Taxonomy (NCBI): domain Eukaryota; kingdom Viridiplantae; phylum Streptophyta; class Magnoliopsida; order Poales; family Poaceae; genus Panicum; species Panicum hallii. The sequence continues at coordinate 66,237,350 of NC_038050.1, read as the reverse complement.
GCACTTGCCGGGTATCTGAATGTCTGATGAACTACCCTGTGGACATTTGCACTAGCAATATTATGAGAATAACCCTTCTCATGCCCTTTGCCTTTCTACTGTTGGCCGTCGTCTTCTTCAGAGTGATTTTCATCTGCTGCTACGCGGCGCCCCGAGCTAGCTCCCTTCCTAGGCTGACGACCGAGCTAGATGTGCCTATGCCTCTCAATCCGAAGAACTAGCTAGGGCCACCGAGCCACGACAAGTAAATATAGGCATACAATAGCATGACGAAACTTACGACGTGCTAGCTAGTTCCCTGGATCCAGTCTCGATCGTTCACCAGAAGTTGCATCTAGATGATACTAGCACTGAACCTTTCTCTAATACTCTGTGACAGCTCTACTTCGCCTCTAGCCCTCTACCATAAACCCCTTAAAAATCAGTGCCCGGATTTATTGAACCTATACTTCCAGCCATCTTGGGAACAGGAGGCACTTACTGCAAAATTTCTCCACAAACCGAACACTCAAATGTGGATTTCGCTCTCACGGCATGAGACTCTAAACGACTAAACCACACATTGTCTACTATGTTTTGTGGTTTTTGTTTGTTTAACCTTAACTGATTTTTTTTGCGAGGAAAAAAGTTTGTAGTTGATTCAGAAGCAGTGATGGTTATGGTGCATATATTGACAGTCATATCTTCGACTTACCAGATATTCATCGCCTATGTCCCTGTACTACTACGGGCTACGGGACACAGCCGCCTCCTATGCTGTGATCTTCGCAAGTTTGACTCCGCTCGTCACTTTTGTCCTGTCCATACTGCTTGGGTAAACACCATGCTCCTCTGACATAAAACCCTTGATGATGTGAAAATAAGTGTGATGTGGATATTCCATAGATGCTCCACTAGACGATGTAAATGTTAAAGAGTTATTTCTATTTTTCCCCCTAATAATCATTCTTGTTGATCGAGTTGAAATTATATCAACTTAAGCATCTAGAAATGCATCCCTGCTGAAGTTGGCGAGTTTCATCAGTATATATGTATACACCTCCTGCAGCATGGAGAAACTGCGCCTCGGATCCAAAGAGGGCAGTTCAAAGGTGACTGGAGTGTTGGTTTGCTTTGGTGGGGCTCTACTGATAAGTCTCTACAAAGGAAAGGTTCTGCTGCTCGGACGTGCAATTGTAAGAGCGGGACAGGAGGATCCTAATGTAGCTGCTGCTGGCCCACACCATCTGAGGGGCACCTTGCTGTTGTTGGGTAATTGCATGAGCTATGCATGTTGGTACCCCATACAGGTACGTTTCGTTGTAGCCGGGGTATTTTCTGAACGAAGGCTCACGCCGCTAACCTTCTATATTTTTCATCAGCACGCTTACCATAATACTAGTGTTTATTCTAATTCTTCTTGGGTCTGCAATTTACGTTCGGGATTTGGCTGGTAATGACGCATAAATATAATATTGTAGGTGAAAGTCCTAGGCGTGTACCCGTGGAAACACTGGTCTTCAGTGGTAACTTGTTCTTTCGGAGGTCTGCAAACATTTGCCATAGGAATAATCATGAGAAGGGACAAACTTGCCTGGCAAATAGGATGGAATATTCAACTACTCACCATCGTCTACTCGGTAAGTCTTTTCACAATGTATACTTTTTCCAACAAATATTGTGAGGAATACTTTGATATCATGTAAAATGCCATGATTTTCCACATATTTGTTTACATCTACGTGATCTTTATCATGGCACAACCTATTATTTTGCCATGCAAAATCAAGCAACGCTCGCGTGATACCTCCATACTTCCATCATATTATTATTAGTTTCAAAATACTTGTACACAAGATGCCGCCACATGAGTATTAACTGGGGAATTCAGCATTTGCTGAGTCTAGTAGAATCTATGGGCATATCATAATATAAGTTAAATGCTAACAGTTCAAATTCAAATGTCTGGAACTCGCCTGTGAGGATTTCCTGTGGCTGAGAGCTATCAGAGAATACCATTGATGAGTCGATGACTTGAAATATTCAAAACACTTGCTTCTAGAAATTTTAAATCTAACAGCTTACTTCATTTGTAACTGCAGGCTGCACTTGGCACAGCAGCCAAGTACTGGCTGAATCTGTATGCGGTGGAAAAACGAGGCCCAGTTTACCCACCGATGTTCAGCACATTATCTGCAGTGTTCATCATAATTCTAGGAACACTATTACTAGGAGAGAGCCTCACTGTTGGGAGGTAATTAAACAATCACATACCAGTTCCTTGAAGTTGCCCTGTTTATAGCTTTGCTCAGACTCCAGTAGATTTCTTACTAAAAGGTAGCGGAGTTGTGATATTTTTGTTGAAATTACATCATCTCCAATTTGATTACATGCACAGTTTAGAAAAGCCTATATAAGTTTTTCTCTAAATTGCTAAGGGTATTTTTATTATGAAATTAATACTTTTTCTTCATTTTATCTAATGCTTATAAGATCCAACAAAGTGCTGACATTACATTAGGAGTCAGAGAAGCATAACTGGTTTCAAGTTAGAAAGGTGCAAAGGGATTGTTGGCATAAGCCACCATAACTAGATATTGAAAAGGACCAGATACTAATGGATGATGATGCCTTGTCAATGTGCCATACCCATTGTGCATCAAATTCAAGTGTCATCTCGACTTGCTAAAGGACTTCCAATTGCCTAAAACAAACTCGAAAAAAATTCTCTTGTTCCTTTTGAGCCATGTCTACCAGCATACCAGAATCGTAATGGAAAGTAATCCTTTCCGATAATCATGTGTTAAGGAGGTCATTTTGTTTAATACTTGAACTTTGCATTAAAAAAGAATTGTACCTTCTTCTGTATATAATTGCAATGCCAAACAGGGAAGGTGGAGGGGCTTGCAGATGTTCTTAGCAGGCAGTATACGGGGTTTGGGGTTGAAAACACAGAAGAAATGCACATAAGAATATCTCTACTCAATTGTTTTTATGTCATCACAGATAAATTTTACTGTTTTTTTTAACAGCTTGTTGGGCAGTTCCCTGGTTTTGAGCGGCCTTTATATATACCTCTATGGAAAGGCCAAGGAACCACAGGCGAAGACGACAACGTCAGGTTCAAGGGATAAGGAGCTTCAGGTGTGGCCTACCCGTGGTTCAACAAGCCAGGATACAGCATCTGGTCCTTGACATGGCGATACTGGTCATGGGTGTCAGCTCTCAGCTCTGCCTGAACATTGGATTTCAGCTCTGGTCAATAAGCGGCAAGTATGCCAGAATGACTATGACTAAAACTATAGGTGCATAGTGGTTTGGCTTCCTAGCAAATAAAAAAGTGCTGTATGGCAGATTTATCTCATCTGACTATAGATATGATGCAGTACCAACTAATGCATGCACTCAAGTGACTTGTGCTGAAAATATATGTGCCTACCACTCTAGATTGAGCGGGCTCAGACTTGAATAAGGTCCAATCAGCTAGAGTACTAAGTACATTTGTTTCTTTTTAAGGCACCAGGCTGCCGTTCCATGTTGATAGATAAGAGTGTACATAAAAGTTGTACACGAAGTGCAAGTGGTGTACTAAGAAAGGAAAAAAAAGGAAGGTAGCTAGATGGTGATGTTAACTGGAATTGGAGGCTCAACCTGGCATCCAAAGAGCTAGCTGATCTTTGACAATTTGCACCAGTGTCTTCACCACTATGTCTCTGCTTCAAGAAAATCCTCACATTTCTTCCATGCCAAACCCACCACGACTTCCACGCTCATCTGAACTGTCCCCCGCAACAGATGTATAATTGATTTCTACGTTCTGAAAGTTGGATACATCTACGGAGGCCTCCATCCAGTGCCCCCTTAGTTTGGGCCAAACCATCGCAATTCCCTCATAATCCTAGCCTACTCTTGGCACAGAAAATACCTAGCCATCTGCCCCTTCCATCACCCTCCACACCGCCTCTCCATCCCAGCTGCTGCCCCCATCTCCTCCTCTATTCCTGCCACCAGGATTAGACACAATGAGGAGCCACTGCTCCGTTTCTTGGCCCCTCCATCCAGATGTTCTACTTTGTAGTTTGCACAAACAGCATTCATTAGCTATTGAACCCACACAGAGCTTAGGGAGAACAGAAGACAATCAAGGGATATCCTTGGATTGCTATGAAGAAGGTCTTAATTATGTGAGTTGAGACATTCTAACTAAAATCAGCCAAGTATCTTATTTAGAAGAACATTAGTTTCTACTTTTGTTTTCCGCAAGTAGTTTGACACATGGAGATGATCCTTGTTTTATGATGTGTCACATTCTAATTGAAATGAATCATAACTTAAAAGAGTCCAAAATCAGTTTCTACTTTTTTCTTTGGTAAGCTAGCACCCATACAGTAACCATTAAAGGGCAACACGTACCAGGATTTAACATACAGCAGCAGCAAGCACCCAAACCCAAAAAAGTTCATTCGGGAATGCACAGTTATGAGTTCTAGGAGTTAATCTGCATGGAGCTTTGTACAATAGGCAGCAGCACCTAATAATAACAGTGGCATCCATGTTAGTGGGGGAGACAAGGCTACTGGTACTGTTCCATAAGCTGACATTAGCTTTGAACAAAGCTGCAAGAAACAAAAATCTACATTATTATCAATACATGAAAAACTGCATTGTTAGGGAAAAAAACTGAGGGAGAGACACACACACACACCTTCAAATGTACCGCTGAAATGATCAAGCATGCAAGTAGAAGAGCCTTCCTTGTCCAGCTACCACAAAACTGGATCGTCATGGACACCAACTTGTCAGAGAATTTCATTAGTAAAGCCCTTGGAGCAACTGGCAGCAAGCATGTTGACTCAGCATGCATATTTTCTGAGTCAGCAGAGTATTCTATTCTCCTGCTGCGCCGCAAATACGCAGTAGACTTTTCTGCAAACAGGCCATATATAAGGACTATTACAGGGACAACCACCAGATATAGGAAAGGTAGTGTGATGACAAGCACATCTGGGTTGCTCAGTTTGTTGCCTGTTAAGCCCCCATCATAAAATGGCATGCTCCATCCAGATAAGTACATTTGAGCAATTTCTCCATTTTCAGATGTTGCACGACCCCAAAACCATGGCATTTCAATGAGCCAGAGAACATATATTACTAGACACAACCAGAAAGGCTTACTCCTTGTGCCCTCCATTAAAAACCAGACGAGCCAAAAGTAAGTTTTTCTCTGCTGGATAGGGGATGACAGAACTGACACAGACCACCTTTGATATGATGAACTTCTACTAACAAAATGATACAGTAGTTTGGGGGAGCATAACAATACAATGGTGAAGGCCATATTACTCCACATAAGGACTTGATACATGTCTTCCCACTGGACTTCAAAAACCAGATAGTTGAGCCATGGGCTTGTGGGAATTGCCATCTTGCCCTCAACTGAAAATGGTCTCTGCTCACTTGAAATCTTTACACCATGAGAATCAAGAACAAATACTTGCAACCAGTAGCGAGTAGGGGATGGACTTCTGTAATTTTCAGCATTCCATTTGGCATGAAACAAAGGTCTGTGAACAGAAGAACTGGCAACAAGCTGCAGAGGTATCTCCTCAACAATCTTAAACTCACTATCAGAGTCAAAGACTCTAGCACTCACATTACGTATAACTTGATGAGAGAAAACAAGAACATTTATATCATTTCTCATTGACCACTTTTCTGATTCCAACATATTCATACTTCTTGAATCTGTTGGATATGTGACCAAGATGGAAGTTTGGAGTGCCTGTTTCAATGTGTGATCTATGAAGGAGACCGCACCACCATCTATTGCTAAAATCCTCATCAATCTGGAGTCCTTCCAATCTCCAAGTTCCCATTCCCAAAAGCTTGACTTGTGACCTTCAGTTGTTCTCACTTCATGATACCTCCAAAGCTGCTTACTAACTTTTGCATGCAGATGGCCACATAGGTATGCTGAAATTGACTGCCTTGCAAACACACTTTCATATCGCTGGCCTTTTTCAGATGATGTGGTGAATGACATAGGGAAATGTCCGAAAACAACTTTCGTAACTGGAGCGTTGGAATGATTGGTCCAGTATTTAAGCTCTGAATTTACTGCTTCTATCCTTTTATCAGTTGGATGACCAAAAAGATTTGCAGGAAAACGAATGCCAACACTCATTGTATCATCAATACCCAGAAATTGGTAGCTTCTATCTCCCTACAATGCCTTTTAGGATAAAATTTAGTTTCAGAACTGTAGGGGTTATTAACATAATCATGAAAATACATATGCACAACTAGTCCAAAGTATGTTTTATAAATGGCATTGGACATTTAGTACACAAAAGGGTGATGATAAAAGTTTACTAGTTAGCGCCAGATCACTAGTCAACAATGTTCAACATTTATGCTATGATAGTAAATATGTTACAGTTTGCACCTTGAGACAGGAAAGGATAATAAGTTTAGCTGAAATTTGATACCCATTGGATTTGAGTTCAGAATGGTGCTTCCCATACATTGAATAAATTAAATGATGACAAACAGTGAGACCTGACACAGGATAAGTCATACCTGAAGCAATATACTACTGATGGTGCTTAATCGCTTAAGCTGTGAGTTAACACTATAAGTTGAGAAGAAGTCCAATTCTCCTCCTCTATAGGGCACCCCATACGTGTCATGATTGCCTCTAATATCAAATATTCTGCTCTTATCAATACTGCCTCTTCCAACAATTGCATCAATAGTTTTCTTGTAGGAAACCCATTCATATTCATCCTGTCTTGAAGTAGTTCTTTGCTGATTCTTAGCATCTTATTAACATGACAGTGAAAAAATTAAGTTAGAATATACCAATGAAAGGTCCATAAAACTACAATAAAAGCACTACCAGTCAATCGTATTAATAATGTGTGTGCTTATCATATTACCTTATAATGTGTGTGACATAAAAAGTTCTCTCATGACTGGACCCACAAAAATGTAGGTATCCAGAGAGACCTTTCAATATGGCAACAATGTAATACCATTTCCAATATTCAGTTTGTCATCAAAACCAAATTTTGTTCAATATACAAAAGTCCTGCCTTCATTCCTTATATACTACAATAAATGGCTTCTATTCTGTTAGTGGATATCCTGTTGGAACAGTAATGATTTGCACTCCAAATCAGAACAGTATGGTTTACGTGGTTGTTAGCACTTGACAGGAAACAAATTGGACTTAGCTCTCTTAAAAGCCGCAGAAGTAATAACTCGAGTCATCAAAGTTTATAATTTGTATTTTAAGTTTCAGGATGCTATACCAATTCGATATATATATAAATATTTTTGGTCTATTTTTACTTCTTGGAAAAATTTTCCTCAACAAAAACTAATTGAACTTTCACTACACTAGCAAGAATAACCTAGAGTTGCTATAACGCACCGTTTAGTCTTTTTAACATACATTTTGATGGTTACATGCATATAAATTGTACTTTTATGGAAAGTTTATTCTGTTAGTAAGAGTTTGCAATGTGATCATAAAATAACTAACTAGGACAATTCATGGTACGATCATACCATGGGTAGTCAAGCTCCCATATGTTTTTGTTCAAATGAGTACTTGCACATGTATCTATAGCCAAACAAAGTGATCGCTCCCTGTATATAATAACATTATCCTAGGCCAGAAATGCATTAGCGTTGCCCTGTATTTCCTTAGTACTATCCATGGTCATGGAACGACGCTACAATGACTAGTTTGATTAAAAGTTACAGAATCCGCAGCAATGCACACCGCAAAATTGAGATCCAGAAAGATGAGAGCAGAGGGGCTCACCAGTGATGTCACCGGTGACGAGGAGAAGGTGAGGCCGGATGGCGCGCAGGGCGGTGCCGAGCAGCGCGAGGTCAGCGGCACGCTCAGGGCTGTAGGCGCTGATGTGGAGGTCGCTGACCTGCACCACCCACGCCACGTCCCCGTCCATGGGGAAGACCGACCTCGACACCGACGCGTCGGCGTCGGCGGCGGTCGATCGCTGCGAGGAGCACAGAGGAGGTAGGAGTACGAGGATGAGGAGTGCGAGGAGAGGGAGCGGGAGCGGGAGCTCGGAGGCCATCGCTGCGGGGGTGGGGGATCGGCGGCGGGAGAGCCGTGGTGGTGCTGCCGTGCCGGCCTGCCGGTGCCGCCTTGAGGAGGAGGAAGAGTGCCCGGTCCGCAAGGCATGACGATCGTGGGCCGTGGACCTAAAACCGTGAAAGGTTTGGCCCAATCGACGCGAGCCGATCCAAACCAGAACCAGGGGTCTATTTGCAAATAGTCGAATCGCGATCCAAATCAGCGATTCTATAAAAATTAAAAATATTAGAATTTATTTGTAAATATTCAGATTGTGACTATTAGTCGTGATCCAAATTAGAGGGGTATTTGTAAAATAACAAAGGCAATATGAAAAATAAAGGGGGTATTCACGATCCAAATAAAGGGGGTATTTGCAAAATACTGGGTGCTATATGAAAAATAATTTGATCGTACTTCGACAAAATTCGGCGCCGACGGGATGCTGGCCGGTGGCGGCGAGCTTGCGGCCAGTGACCTCCACTTATGACGTCGCATGCGTACCGCGCGATCCTCCGTCGAATCCTTGTTACCCGTTGCGTTGCTGCTCGGGATCCCCTCGCGGGCCGCCGCCGCTCAATGCCCTTGCTCCTCAGGTGATGCTGCTCAAGTAAGCGCCGTCGCAGGTGGGTCAGATGCGCGGTGCCCATTGATGGGGAAGGCGCAAAGTATCCAGGACACGGACGACGCCATTGGCTACAACTGCAGCCTATCCCCGCTGGCTGCTCGGCGTGCGGCGGGCCTGCAACTCTGCACGGCCGTCTCTACTCCTCGTCGCCGCGCCGGCCCCATGCCTGATCCAACATCCCGTCCTCTTCTGCTGTCTCAGCGTCGCCTTAAAGTTCGTCGAGCTGGAGTTACGTAGTCAAGGCACCTCCTCTTCCCTCTTTGCTCTGCTCTAGCATAGTAGCATTCTTCTCGGAATCGCAGTGCTGATGGAGTTTGTGGCCTGATCTAATCCAATGTTTAGTTTGTACTTACATTTAGGTAATTGAGGTTACCAATCAAACTTTAGAGTTGTCTAAGATTAGGTGGCCAGGACGACTCTGGATGAAATGGCTTCAAACAGTGGCCAAATTGCAATTCCTGCAAGTAAACTGGGATTTGTGCATCAGAATCAACCAATCTAATTCTAAGGTCGTGTTCACTATCGTGTGCTTGTTTGGTTGTCCCGATTGATACTTGAGGTGTGAGACTCCTATATGCTGTATTTGCTTCTTAATACTATTATTTAGCAGATACCTCCAGTTATGGCTAGGATACCTTAGCAGTTGCTGGCTGGGTGCACCTTTTTGGCTCGTCAAACTATGTGATCTGCTGCTACTTCTATGACTGGGAGATTATGATGAACTTATCTTGACAGTTAATTCAGATGTGTTCTTTCTTCCTTTGTTTAAATGGATACTTGAAGTGTTGGAATCCAATGTCGTGTGCTTGTTTTTAGTTTAGTGTTATTTGACAGATCCCTTCAGTTGTGACTAGACACTTGGATAATTCAGTACCACAGCAAATGTTGTGTGTTCAACATTATTGCATGCTTAGCTATATTATGAGCTTTTCTTTGCTGTCCTCTGATACCTTGCTCTGAAATGTTTACAGGCTGATAATTTACTGGAGCTATCCACATTGTCCACGATGGTTTAGTTAGACGTTCAGGACATTATCAGGAAATCAGGAGCCAGACGAGGAATCTACTTGGAGTCCCACTTGACTGGGATGACTGAAGTCCCATTTGAGCAAATATTAGTCACAGAATAAGTATAATAAGTTGCACACTAAATAGCGTTTTTTGCTTCTCTTTCAGCTAGTAATTCAAAGTTTGCTCCCCTCGCATGCCCACCGGTGACTGACTGATCGTAATTAAATGTTGCTATTTGATTTCACTGGCAACTCGCTCAGGGATGCAGCATCAGTAGCTTATGCTCAGGTGTTTGCTCCTCACCACTGACGGGCCTTTGTAGCAAACTAACGGCATTTCTAGTACCTTTGTGAATGTCTCATCAACTAATCCAAAATTAGTTTTCTTGTGTTCCAAGTTTTTTGAGAAATCATGACAGAGAATAGCCGTTAATGTCTGCCTAAAGTTAGTCATGGGAACTGACAAACCAAAACTTAACTAGTAAAAGGAATTAAGGAAATGAATAAGCCATAAGGCCAGGAAATAGCAGGTTGCCAACAAGCACGTGACAAAGTCATGGATACTGATGCAACAAGACCTAGTAACAACTAGCAGTAAAAGCATCATAACATGAAACAGCAGGTCTTCAACACAAGAACTTTGATGAAGTTCATAACAACTGATACGAAACGCATAAACCGTAACAGCAAATGGCAGGTCGCCAGCTAGCACTATAAAAAGGTGTATAGTGAAAGGGATACACATCCAAAAGACAGCTAGCAGGCGTGCAGCCGCGCACACAAATAAATGACTTCCTAGACTTCATCTGCCGCGCTAATCCTGTCCATGATGTTTGCCACAGCCTCCTTGGATTGCTGAAGCAAGACAATGCTCTTCTTGATGCGATCGCGCTTGGTTTCAGTGCTCGGCAGCGGCGAGAGCATCCGCTGAACCCCAGCCATGTTGTTGCCTAGGAGCTGGTCGGCGAGCTCCTCCTCGAGATCGTTCTCCACGAGCCGCTTGACGCCGCGGACGACATGCAGCGCCAACCCGTCAACGAGCCTGAGCACTATGATCTTCCAGTACGCGGTCAGGCGCGCCCTCAAGTCGAACGCCTGCCCTGCTAAGTCAGCGTGCATCCTGAGATGGCACACGTCCACCTCCCCAAAGCCTTCCAGGGTAATCTTAGTTGGCTTGGAATTGTTCTCCACAGATTCCATGAACTTCTTCTGACCTTCCATTACGGCTGCCCAAGTCTTCATGTAGTCGGGGTTTGCGTATAGTCCGCCACCAGCTCCATCTCAATCAGCTCCTTGACGTGCTGAGCGGAGCGTGCCCGGGCCTTCTCCATCAAGCTCTGGATGGCGAGGCGACATGATGGCTGCACCTGTGGAAAGTTTTCAGAGTGCTGAAACAAAATTTTCATCACCAGGTCCTCGACGTACTCCCAGACCTCGTTGACAAGATCTTGCGGCACCTGGCAAATCATCTCCACCTTCTTCTTGAGCATGACATGGAACGCCGATCTTGGCAGGAAGGTTGGGAGATTGATGCCCATGGTCTCCTGCAGAACACGGATCTCCTCCATCAGGAACAGCTCGTCACTGCGCTTTGGGCATTCCGTCGGCAGCTTCTTTGCATATCGATTTAGCATCCCTGCGACTGCGATGCGAGCCGTGCCATGGAAGTAGCAGTCATCCGGGTAGTCATCGGACTCGGCCCTAACCAGGATCTTCTCCAGTGAAGTGCAGACCTCCTTGACGATGTGGAAGAACGCTCTCACCGCGTCCCCGGTGTTATTGAGATCCGGTGGCATCTGGTCAAGCTCGGTCCTGCTGCGGATGAGGCGGTCGTTGATCTGCTTGACGATGTCAGGGAGACACCTGGCAATGATGGTCGCCTGAATCTGCATTAGCCGCTGTGCAAGGACTGGAATGCGGACCATGGACTTGTCAATCTTCGAAAGCAGAGGGTGATTCTTGAACAGCCTCGCCTCCTCAACGCGCGCCTGGTCGTTAGTTTCCTCACCAATGCGGTTACGGACACAGACGTACCCAAGTCCAATGTTCACGTCGTCCATGGTGACCTTCTCAAGCAGCCCCTCAGGGGCCTTGTCTACCTTGGTGACAACGGCCAGCGTGCGCTCCCCGGTGCGGTCCACTTGCTGCGACATGCGGATAGACTCGCACGTCGGGAAGTCCCCGTTGCCGAGAGCACGTTCAAGATGATGCTTTCTTTCGGGGCGATGTAATCCTTGATAATCTTCGCGATCTGGTCGTAGATGTCCTCGGGCTGCCCCTGCACGGGTACACGCGTGATGCCGGGGAGGTCGACGAGCGTGAGGTCGGGGACGCCCCGCTTGCGCACGACGAGGGTGATGGGCGCGTCGGAGATGCCCTTGCCGCTCCCGGCGATCTCCGCCGTCGCGGCGTTGATGGCGTACGCGACCTTAGCCTCGTTGGTGGTCACCACGCGGCCGTGGTTGTACTCGAGCTGGAGCTTGGGGGAGTCCATGGCGGGGTCGTCCTGGAGGCGCATGACGAGCGGAACGCGCATGCAGATGCCCTGGCCGCGCGGCAGGCTGATGCCGGCCAGGGACTCGAGCACGCTGGACTTGCCGCTGGACTGGTCGCCGACGACGACGATGGTCGGCAGCTGGATGCCCTCCTGAGTGACCTTGAGGTGGCGCAGCCGGTCGACGGCGTCGAGGAGCGGGCGGATCTGGTCGTTGTAGGAGGCCGCGATGGCGCTTGCTGTCACGTCGCTGGCGACGGCTACCGCCGCCGCGCCCTTGGCGTCCTCGACATCGTTCTCCAGCTTACCCCCGGTCCGACGTTTCTTGGCCTTGGGCATTGCTGTTCCCAGGTATGTGTTCCGTTCGTGCTTGTTAGCTTCGGAGGCGCGAGCCGAGAGAGGAGCGAGCCGAGATCTGCTGTAAGGCGAAGGGGCGCTGCCAGCTGAGTCAGAAGGACAAGGGACTAGTGCGGGGAGCCAGGGAGTCGTAGCGGCATGGCTGGGAAGTGGGAACCGCCGAACCGGTAGGGGCAGGCAGTTCATTTCGGCTTCCAACGCAGCAGTAATGAACGCTGAAATGCAATTTTCACCCAACTTGTATCACACCTTCCGTTGATTTTCTCCAGCAGTTCCTTAATAACCATCTTCTAATAAAATAGTATTGAAATGTGCTAATACTATTCTTATAGATTATTAAAACAGATGTTTTTATACTTTTCCAATAACCTCATCCCAATACAGCCAATATATTGGGTGAGCCAAAATTCTCCCTTCATTTGAGCGAAGTTGGTGTGAAATATTAGGATAACCCAATAATTAGAAAAAGAGAGGTTTTGAGGAACTGTACATTCTTTTTTCTAATATTGTTAGATTATTGTGGAAAGAGAGAGCATCTCTAGCAGCTCCCAATAAATCTTTCTCAATAACCATCTAATGGAGATACCTCAATAATTATTTCATGATTATTAGGAGAGTTGCTTTTACAGTGCCCCAATAATCTTATCCCAAGCCAACTAAAGTATTGGAAAAGCTTCAACTCTATTTGGGAGAGTTAGGATGGATTATTGGTTTGTCCCAATAATTATTAGTAAAAGAAAACGATAAAAAGGATCTACTGGAGGATAATTTTTACACAAACTCTCTCTATATGTTTGTTGGATTGGGGAATGAGGATCCGCTGGAGACGCTCTTAGAATATTTTCTAACAGAAAATCACTAGTGGAAAATAAGTTTTCCGTAAACTTTTGTGTTATCGTGAAACTACGGGCCAAGATACAGTTCACAAGGATTAAAGAATATATAGATCTTACCATTGCAACCATCATAATCATTGCGCAATTTCTGCTTTAATCGCGGACGCTGCTAGGTGTCGCTTCAGATGCTGAAGCGCGGGGCCCATGAGCGGCCCACAAGCTCGCGCGCCACGCTCCCTGTTCTTCTTCTTTCTCTTTTTCATTGGCCCTTGCCCCCACGCTGCAGACCACCTTCACCTCCCGCTGCCTTGCCGTCCCGCCTACAATCCACCACCTCCGCCCGCTACTCTGCCGCCGGTGACCTCCTCTATAGCCGGCGGCGAGCAGCCCCCACCCCCTCCTCCCCTCCCACGGGGCAAGGCGGTGAGCAGTCCCCACCCCTCGCTTCCGTGCAGCAACCCTGAACCTCTAATCTCAGACTATAATTTTGTTGGCGGTGAGCAGACGCGAGGAAGAAGGCGTGTGGGCCGCGGTCGGCGATAAGTAGAGGTGAGGAGGAGGAAGGCGTGTGGGCCGTGAGAGGCAGTGGGAGAAGGCTTCTGCGATGGATGTCGCATAAGCGTCGTATAGTCGCGGCGTTAATCGCGATCGCGGTGATCCATGGCTCTGAGGAGTTTTTTAAAAAAAAGGGTTAAAAATTAAATTTGAAAAAGGGTTACCGTTTTGAAAATTTTCAAAAAATGAGTGCCTCCAGCCCGATCAACGGGCGGGAGGCGTGGAGCCGGCGACCTCCCACCCATCCAACGGGCGGGAGGTCCGAAAATTTTTCCCAGACCCCTCCGAGGGCCTCTTCACGAATAAGAAACTTTTCTTATTCGCGAAGAGGCCCTTGAGGCATCGCGCCCGCCCGTCGGGCGGGAAGTTCCCATTTTCTTATTTTCTGTTCAAATTTTTATTTTACATACTATTTAAAATTCATACTTTTTCAAATACAAGATTTATTCGCCATACTCTTTTGTATACATATAAAATTTTAATTCAATTTTACGAAGAAGATTACTGTATCTAAAACTCGTATGAAGATGGTTAAACGATAAAGTTTTGCAACGTAGAATCCAAATATTACGATAGTACTACGATATATCAACCCATTAAAAATAAAATAGTATCATACAAAAAATAGTTTAAATATATAGAGTCCACTGAATCAGGAGTATCTACTCCGCCTGTCCCGGACCTCGCGCTCTCTTGGTCCTCCCCCCTAGTCCTAGGCCATCGGCGTATGTGCCCCTCCGAGTACATGAGTGCATTTGGAGCACGGTGAGGACGAGGCAGAGGAGGCGCCAGCGTGAACGGGTCATCCTGGAACTGTGCAGCTGGAGCATCATACGTCTGGGAGGGACCAATGATGTCAGGCCCGGCGCCGCCGCCCACCAACTCCAACCAACAGACGGAGCCACCATCCCAGTCATCCCAGTCCAGCACACCGAATAGACCACCGTGTGCAGAAGCTCCCATCGACCAAGCATGCTGAGTATAGCTCTGAGAATACGGAGCAGCTGGCGTCGAACCCGACGGGAAAGACGTTCCTGGAGCATAGGCGCCAAACGCCTGAGGCTCCATTCTTGCAGGAGGAGATCCCATTGCCGTCGAGTGCATGACTATAAAAACAAACGAAATTAGTCGTGTAAATCAAAGTTGATCGAAATAGCAATTATAAAGGACTTACAGCTGGAACTGGCGGCAGTACAGCTGGAACTGGCGGCAGCAGAGGTCGACGGGCCAGCTGTGTACACGTGGATGGACGCATGAGATGAACTGGAGACCCCCACGTCGTCTCTGCTGCGACATGTCATTGCACGTAACACTCGCGTCAAGTTATCATGAATCCGACGAAAGCTGTCTTTGTACTGTGCGTCTGGTACACGTACTCCATGTTCAATCAACGTTATCTGAGATGCAGCTTCTACCTCCACGCAATCGATCACAAACTTACTCGTGTACGCTGCGCGGCACGGCCTGGAACGCTCGGGGTAGGAGAGGGAAGTGCTGTCGTCACTCGAACTGCCTCATCACTCGCTCAACGCAGCACGGCTCGACGACAATATCGAACATTAGGTTCGCCTTTGTGAGCTAGTACACCTTGTAACGCGTGCAGAGGGAGGACAACTCGTGCGGCGCACGTGTCTGGACAGCCGCAGCGGTGTACGGGGTCCAGATGACATCCTGTGGCCGCATCCGATCAAATTCGGACACTAACTGCGGGTATGCTTTTCGGACCTGCCAATGTGCCCAGCTCATCTGCAAAATTACACAACTGCGTTGGTACTTTGCATATACAGAAATGTACAACAGTAAATTAAAGAGCTTACCCGTCAATCGGTCCAAAGCGAACCCATCGTGGGGCTATCCTCGTGCCACATCCCATACATCTCGGGCGGATAAGGCTCCTCGCTGATTAGGGGGCGTGGTATGGCGAATTGCTCCTACGACCATAGCTGCAGCAGAAGTGGACAGCCTGTAATGACGGTGGTCCTCTCCATCTTGAAACAGGCCTGGCAAAGGCCTCGGTACGTGGCAGCAAGCACTGCCGATCCCCAGCTCCACCCAGGTACCTGGCTCGGCTCCGCATCGTCAATCGCACGCGCGTACTGGATGAGAACCTTGTCCATATAATTGCCGCTAGAGTTGCAAAAAAAGAGTCCAGCCGAACAACCACAACAGATATGCCTCCAAGCAGCGCGACACCTCGTACAGCCCAGCCAGAGGGTGGAGATCCTGAGCCTGAAATATATTTCTTCAATGCTTAGAGGTAGTCATATATGATTCAATTAAATTAATTAAAAATAATTGTGCGTACCCTATATTGTATTACCCAACCCTTGGCGGGGCCGGGCGCGTCGCGTACGTCCACAAAATGTGGCGGGTTCACTGGAGCGAACCGCTGCTGAAGCTCCGCCCTCCAAGTAGGTGGTACGGCAACCGGGCCAACGGCTTCACCTGCAATGGGAAGCCCGAGCAGGTACGACACGTCCTGCAACGTGAGGGCCATCTCCCCGCACGGCAAGTGGAACGTGTGCGTCTTTGGACGTCACCTGTCCGCCAACGCGGCAAGTAGAGAGCGGTCGAGCTGCATCCGCTTCTTGGCGCCACCGTCTTGGCCGTTGCCAGCCTGAAGCATACGTGCGAGTGGTAGCAAACCAGCCTCACGTAACCTGTATATTTTGCATTGTGGTTACAATTGTTGTACAAGCTATACATTCATTCCGTAAAAAAATACAAAGTATCACTTGTCAAGCCAGCGGTCGTCCAGGTGCAACAACTCCTTTGCTACATGAGGGCGCAACTCGTGAAGCTCCTGCCCCTCCACCGCTGCCAGGTACGACCTGTGCCGTTCATCGGTGTTCGCGTCAAGAAGCTCCGGTGTCTGCGCCATATATGCATGAAAAATATAACTACCCTAAGACATATTCCTACAAACAAATGAAAATACTAAAAACTATTCAAAATATAACTACCCTAAGAAATATTTCTAAAAACTATTGAAAATACTAAAAATATTCAAAATATAACTACCCTAAGAAATATTTTAAAAACTATTGAAAATACTAAAAACTATTCAAAATATAACTACCCTAAGAAATATATCTAAAAACTACTGAAAATAGTAAAAACTTCTCAAAATATAACTACCCTAAGAAATATTCCTAAAAACTATTGAAAATACTAAAAACTATTCAAAATATAAATACCCTAAGAAATATATCTAAAAACTATTGAAAATACTAAAAACTCCTCAAAATATAACTACCCTAAGAAATATTCCTAAAAACTATTAAAAATACTAAAAACTCCTCAAAATATAACTACCCTAAGAAATATTCCTAAAAACTATTGAAATTACTAAAAATAATTCAAAATATAACTATCCTAAGAAATATATCTAAAAACTATTGAAAATACTAATAACTATTTAAAATAGAACTACCCTAACAAATATTTCTAAAAAATATAGAAAATACTAAAAACTATTCAAAATATAACTATCCTAACAAATATTCCTAAAAACGATTGATAATTATACGACTAGAACGAGAATATACCTCCAAACCGACATGTGAACAGGACTTCCCCGCTTCCTCTCCTCTCTTCCTCTCCTCCCTTTCTTTTTTCTTGATTTTTGCTAAATAATATGAGAATTTGGGGTGGGTGGGTGCTTAAATAGTGGGGGGGTGTAAGGATCGATGGACCAAGAGGGGGGTGAATTGGGCCTTTTTCAATTTCTAAAATAAAGTAAAGCAACCTTAACCTATGCAATGCTAGTAAGGCACCAATTCACCAACCGGATAACTAAGCTACCTACACAAGCTAGGAGAGATAAAAAGAGAAGTAAAGCCTAGCAAGGTAGAGCAAAGATATGATCTCTAAGTCAAGCACATGAGTAAATGGCATGAAATAAAAATGCTTGAATAAAGAGAGTGGACAAGAGACAACCGGATTTTTTCCCGTGGTATCGATGTGTTGGCACACACCCCTAATCCACGTTGTGACACTCACAAAGAGTCTTGTCACCTCCCAAGTCACGGAGACGAGAGCGCTCACTAAGAGTCTCCGTTCACCATCCCGGTGTGGTTGAGATCAAGCCACGTACAATCTTCTTCTCCGGGCTCCCACAATCCTTGGCAAGCTCCGCGAGAATCACCTCGATCACCAAGATCGCCTAGGTGATGCCAATCACCAAGAGTAACAAGCTAAGGCCTTCACTTGAGCAAGAACCGATCACCAAGAACGGATGCACACAAGCTTCTCTCTACTCAAGTCCTTAATCTTGCTTCTTGAATGATTGAATGAACAAATATGTGAAATGATGAAGCTCAAGGTGGCTCTTGACTATAGTATGAGTGTTTGGATGTTGCCTGGTGTCAAGAGTAGTAAAATGACCCATTGGAGGGGTATATATAGGCAGCTCATACGAATAGAGCCGTTGGAGAAAAAGCTGCCAGAAAAACTGCGTAGCGCCGGTTAATCCGACGTACCTCCAATAGTCATCGTCGGTTTAACCGGTGAACGTAAGCTGCCTCATTTGAAAACTAGCCGTTACAACTTGGGCAGATTAACCGACGTAGCATCGGTTTAACCGGTGAGTGTAGTTGTCCACTGATCAACAGAAAAACCAAGTCTCTGGACAACTGCACCGACGTTAAATTCAAACATCGTCGGTTAACCGGTGTATCGACTTGTCCAGACTCAGCTGACTCCGTTTAACCGACGTATAGAAAAGTGAGAGCGTCGGTTAAACCGGTGTTAAGGACTTTTTCTGATTTTGCCTTTTCTGATTTGAGTCTTGAATGAAATCCAAATATTCTTGAGATATGAGTTGAGAACCACTTATTTGAACTTCTAGAAACCTGAGTGACCATTGTGTGCATCTATTTTCAAATAACCATGTCCATGCTCAAGTTACTTAGCATAAACCCCTCTTAGTACGATCACTACAAAACTATAAAACCTATACTAACCTAAGTGTCCTTCTCAACCTTATGACACTTAGGACTAGAAAGATCCTTAGTCTTGACATATTATTGAGTTGAAGGGGCCTCTTTTGACATATGATCAAATGAGCGATAATGATCTATAAAGCTGCACAAACTCATTAGTCACAATAATGGTTGTCATTAATCACCGAAACATACCTTGAGGGCCTAGATGCTTAAGGGGGGGACGTCCCGCATGTTGGGAGGGCGGGATGCCCCTCCGAGTAACCTCCCGCCCGTTGGGAGGGCGGGATGCCCCTCGGGGGACCTCCCGCCCGTTGGACGGGCGGGATGCCGCGTCAGGGGCCTCTTCGCGAATAAGAAATTTTTCTTATTCGCGAAGAGGCCCTCGGGAGGGGTCTGGGAAATATTTTTGGACCTCCCGCCTGTTGGATGGGCGGGAGGTCTCCGGCCCCACGCCTCCCGCCCGTTGATCGGGCGGGAGGCATCAATTTTTCGAATATTTCCAAACCGGCACCCCTTTTCCGAATTTAATTTTTTTAAACCCCATTTTTTTAAAAAAACTCTCCTCCTTTCACGAGGCACGACGGAATCGGGCCATGTGGGGCCAACCAACAAACATGCTGAAAAGCAGGGCTGGTATTTTCTTTTTTCTTTTTTTTAAACTAAGGGCTGGTATTTTCTATGTGGGCCTTCAGAAGGACGGTTCGGCACGGCCCACTTATGTTACTTCGGCGCCACCGCGTCAGAGCCAGCCAGAGACAGAGCTCAGAGATGGATCATCATTATCATCAAATTTAAAGATCAACTGCGGCTGACCGATCCATGGATCGAGCAGCGCGAGGAGGCGAAGCACCAATGCGGGTGCGCGGGCTGGCTTCCACCTCACGTGACCATTAATGGGGCCAGCAAACATTCAACGCCTTCGAAGCGATAAACAACGCCCGGAAACCGTGGCGACCCAGGCACTGGTTGCCTCGCCTTCGCCTCGCCCCATGGAAGCCTGGAATCTCTTGAGCTGCGTGACCAGAAGCTTTCCGTCGATTAATCAAACCGCACTTCGATGACATTTATTTCCCCAGCCTCACGGTTAAACTACTCCTGTATGTATAGAGCAAAAGCTAATGCAACCGCAGTAGTATACTTCTGCAGGTATAAACTGCAGAGTACTTGTACTTTAGGTTGTATATACTCCACTACTCAAATACTACAAAGCAGTAGATAAACTGCAGACTATGTGATTCTTGTTGCATGAGCCGCCTGATACTGACATACTGTAGTAGTCCTAAAGAAAAGGATACTGTGTGGCTCAATCTCAACTGTCACTGTACCAGCCTGCAAGAGCAAGACCATCTCGGCTGGTCAAATGCCGGCATAATCACATCACATAGTACCTGCAACATCTGCTTGCTATTGGTTGGCATCTACTGTACTGTACGTAGCAGTAGCACAAAACCTGAGTCAGTCATGTCGTGGGCACACTCGACAGGCAGAATGCCTCCCTCCTAACAATCCTGTCAAGGCACACTTCCATCCATCAGATAGTAACTCTGCTACTGCACAGTGCGACAGCGAGCGCCCTCCCTCCCCTACGTAACCCATCAGTGTGCCATCAGGGCCCAGGCCTCCTTGTTTTGACCTGGGATTAAACTAAACTAAACTAGCCTAGCTACGTACAGTCTCGCGTTGAGATAGTAGATGGCGATGACCTCATGACCTGGACGAACGCGTCGGTGAAAGATCGGGGTGCGTGCGCCGTGGAAGCAAAGAAGTAGAAAACGGAGGCAGGGCGCGGAGAACCTGAGGCCACCTTTCCCGGCGCCTTGTGCGTCAAGCTGCTGCGCCACCGCGCGCGCTCAAGTACCATACCAGCAGTCAAGCAAGCACGACCGGTGGTGGCAAAAGCTTCCAGGAGGAAGGCGCCAAGCTCGCCTATGAATCCCACGCCAACTGTGCACGGCTCCGTTTCAGCAACGGAATTGTATTGCGCGCTCCAAACAAGGAGCTTGCTTGTTACCAGTACCACCAGTGTAAATATAGTAATCCTCATTTGCATTTGAAACAGCTAGTTAATTGTTTTTTTTTCTGAGAGCATTAATTGGAATCTGGAATCCGGTGTGCGGATGTACTTGCGGGCGTTTTCTAAATCCTTTCTGAATTCGCAGCTGTGTGGGGACGCGTTTGAACCGTCCCTAATTTAAAATGGTGAAGTCAAATTCCTTGGTCATAAACGTCGTAGCAGCTGGTGCTATCCTAGTTGTTAGACCTTGTCTTGGACTGTTCTGGATGGTGGCGCACTGCGACGAGCGAGTTTTTGCAGGCTTGCAAATGCGTCCGGACAAGTACTGTTCCCTCGTCTTCACGGAAAAGAAGCTCTCTGTATTTCTGCAGCGTCACTGACACCCATAAACCTCCATGAATGACTACGCCAACGTACTACTCCAAAAATTCAGCAGACCATCAGCACAGATAAGACGAGGCAGAGAAAATTTTCAGCTGCCACAAGTTCGTCGCTGCTGCAATTGCAAGTCAGCAGGTCAACGAGTGACCATCTATACGCTGTTAGTGTTACTAGCGAAAACTGAATGTCGCCTCTTCACAGTACAGCGCTCAGCAGAGCTACACAATGAACATATACTTATTCCTCGAGTAATTAACAAATGAGTACATGATCGAATCCTTTTACTTGACGAAGCACCAAACATGCTTGCCAAACTAAAAGCAAGAAAGAGCTTAGCGCTAACCTAGCTAAGTAAGAGCATATATCTGAATGCACCAGGCAGCAGCCCTTTTAAGTCAACTTCCTTTCTCCCCAGTCGGAGCCCCGATCTAATTAACCAGCGAAATCGCCAAAAATGCGGAGGAGAAAGAAGCAGAAGCTTACGGCAGCAGCGCCATGCATTGTCAGCCTCGCTTGCGGTCAGTGACCTTGACTCGTCAGTCTGCACGCTCACGCACAGCTCTTGTGCACCAATCATCTCTTCGGCCTGAACATGTCATCCTCTGATCCTGCCGGCCGGCCTCGCGTCATCTGTTGTGCAAGGGGTTGGCGCCGGTGGGCACTCTCCTCTTGCTCTCCCCGAGCACACCGTCCGCGGGCGACGGCGCCGGAGCCATCGGCATCGGGAGCGGGGCCGTCACCACGAACGGCGACGTGCGGGCGGCGTCGACGGCCGGGAAGACGGTGGACCCGAGGAAGGAGGAGTTCACGAGGACGGCGATGAGGAGCCACGGGCCGACCAGCCCGCCCGCCACCGGCCTCTCTCCTCGCGCCATAGTAATATCCCGGACGCCTTCGGACTGTCAGCCGCACTAATGCCGCGGCCGGAACACCAATGATGCCGGCGGTGGCGCGAGCAGCTGCGGGAGGGCGGAGGCGGAGAGGAAGGCTGCGGCACGCCGGCGAGGAGTGCGGGTGCGCATCAACGGAGAGAGCGGGCATGCGCCGGGAGAGTCCGGCCGAGGAGGTTGCAGTTGCAGTGCAGGGGGCCGTGACGGGGGTGTCTGCTGTCAGCTGTGGGCTGTAGCTGGACTCGCTAGGTTTATGGTTGCTGATCCAGGGCAGCGGTGTGGCGCGTCCTTGGCGCGCGCGTATAAAAGTGGCGAGGCGACTGGGGATCTAACGCGATGTGGACGAATCAGGCACCAACAACAGGTACGGCTGTATCACCGCTGGGCCGTCACCGTGAACGTGTGGTGTGAAAAGGAGACGTCGAGTTTTTATCGCTTTTGTCAGGGCATCGGGGCTAGCTGGTCAAGTGTCTTCCTGGTGCCAGCCTGCATCTATTATCCATCACCACGACAAGAAGTATCTACCGTAGATCTCTATCTCTAAAGCAAATAATAATTTGGAATCTTAATCGGAATCCAGACAATCCTAATCGGATGAATAAATCAAAATCCCAATCAAAATCTGGATAATCAATGGTTCGCGTGGTCACGGCACAGCTTGTATAATCAATGGTTCGCGCGGTCACGGCACAGCTTGTATAATCAATGGTTCGCGCGGTCACGGCACAGCTTGTATACGAAATGAATTAAAAGAGCACAAGTTAATGATGTTACGTAGATCCGGATAAAATTATATTACTCATAGCATTGGACAGTGTGCACGGGCACCGTGGTAGTAGTAATAAGTACATACTGTATAGTCATGTACGGTCGTAATGACGTATACAGATGCAGTATGATCTTACGCAAAAAAAAATCGTCGCATGGCGGCAGCCTGCAGGTTACCCGATGTTCAGATTTGAGTTGTTTTTTTTTTTCACCACGAGCACGGCAGAGGTGTGGGCACTTTTCAGGTTTTACAGGAGGCCTGCCTGGCTAGCGGTGGCGGTGACGCGCCTGCGCAGCTTCTGAAGACAACCGCTGCACGGATTTCTGAAAGAGCAATGCCCTTCGTCCTTTCGTGTGGCGACGCTAGCTTGGTGGATCCGAGCGAGAAAAGAAGTTTCCGCTGCCGGCGGGTCGTGCGGGGCGGTCACGTGAGGGTGAGGCCAGCACGGCGCGGTTTTGGCGGAATCTCCGGAGGCGGTTTTCGATGGCTCCTCCTGGTGGCTTGGCTGGCTGCTTGCTCCGGTCAAACGCGGCAGGGCGTCTACGGCTACGCCGTGTGCTGTTTTTTTCTAAAAAAAAACTTGTAGGAGCACTTCTATGCAGGGCCTGCTCTATAATTCTAAGGGTCTTTGGGCAAGCATGAAGATAAAACCCATTAAACTAATTTTTATTACAAAATTACAATATATAGTACGAATAATAAAAACTACTTTGCAATATAGGTATAGCTCATAAAATATATGATAATAGTGTAACAAAAAACTAAAACAATAATCATTATAAGATTTGTGATGGGTTTTTAAAAATTTATTATGCTAAATAGAAAATTATATGTATTAATTATCTACCCAGCTCCATGGGCCTTCGACGGTTACACTGCCTGCCCTCCTTAGAACCGGCCCTGCTTCTATATCATTTAAGCGAGGAGAAGAAAGTCCAGAGTCATACGGGTTCGATATCACATAAAAAATGTGTGCTGTTTCTGTACTCAGCGTTCAGCAAGTATACTAGTGCTGCTGCTGACGTCAGAAGTTTACTGCTGCCGGACGGCGGCCTAGCGATGCGAACAGAAAGGAGGACGACCTGCGTTCTCTGATTCTGCCGGGACCTGGACCGGGCCTATTCCTTCACGAGGCCCATGTTGAACAGACCCAATGAGGAAGGAAGACGACGTCGACTGCAGGAGGCTCCTGCCCGGGTTGTCTTGGGCCACCTCTTTGTGCGGCCGCGTGCGTGGTGGAATTTGGCCCAGCAGCGCACAAAGACTAGGGAGCCCAATGGTTAGGAGGCCATGGGTTTTAACGTGTAAACATGTCGGGCCTTATGGTCCAAGGAGAAATGTTTACACCTGGAATGGAATGTGCAGGGAACGGATGGAAAATCCCTTACGCATTTAGTTGCCATATTTTTCTACCGAAAACGGAAGCGGAAGTGGGATACATAGGTATATGGAAATGAGTGAATATAAGTAGAAATACGATGGAGATGGACGGAAACTGAGAACTTATACCAGGAGGACGCGTCTAGAACACATGACTATAATATATATATATACACATACACATACGCAGATAGCTCACACATCGGCACTAGCACGCCGAAACTGACTCGTGAGCCACCGACTCATCCACCATTAAATGCCTTTTCTCTTGGATTCTGTCAAAAAATGAAGTTAATGGATATGCTTTACTATTTGAAAGAGCTAACTCGCTAACTGCTACCCTACTAGTGCTAGTGCGTATACTACCTACATGCATGCCACGGCTGACAGCCCACTTCAGTGCAGACAGCCGGGAACGGGGGCTCGTCCAATTCACAGCAGCCTCGGCTTAGCGCCTGCGCTCAATGGCTGAGCCTCATCCTCCTGCTGAGTCCTGCCCTCCCGTGGTCCTGCCCGTCATCTCGTCCGCGGCGCAGGTGGCAATACTCGGCCATTGGCGCGTTTAAGCCTTAGGGGTAGGCGGTGGCCGGTGGGCGAGCAGGCAAGCAGTAACGTGAGGGCACGATGATACGTATCAGGTATCACGTATTGGATCAGTTGGGCCGAATCGCTAAGACTATTGGGCCTATCCCGTATAAATAAAAAGGGATGAATACTGGTCCATTCCAGTCAAAAACGGGATCCCATAAATAAATACAGGCGGGATAGACCCTCTCCGTATCCCATCCCGTTCCCGGTAACCCCAGATCCGTTTTCTGTTCCGTTACCGAAATTTTCCGACCCATTTCCGTTTAGCCGCAAATACGAAACAAATATAGAAATACGGACAGACGGAAACTAAATTTTTTCCGTCCGTTTTCATCCCTAGGAATGTACACCAACATTTCCCTAGAAAAAAAACAGAGAGAGTATCTACAGGCAAAGGAGAAAAAACAAATGCAAGTCTACTTCCGTTCTCATATAGTTGGCCAAAAAATATGCATATGTGCACAACTTCACAAGTCACGATACTTCATCAAAACTAATTATCTACATTCTACATTAGCAAAAGGCACGTCTCGCCTATAGTTCAGATGAAGTACCATTTTCCTCCCAAGGACGAACTTCGGTCTTTTTCTTTTTTATTTCACCCTTTTCTACATTGCAGGTCTCCTACATCTGTCTTTACAGAATGGATGGTACAAGTCCTGCGTACTAAAATATAAGGCGCGTATGTATTTTAACGTTCGGACCTTGTAATCTTTAGGAAAACGTACACATTCACCTCATGTAATGTAAATATATTTCTGAAAAATAATATCATTAACTTAGCATTTAAAAGGTTTTTATATGGTTATAATTTCATTTCTACAAGTGCTATAATATGGAAAAATTAAGTCAAAGATTCGTTTGGGAGTTTGTGCGAACATTTTCACCTGTTTCCTTTTTTCTAATAAACTACAATATTTGAAAAAGATATGATTCGGCAGTATCCCAATACTTCTCCATTTTTCAATAGTTATTAGTTTGTCTCAATATTTCATCCTAACTCCATTCAAATAAAGAGAGAAACTTTGCTCTTCCAATATGCTAGTTGTATTGGGATGAGATTATTGACTAACTGTAAAAATATTTTCCCAATAACTCATGAAAGTGATATTAGTATATTTTAAAAATATCTTATTAGAAGATGTTTATTGAAATAGTGCTGAAGATGCTTTAAAGTCATACCATGTGTTATATTTCAAAGGAATACGTACTTCTAGTATTAAAAACCATTTATTTTCTGAAGCAGCAGCCCAAACTTCATTGCGCTCCAAACTTTCCATTTCCGCAAAGGAAAGTACATCGCCGGCAAAAGGAACTACACAGTGCGGTGACTGCGGTCCGACTGCCGGCGATGGATCGCCGATCTTTTCTCGCGTGGCGGCGTACGCGAAACATAAATGCTGCCGGACACTGTAGTACAGCATCCGTCAGCACCGGCGGAGGCGGCCAGACATGCTACCAGCGGAGGAGCGAGCAAAAGCCCAAACGAGGGCGGAGTGAATGCGGCGGATCCGCGCCATGATGAGCCCCTCGCCGGTCGTTTTGCCGCCTCCGCCTCGGCCGGCTAGCCTGCACCGCCGCTCGTCGTCACTGTCACGTTGCGTGACGCGCACATGGCCCAAGGTGGCGTGCCATGGCATGCAGCACTACCGGTTCTGAGCCCGATCGACGCGTGCCTTCCTCCGCCCGCTCCCGGCGGCGGCCCTCCGCCCGCCAGCAGGGAGCGAGCCTGGCCACTGTGCCGGCGTACGAAAGCAATGAAGGAGCAGGGAGGCGCCGGGGGCGGACGCGATATCTGGGGGGAGGATCTGGGGGGAGGAACGAGGCTGCTCCACTTGTCCCCCCCGCGCGCGCCTCGTTCCCCGCCCCGATCGAGCGAGCCGGCCGGCCCCGGGAGAGAGAGCGGGCGCGCGGCACAGCAGCATGATCGTGTCGTCGACGACGCGCGTCGCGGCAGGAGGGGGAGCGCATCATGGCGCCGGCATGCAGAGCGGGGCCGCGCCCGGGCCGGGGGGATCTCATCGCCCCATCCGCGCCTGGCGACCTCGCTGACTAGAGACCGCCGGGAGAGAGAGAGAGAGGTCTGTGATCATGGGCCAAGATTTGAAACGGCTTGATAATCGTGGCGCGGATGAGTGGCGCCATTAGTGGGCGTCGCGCTGCCCTCGGCGCCGGATCCTGCTCCGTTCAATCCTGCGCCCACGCAGGGATTAGAGTAACAAATCCGCGTCGTCTCGTACGAGCTAACAGCCCTCTGGCCTCCGCCTGCCGCCGCTGCTAAGGCCGCGCGCGCGCGCAGGCAGCCCGGCCGGCGAGGAGTGTATTCCAAGACACCATGATGGTGTCGCGCGGGGAGGCGTGGACTCGTAAAGCGGACGGGTGCTCCGTGCTCGCTCGCTTGCTGCTGCTGCACAACATGGGCCTTGACCGAGGCAGGCGTTCACCACACACGCGCATGCAGTGTGACACGAGCCCCTTTCTTCATCTTCCTCTCTCTCTCGTCCTGGTCTCACACAGTACTCTCGCCTTCCATGCGATCTTTTGCCGCGCCCTCTGCTCTGCCCCTCCCTCTCA
Source organism: Panicum hallii (assembly GCF_002211085.1). NCBI lineage: Eukaryota > Viridiplantae > Streptophyta > Magnoliopsida > Poales > Poaceae > Panicum > Panicum hallii. The sequence goes on along the minus strand of NC_038050.1, from coordinate 66,209,839 downwards.
CCACGAGCCCCTTTTGGTCCTGTTCAAGGCCTGATCGATCGGCTCCATTTACACGCCCTTTTCCCCTCCTGTCTCCATTGCTCCAGCCTAGTAATTATATTACCCTACTGGCCTTTGCCCCCACAGGGCCATCGAAAGGCGTGGCAGCCAAGTAATGCTAGCTCTCAGGTCAGGTCTAGAGGCTGGCCAGGTCACCGGGAGCGAATTCGGGCGAGAAAAAACTCGAAAAAGGCGAGGCCTTTTGCTGTGTGTCTGTGTGTGATCAGGCCAGGGGGAGGTCGCCATGATTCTTGCGAGGCCGGGCGAGATCATAAGCGAAAGACAAAAAGGCCGAAAGGGGCATCATGCTGCCACATGACACACCCTATACAAAAGCTAGCCCTAGAGGAGCCCAGCGGAAGCATCCATCCATCAATCCATCCATCTCGCTTCCACGCCAACGTACACCGCCGCGCGCAGCCCTTTGCTAGGTAGCAGTGAGCTGCTCCCTGATCGATCGATCGATCGATCGATGGGTGGTCACGGCGACCACCACCACCAGGAGGTCGGCGTGCTCGTCGACGATGACGACGAGGAGCTCGAGCAGCATCAGGCGAGGGTTTGCGGTGGCGCGACGAGCGGAGTGGTGGAGCAAGGAGCAGGGGATGCCGGCGGTGGTCAGGAAGCCGCTGCGGGCATGGTGTTCGAGGCGAGCAGTAGCGTGGGGAGCGTGAGCGCGACCATGGCGCAGCCCCAGATCCTCGGCTGGCCGACGCCGCCGCCCGCGCCGCCACAGCAGCAGCTCCACCACCACCACCACAACGTCGGCGGCGGCCAGGCCCCGTTCTTCCCGCTGCTGCCGCCGCTGCCCCCGCAGCCGTCCCCGCCGCCCCCGTTCCTCGCCGACTTCTACACGCGGCGCGCGCTCCAGTTCGCGTACGATCACCACCACTCGGGCGGCGCGTCCACGTCGTCCGACCCGCTCGGCCTCGGCGGGCTCTACATGGGCCACCACGGCGGCGCCGGGATGATGATGCCGCCGCCCTTCGCGTCGTCCCCGTTCGGTGACTTCGGCCGGATGACCGCGCAGGAGATCATGGACGCCAAGGCGCTGGCCGCGTCCAAGAGCCACAGCGAGGCCGAACGCCGCCGCCGCGAGCGCATCAACGCGCACCTCGCGCGCCTCCGCAGCCTCCTGCCCAACACAACCAAGGTAACTGACCAATAATCGACGTGCTCTATCGATCAGCTCGCCGTCACGACACGGATCGAGTGAATCTGTCCCTGCACACTCCATTGCCAGCTGATGGCGGGCTCTCCATCCGATGCCGATAGCACAGGAGCTAGCACAGGTGTAGGGCTGGGCCAGGAGAGACAGGGAGAGGGAGGGAGCCGCCTAGTTGACGCGGAAAAGAGGGACCGCGAAGGAAACAAAAAGATCGCGACCTCGAGTTACTGCCGGTGGCCTCGCCGGGGAGAGACAAACACGCGAGCTCGTGTCAGTCTCGGACATGAACAGTGGCAGCAAAGATAAACAAAAGGCTGCCCATCTCGAGAGATCCTCCTCCCGGCCGGGGTTACCGCCCCAGCCCCTAGCAACACTCCCAAGACCCGAGCCCTCTGATCCTCTGCAAAACCTACTGCATCCCGAGCCAGCCACGTTCTCCCATGCCACTAACAGCCTCCTCGTGCTCACTGTAGTTAGTTCTTGGTGCACCACATCCTGGTAGGCCGGTTGACCGCATGTAGGCGTGATGGCAGAACAAGCGTAAAGAATTGGGAGTGGTGATGGTTTGATGCCCCACTCGAAACCAAAAGGAGGGCGACACAGATCGCTTGTGGAAGCGTGCGCCCGAGCACCACCAACAGCGCGCGCGCGCGCACCACCAGCAGCAGCACCCCAAGCGCTGCACTAACATTTTGTATTGATGGCGAGCTCGGATCGGAGGCATGCACTGCACGCCACGGCACGCATGGACGACGGCCTCCTTTTGGCCAGCATGCGTACACCGCATCCTTCCCCGCTCATCATTCTGGCAACTAAACTAGTGCTGGCACTCGTGGTTCTTTTAGCGAGTTTTCCTTGTGATTTACTCCTCCTTGTGTGTTCTTCTTCTTCTTGTTTTTTTTGGATTGTTTTCTCGGACCGATCGTGCGTGCTATGTGCAGACGGACAAGGCGTCGTTGCTGGCGGAGGTGATCCAGCACGTCAAGGAGCTGAAGCGGCAGACGTCGGAGATCACGGAGGAGGCGTGCCCGCTCCCCACCGAGTCCGACGAGCTCACTGTCGACGCATCCAGCGACGAGGACGGCCGCCTCGTAGTGCGCGCCTCGCTTTGCTGCGACGACCGCGCCGACCTCCTGCCGGACCTCATCCGCGCGCTCAAGGCGCTCCGCCTGCGGGCGCTCAAGGCCGAGATCACCACCCTCGGCGGCCGCGTCAAGAACGTGCTCGTCATCACCGGGGACGGCACCGCCGCCGGGTGCGAGGGGACGGTGGACGACGACCAGCAGGAGGAGGCAGCAGCGCCCATGTCGCCGCAGCACACGGTCGCGTCCATCCAGGAGGCCCTGCGCGCCGTCATGGAGCGCACGGCGTCGGCGGCCGCCGAGGAGCCGGGAGCGGCGCCGTCAGGCGCAGGCGCCGCTGGGCTCAAGCGGCAGCGCACGACGAGCCTCTCGGCGATCCTAGAGAACAGGTCCATCTAAAAGCTAACTACATCGTCCGCCACTTGATCGATGAGATGTGCAGAACGAAACGAAACGACAGTAGAAACAAACACCACAATCTCTCATAGTTGATCATTATACCATGCAGCTAGCTAGCTACTTATGCATGTTTGCCAAGTACGACTATTTTTTTAGTTTCTTTTCATTATTTATAGTCTTCTTTCTCTGTGTGTATTGATCTCAATCGGTAGTGTGTTTCAGCTGCATGGCATATCCTCAGCAATCAATACAAGGATTTTTTCTTCTTCTTCTGTCTCTTTATTACAAGCAAATGTCAGGCCTCTGGACTTCTGGAGATACAAGCTGCTTGCAAAAACATGCATAAAACTTCTTCTTCTTCTTTCTCTTTATTACCAGCAATGTCAGGCCTCTGAAATTCTGGACTACTTGCTGCTTGCAAAGATGCATATAACTGAGGACACTCGTAGCAGGACTTCACAACTAGATTTTAGCAGCAGGTCCTTACATATACTACACAACATAGAAGATGTTGTTAAGACTGTTATTAGTGCTTCAGGTGCTATGCTCCCACATACAAATAGTAAATGCATGCTTCATAAGAGATACTACTAGCTAGCATACTTATTTTCCCAGGTACGGTTGGCATCATTCATCCCCAGAATTAGAGCTTTACACGTATAGTTCATCCCCTCTTTGAAGTAGGGCACTGTTTGACTTGACATAGTCCCCAGATTAGATTCACCTTTAATCAGCGTATCATATGAAGCTACTTCATTACTGAATATCACAATGTCAATAGTTGGATTTGTTGGTCAAGTTTTATGAAGTTTGGCTCTTACAATTTGTTAAATAAATTGTTTGTATGGGAAATGAACTTAATTTAGATGTTCGATCGGAGATTTCTCTTTGTTAGTTCTTTGCTCCTTGAATTCAAGGCTTCTATCCTGGTCCCAGAATAGTTTAGCGGTCAGAGAAAGTGTTTGTGCAGATTAAATTTTAAGAATGAGTCGTTTTTGTATGAAATATCTAAAATGGGATGTGTTATATATATATGATGATTGCATGACTTCAAGATGCACCATTCTTAACTCGATTGAGTCTAAAAATGATGGCATAACTTGAAAGAAAATAGCACGACTCTAATAGCCTATAATGCATGATTTTATAGAAATTTCGCCATTAATTCCCAAATGAATTGGGGGAAATTGCCACATTCCATTTATTAGGGCCTAATTAAAATGTTAGAACATGTGTTTATGCGAGAGATATCTACTTAAAGGTTTTGTTGTTTAGTCTTAGATTTGCTACTCCCTCTAATCCAAAATACACAAGTCATATAGAACATTGACATGATCTACAAGGCGACATTTTAATGAATAATCTTTACAGAAAACGTACTATCACAAGTAAAATGGGTTGCACATTATGAAAGTATTATCATGATGAGTCTATAATACATAAGCCTGACATTTTACAAAAAAAACAACATGATTGTTTTAGCTATTGATGGTCAAAGCTATGGAATTTTGACGGAGATGATGAATCACACAAATGATTTATATTTTGGATCAGAGAAGGTATATATAAGTTTGACACGTATGACTCTTAGCTGTGCTTTTTATGTGTATCCATGAACCAAATGACAGAAAGAAAGCATCATGACAACGTGCTATCATGTGCTTTAATTTTTTCCTTCACTTTAAGTTTGTCCTACATTATTTTCTTTTCCCTCGAGGTTGTCTATATTTTTAATCATATTCCTTTTTCCCTTTTATGGTTCACTTATATTGAATACCTTTTTCTTATAGACTGTGGGCACAATTTCCTCTTAGAACGGGTCATGCACGTATTTCATCAATTAAAACTTTGAGCTTTTGCTCTCGCCTACACATAGCTCGCGTTGAAAAAGATGGAAAATGTGAAATGACAAATACATATGGAACAATTAAGTCCAAGCCATGAGCAAGTTGGTGCTGATATAATTAACCACTCGTAGCTAGCACCTAGCTATCATGCATACATTAGCAGGAACCAAATTGGAATGATTAGTATCAATTTGACCCTGACCAATTATATATACACAGCATATGCACAGAGAAACCTCTTTTCTGAGCATATGATTTCGTGTTCTTGATAAAAGCATTTCACTTTTTTTTCTCCCTTTAAGCCTTTGGTGGGTCCCTTGGACACATGTTCAGATTTTGCACTGGGAGCATGCAGCTAGCCCTCTGCCAAAAGGGAGGGACCAAAAGGCAATGGTTGGATGGACTCCACAGGTAGTGAACTGGTGAACCATAAATATGCAGTCGTGGAGAGAGACTAGGGAGACGGTGGCTCACAGAAGGGAAGGATAAATGTGGCTGAATTGTCTCATGATGCGCTTCTATGGCCGTCTCGGCTCGGTTTTCTGGTTTCTGGAGCCCAAGACTGCACTGCCTGCGCTGCGCTGTTTCGGACGTACGTTGCATGACGCATCCCTACGTGCCCAGAGGATGCTTTCGTCCGCCTGTTGTAGAACACTGCCTCTTGCAGTCCTGTGCATGGACCACCTGGATATAGAGTGGAAGAAGGTTTTATGAGTGTATACTGGGGTGATGACGTGATGTCCGAATTCAGGAGCTACAACGTAATCGAAGTATGCAAAAATTTTCGCTGAAAGAAATCTCTTGATCGACTGAACAAAAGATTTAGCAATCGATCAAGCCGCTGGACTCCGTGGCATACCTTTTTTTTTCAAAAAGACGCCATAGATCGTGAGCGGAAGAAAAAAATAAATAAAAATGTTTGGTGCAAGTTCAGACAAAAGCAACGAGAGGTAGCATGAAGGTCTAAAAACGCTTAAAGTAATGTTTATCCACGTTACACAATAAGCAAATATTCAGATGGCTAGCTAAACCTCATATATGAGTTGTACTAATGGCATCAACTGATTTGAGTTTGTTTTCAAATGGCTGAGATATATGACGCGTGTGGCCAATTTGTTACGATGGTAATAGCAGAGAATGAAACTCTGTCAGATTTGATTGTATTTTTTTTAATAGGGTTTCATTTTCCTTAATACATTGTACGTGGCGACACACGCATGTTCGAAACAGATTCGCTCATTGTTTCTCTTGGAAGTTTCAACTCGTAATATGCAAGGCCCACCCTAAAGACAAGGATGAATTCAGCCCATGTAGAACGCATGAGTGCAAGTGTTGTGTGGATAGTCAAATATCCCAAGTGGTTAATTCTTCTATCCATAGCTTGATAGCAAGAACGAAAGCATGCCCGTATTGCTTGTTTGAAACTCACATCCCCTCAGTTTAGTACATCTTTAGCCAAAAAGTTGCTGAGATAGAAGAAGTATTGAGATGAGATTAACAAAAACCAGTATAATTACAATTCCACCAATTCCAACCTGCGATAATTGTGCCAAACATTTCCAGAGCATTACATCATGTTATGGCATATTTCAAGTACAAAGTGCGCGTGCTTCCATGCTACCGGCATCCACCAGCACACTTGCTCCCTGACGGTTCTGAAGCTAGCACTCCACCCACGTTACAAAAATTGGCACACCTGATCACGAATGAGAGGCTGGCCCCTGCCCCTGAGACGTGTCCAGTTGCTGTCTAATCACCACCGAGCAATTTGCTGCACGGAACACGAAACCGGATTCGCACGATACCGGGTCGAACGTCTCCAGTCCTCACCTGAACAGCTGAACCAAGTTCGCAAACTAGCTTCATCCCCCGTGAACAATGAATTGGGTGCGGTGTTCCAATCGTTCTAGAGTGCCCAAGAGACCAAAGACTAGACAATGCGCAGCGGTTACGGCTAAGCGCAACCGTTGCGAAGTCATCTCTTTGATTCAGCAAGACGCTAGCTTAACCTGCTTGAGTTTGATCCGGCTTCTATAGCCATTTGCGTAATTAAGCAGGGTTCGGTGCTGCAAAGACATGGGCCGGCACGCATGTGGTCAAATCTCCTATACTCTATCCGTTGTTTGGTGAGTCAATAATAGTCTTTACGCATGAAAGCAGGAGCTGGAAAAAAAGGATAAATAGTCTTTAGATCTAATCTCTGATGTGAGCGTGCATGCCATCGTCATGATACAAACACAGAGACGTAGGTCAGAGAGCCACAGCAGCAGCCACTTGTGCAGCCAGCCAGCCAGCCAGCCGGTGCCCCTCCTCTGATGGCAACTCGCGAACTGCAACTGCTAGCTAGATGGCCCCTGTCAACTGTCATCGCTCACCAGCGTGCGGGTTCAGCGCGAGATCCGCGCCACGCCACCAACTCGCCATTAACAGCCACGAAATTTAGCTCAGAGATAATTTTTGGCAGTATGGTTCCATGGCGTAGTATGAGCAGCAGTACCTTTTCAGGTGCTGTTAACGTGCTGCTGTAGTTTTGGTCGCTTCAGGATACGCGCAAGTGCAGCCACGCCATCATGTCCATGCGATCCTGTCCCGGTACGAGACGCGAGACCGAAGCTTCCACAGCCAAAGTACGCAGCTCCCCCAATCCATCTCCAGTTCTCCACCAAGTACATGCCCTTCTTGCTGCCTTGCTCGCTCGTTCTGTCCAACCGCCTCAAGCTTATAAATAGCCCGGCCGCCGGCGCCCGCCTGAAAGAGGCCAGACATTTCGCGCTCTGTGCCCTATCCCGCTCTCTCCCGCAACACCACACACGCCGAGACACGCAATTACGCAAACGGACACCACGAGGATGGCATCCGTGCTCGCGTTCTCGCGGTGGCCGCCGCTGCTCCCCCTCCTCCTGCTCCTCCTGGCGACGGCGTCACGGGCGCTCAAGATCGGCGACCTGCTCGGGACGCCACCGGCGGTAAGGACGAGAGAGGGGAGGGAACCGAGTGAATTTTTGTGAGCGGGATTGCTTTTCGAGCTGATCGGTTCCGTCGTCCGCCATGGACGCGTTTGTTTTCCACAGGGGAGCCAAGGCTGTAGCCGGACATGCGAATCCTCGTTCTGCGTAGGTAAGGAAGCCACAATTCACAACCCTGAAGTTTCAGAGAAGCTGCGATTTCTCTGGCGGACAAAGCTCAGCTGAAGCCGTCTGCTTTTCAGTTTTCAGTCGGGTGCCCACCGGCAAAATCGCAAAAGGAGTACTGATTAGTTTTTTTTCTTGTCCACCCCGGTCCCGGAAAATGGAAGTTCCGCCGCTGCTGAGGTACGGGAAGTACTGCGGGATCCTGTACAGCGGCTGCCCCCGCGAGAAGCCCTGCGACGCCCTGGACGCCTGCTGCATGGTCCACGACCACTGCGTCGACACCCACAACAGTACGCGCTCCCCAACTCTGCAGATTCAACTCCCCTTGCTACCTCCAGTCGATTTTATATGGCGTTTTCAGACAACAAATTCGAGCTAAACTTGATGTCTGAAACGTGATATAAGCATGGCCGGAGTAGTTCTCTGAAACCGAAAGACCAGAGCAGGAGACGACAGAAACGAAAGAAAAAGAAAAGAAGAGGATTTGCTTCGACAGTTCCTGGGCGGCGGGCGCACCAGACGGAACAACGGTTAGGTCCCGCTTCGCCGTCGGCGGCACGCCAGGAACCTGCGAGCTGACGCGCCACCTAACTCGATCAGATCACAATCTGCAACCAGTACAAGGCTAGCTACCAGATAGGATTAAACTGGCGCGCCGCGCGCGGCGTGCCCCTGTCACGCGCTGCTCGGCCGCGTTCCTGGCGTGCTCGTCGGCGCGTCGCGGCCAACCGGCATGGCGCGCGCGCGCGCGCGGTGGCGTGGGCGTCACCAGCCCGCCGCAAGCTGGCCCGTCGCGTCCTTCCCGGCACGGCATGGTGGCATCGCTAGCTAGCACGCGTCGGCGCGCTTGATTGCGTCGGCCGGTCGGCCCCCCGAATCCCCCCCTCGGACCTCACCTCAGCCCGCCCAGCGCACTCAATGCGACCGCACTCCGGTAGACGTGTGGTGGCTCCGGCGTACATGTGTCCCCTCACCTCGCCGTCTGCTTCGCTCTCCATTGCGCGAGCTCACTTTTGTCGTTGACTACTCCCGCTGCTGACTTTTTTCCCCTTTTGTTTATGCCGCAGATGACTACCTGAACACGCGTTGCAACGAGAACCTGCTGAGCTGCCTGGACAGGGTGAGCCCGGCGGGGCCGACGTTCCCGGGGAACGAGTGCGACGTCGGCCAGACGGCGTCCGTCATACGCGGGGTCATCGAGACGGCCGTGCTCGCCGGGAAGATCCTGCACAAGCGCGACGACGGCCAGTAGCCGGCGCCGTCCCGGCCGTCAGGACTCGCGGAACAGGCCATAGTTGCAAGCGGAGCAATAAAGCCGCATGCGCGCCCGGCGGCGCCCGTCCGTGGCGGCGCGGCAAAGCGGCATGCGCTGGATGATTTTAAGGTCGCGGGCCGCTGGACCACCGTGGGGTGCGTGAAGCCTGTGCAGTGTATGTGTCTGTGTATACAGATTGGTAGGGTTGCTTTGGTGGGACTCCAAGCGAAGTGGCAGAGGTTTTTAAGCTGTAATAATGCTATTATTTGTTCCTTCCTACTAGTGGACAGAATCACAGAATAGACCAAGATTTGGTTACTGACAATCCGATTTCAGTGCTCTCCGGCGTCGAGTGCTACGTCCTGTTCGGCACTCTGATACGCGTGAATAGAGTGGCTGAGAGGCTGAGGCTGAGGCCTTCCGCTGTCCCAGCGAGTTGTTGAACTAATCCCGTGCACAATCATGCATTGCATTGTTTAGTTACCTGTTTTAGTGATGCATATTTGTGTTCCACAATTAGATAGCTGCATGTGTGGTGTTCCGCCTGAACCGTGCTGCGTTCACGGTGCGGCGAGAGTGGTCACCGCCACGTCGTGCATGAGGAGCGTTCCTGCGCGTTAGGCGGGCGCGTCGCAGCGCGAGCCCGCGTGGCGGGGTGATCATGGGTCTCAGACCGTGTAAGCACCGAGAATAAATAGCAAAGAGCATAACCGAAAAGGCTGCAACGTTTGGCAGCGCCACTCTCTCGTGTTCTGTTGAGATCCACAAAGTTCGCGCGTGAGAGACCGAGTGCAACGTCGTGCGTCCCTGAGCGCGTCGTGTTCGTTGCCGATCGCCACCGAGCTGCATCACCGGCAGCCGGCGGCAACAATTGGTATCAGAGCTGTTAGTGTATGTTCTATAGCGGTTCCGTCAGTCCACCGAGGGAGCCAGCTAAGAAGAAGTACATCATCCCCAAGAGAAGGCAGCCGGAGAAGAAGATGGGCGACGACGACGTATCGTCAAGTGCCGGGAAGACCACCGTCCCGGTTGGGTCGCTCATGTGGCCGATGCTCGATCGGTCTAATTACTCCGAGTGGGTTATGTTGATGCAATGCAATCTCGAGGCGATGGAGGTTTGGGACGTCGTCGAGCAGGGCGGCAAGGGAGTGAAGTGCGCCTACGATCATCTGGCTATGAGCGCACTCCTGCGTTCGGTGCCGAAGGAGATGTGGACGACGTTGGGGGCGAAGAAGACGGTGAAGGAGGCGTGGGATGCAGTCAAGAGCATGCGGCAGGGTGCAGATCGTGTCAAAGAATCACATGCACAGAAGCTGCTGCAAGAATTCGAGAACATCCAGTTCAAGAATGGCGAGCTCATCGACGAGTTCGGCCTGCGAATCAACTCGCTGGCTGAGAAGCTGCGTGGTCTCGGCGAGGTCGTGGGCAAAACGCGCGTCGTCAAGAAAATCCTCCGTGTCCTCCCGAAGTAGTACAACCAAATCGCCGTGTCGATCGAGATGTTGCTGAACATCAACACTCTGACGGTGGAAGAATTGGTGGGGCGTCTGCGCGCCGCTGAAGATCGTCTCGACGTCGACACTGTCGCCGAGAAGACAGAGAAGCTGTACCTGTCCGAGGATCAGTGGCTCACCAAGTACCGCCACCGCCTCGCTCCGGAGGGATCCTCATCCGGGAGTGGAGGAGATCGACAAGGCGGGTTCTCCCCAGCCAAGCCGAAGAACACGTCGCAAGGTGACAAGAAGGAGCCTGTCGTCAAACTGACATCGGAGGGCACACCGCGACGCAAGGGAAGATGCCGTAACTGTGGAATCTACGGGCACTGGAAGCAGGACTGCAAGCGTCCCAGGAAGGAGCGGCGTGAGGAGGCACATCATGTGCAGGCTGACGAGGAACAGCCGGCGCTCATGCTCGCCACGGTCGACACGGTGCGCACTGTCGCGCCACGGCGCGAGGCTGAACCAGTTGGGGTGCACGTTCCACATCATGTGGTGCATCTCAATGAGGAGGAGGTGTTTCCAGCGGATCGCGATGACAACACGTGGGTGCTCGACACGGGTGCGAGCAATCACATGACGGGGTGCCATGCGGTGCTCGCGTCACTGGACACATCTGTGGGAGGTACAATCCGTTTTGGTGATGGATCATTGGTCGAGATCAAGGGCATGGGATCGGTGCTACTCTAGACCAGGAACAAGGATCACAAGGTACTCACATCTGTCTATTTCATACCCAAGTTGAAAAGTAATATAGTTAGCCTTGGTCAATTAGAGGAGGGAGGCTGTAAAATTGTGATAGAGAATGGTTTCTGCAATCTGTACGATGTTGATCGGTGTCTACTAGCTAGAGCACCTAGGGCCAAGAACCGTCTCTATTTGTTGAAGATGCAGTTTGCCACTCCTGTTTGTCTGGTGGCAATGAAGGAAGACAAGGCATGGCTATGGCATGAGAGGTATGGCCATCTGAATTTCAGAGCATTGCGTGACCTTGGGTCCAAGAATATGGTGGAGGGCATGCCAGTAATTGACCGAGTTGAGGAATTTTGTGATGGTTGTGCATTGGGAAAACAGCATCGTCATGCATTTCCAAAGGTAGCAAACTATCGAGGTGAGAAGCCACTCAACTTGGTGCATACTGATCTGTGTGGTCAGATCCGGCCAAGCACACCTGGAGGCAAGAATTATTTTCTGCTTGTGGTGGATGATTTCAGTCGGTACATGTGGCTGGAGCTCCTGGTGACAAAAGCTGAGGCATTCAAGTGTTTCAAGCGAGTGAAGACATTGGCAGAAGTAGAGAGTGGGTGCAGACTTCGGGCGTTTCGTTCTGACAGAGGTGGTGAGTTCAACTCAATTCAGTTTACTGAGTTCTGCAATGAGCAAGGCCTGAAGCACTTTACCACCGCTCCCTACTCACCACAGCAAAATGGTGTTGTGGAACGGCGTAACCAAACCATAGTTGAGATGGCCAGATGTATGCTCAAGAGCAAGAAAATGCCGAGTGAGTTCTGAGGAGAAGCAGTTCACACAGCAGTGTACCTATTGAATAGAGCTCCTACCAGAAGTCTCGAAGGGAAGACACCTTATGAAGCTTGGCACAAGAAGAAACCGAGTGTAGGTCATTTGAGAACATTTGGTTGCGTGGCCCATGTCAAGAAAACAGGACCAGGAGTGACTAAGCTGTCTGACAGATCCACACCAATGGTATTTGTTGGTTATGAAACAGGCACAAAGGGTTATCGGGTTTATGATCCGGTGACTAAGAAACTGCAAGTGTCACGCGATGTGGTGTTTGAAGAACATCGTGGATGGAGCTGGGGTGAGAAAAACCAAGACAGAAGCACTGAAACAGGAGTTGAAGTGGAGTTCTACTCTATTGCCGGACGAACAACAGTGTCTGACAGTGTGCAAGCTGATTCAGTGGATAGAGCTGGGCAGTCAACAGAAGCACCGGGATTTTCAGTGATGGATCCAGGGTCTCCTACTCAGAACAATGGCTCAGGCAGTCCATGGACATTTAATGAGCAGAACACGCAGTCACCAGAGCCGTCGACACCACCTGTAACTCTGAATGCACCGAATGTGCAGTTTGCAACACCTCCAACTGAAGGAGCAGTGGACTCTGAGGGAAATGCCTTGAGATATCGCACATTGCAAGATCTCAATGATTCAACAGAAGAAGTTCATGGGTTTGAATACAGTGGAGTGTGTTTTGTAGCTGCAGAAGAGCCAGGGAGTGTTGATGAGGCACTGACAGAGGAGTGTTGGAGAAAAGCCATGACTACAGAAATGGAGTCGATACAGTCCAACCGAACTTGGGAACTAGCAACTTTGCCAGCAGGTCACCGTGCTATTGGTCTTAAATGGGTTTTCAAGGTGAAGGACCCTGAAGGCAACATTGTCAAGCACAAAGCAAGGCTGGTGGCCAAGGGATACGCCCAACGTGAGGGGGTGGACTTTGAGGAAGTTTTTGCTCCAGTGGCTAGAATTGAGACAGTAAGGTTGATCATAGCACTGGCAGCTAAGAGTGGATGGAAAGTGCATCACATGGATGTTAAATCAGCCTTTTTAAATGGAGATTTGATCGAAGAAGTATATGTACAGCACTCCAGGCTTTGTAGTTGAGAATGGAAGTGGCAAGGTCCTAAAACTGAGAAAGGCCTTGTATGGGTTGCGTCAGGCACCCAGGGCATGGAATGCACGGCTTGATAAAGAGTTACTGAGGCTTGGCTTTGAGAAGAATCCTCATGAGCATGCTGTATACAGAAGAGGTGATAGCAGTGGCAACTTTCTGATTGTGGGAGTTTATGTGGATGATCTTGTGATAACAGGGCCAAGGCAAGAGAGCATTGATGCATTCAAAAGGCAAATGATGGAGAGTTTCAGTATGAGTGACCTTGGGTTACTTACATATTATCTGGGCATTCAGGTGGTTCAGAAGGAAGGGTTCACAACTTTGTGCCAAAGTGCTTATGCACTCAAAATTCTCGAGCAAGCTGGAATGAAAGGGTGCAACCCCTGTCAGGTTCCCATGGAGAATAAGCTGAAGTTGAGCAAAGAAGACAAGTCACCACCTGCTGATGCTACAAAGTACAGGAGCATTATTGGGAGCCTGAGGTACCTAGTAAATACAAGGCCAGATCTTGCATATTCTGTGGGTATTGTGAGCAGGTACATGGAAATGCCAAGAGCAACTCATTGGGCAGTAGTAATTAAAGCAGATCTTGAGGTATGTTGCAGGGACACTGAATTATAGCTGCAAGTACACAAGGTCGGGCAATTCAGAACCATTAGTGATTGGCTTGAGTGATAGTGATCTAGCTGGTGATGTTGATGATAGGAAGAGCACCGGTGGGTCAGCTTTCTTTGTTGGCATGAATTTAGTGACCTGGACTTCACAGAAACAAAGGGTCGTGGCACTCTCCTCTTGTAAGGCCGAGTACATTGCAAGTGCAGGGGCTGCCTGTCAGGGTGTATGGCTCAGCCGGTTGCTTGGAGAACTGCTAGGGATCAAAGCTCCAAAGGTGAATCTCCTAGTTGATAACAAGTCTGCTATAGCCTTGAGTAAGAATCCGGTTCACCATGAATGAAGCAAACATATAGACACAAGGTATCACTTTGTTAGAGACTGTGTTGAAGAAGGGAGCATCGACATTGATCATGTGAGCACGCAGAACCAACTTGCTGATATCCTGACGAAGGCGCTCGGGAAGGTCAGGCTCATTGAGCTGAGGCAGCAGCTGGGAGTGGTGGCGGTGCAGCGGGATTAAGGGGGTGAAATGTTGAACTAATTCCATGCACGATCATGCATTGCATTGTTTAGTTACCTATTTTAGCGATGCATATTTGTGTTCCACAATTAGATAGCTGCATGTGTGGTGTTCCGCCAGAACCGTGCTGCGTTCACGGTGCGGCGAGAGTGGTCACCGCCACGTCGTGCATGAAGAGCGTTCCCGCGCGTTAGGCGGGCGCGTCGCAGCGCGAGCGCGCGTGGCGGGGTGATCGTGGGTCTCAGACCGTGTAAGCACCGAGAATAAATAGCAAAGAGCATAACCGAAAAGGCTGCAACTTTTGGCAGCGCCACTCTCTCGTGTTCTGTTGAGATCCACAAAGTTCGCGCGTGAGAGACCGAGTGCAACGTCGTGCGTCCCTGAGCGCATCGTGTTCGTTGCCGATCGCCACCGAGCTGCATCACCGGCAGCCGGCGGCAACACGAGTGTTGCAAGGTTCACTTGGCCATGGCGTGGTTCACGTACACTACAGCGACGGCGCCTGAGGTGGGGGAAGCCACGAGCGTGGCCACCACAGGCAAGGCTCTCTAGGAGGTCCACTGGTGCGCGCGACGGGGCTCGGCGGAGCGGCCGTCCACGGCAGCCAGGGGCGCGCACGCTCCACGGAGGCGGCATGCATGAATTGGCCGAAGGGCACGCAGGAGGAGGATATGCCCGCCTGGGACAATCGAGCGCGACGCCGGCAGCGTAGAGGGAGAGTGCGCCGCTGCAGGGCCACGCCGCGAGTAGTCCAGCGACCATGCCGGGGTGGTCGGTATTTCATTTACCGACCCCCTCGACGGTATTTCATTTGCCGTCCGGGCTCGAGGTCTCTGGACCATTGGATCTGCAGATTGCGGGCAGGATTCGACGACTTCAAGGCTGAGCGTTTGATGGGCCGAGTGGAGGCCCAAACACCTGACCCCGCAGTGTTAGCATACGAGCCCACTCTTCGCTGCACTGGGCTCGTGTGCTGCGGGGCAGCAGGCTCTTCGACCGGCCTCCCTCCTGCGCTCGTCGCCGGCGGCATGACCGGCGAGCGGCTAAGCATGCATGTACGTCTCACCCGTGTTGAGACGGACTCTGACCACGCTAAGCATGCATGTACATCACATCTTTCACTAGATTTGCAGACTGCAGTTAATTCAGTTCACTTTATAGTTCATACCTTGATACCTTTGTATCAATGGTGCCTATCTCGATCATGGCATTTCTTAAATCTTGACAAGCTTGTGGACTCAGACAGACCTGATACTGATCGGATGCCTGAAAGACTGAACCCTGAAGAGACCAAATTCCCTCCCTACAAACGATAGCTTAGTGTTCAGAGTATTCTGAAAAGGCTAATTTACATGTGAGCAGATATCAAAGAGACAAAGAGTCGGTCAAGTCATCTTTTACTGAGCTCTTCTGATTCATCCATGTCAAAACGGACTCTGATCCCGTTTCCTCGGCGGCTTGTGACTGACGCTGACTACGCCAAAGAAGCATGATCCATCTTTCAATTGATCTTCAGAGTTCAGACATCAGTTAATTCAGTTCACTTCACCTTCATGGTTGCGGGAATTCATTTTTTTTTTGAACGATGCTCACCCCAATTCCATTTCAAGAAACGGAATTACAGAGTCTTCTGAAGACAGCATAGAGGTGCAGAACAGAAAAGATGGGGAGAACCTAAAGCTCTAACCTGACTTTCAAGCTAGAGGCAGAGAAACAAGTCTTTTCCTAACCCGGGCTTCCCGAGCAAGGCAGAAAGGGGAATTCAGTTAATCGCTCGGATCGAAATAGTTAACGGCTGGGCAAGCAGAGACCTGTCCAGCTTCAAGGTTCAGCAGCATCTCAATCTGTTCTCCTTCTCTAATTTTCTTCTGCTTGGAAAGTAGATTTGTGCTAAAACTTCAGCTCAGAGTGGCGAGAGTTTTCTGCATCTTTTTCAGAGGCTCTTTCTTTCTTTTTCCATTTCCTTTGCAGGTTCAGAGGTTCTTTCTTTGTGGCAAGGTGCCTAGCTAGATCATGGCATTTGGCATGTTCTTGCTCTCTGCTCTGACAGAGCTTATATGATGCCTGAAATACTGAACTCCGACAATGCAAATTCACCTGACTGCAAATGATTGCTTCATGTTCAGAGTTTTCCCAAGTCTGAAGTGACCAGTTTGTATGTGAATTGATAGCAATAGCAGTCAGGTCAATGAGGACCAAGTTGATGCTTGAACTTAACTAGGCATCAGGTCACCAACTTTCCTGACTGACAGAGACTTCAACAAAGTTAAATTGACAAACTTGCAGCTCCTAGTCCTGATACTGTAATACTATCACAAAACTGGCCATCGAACACTATGCTCATATTTTGCATGCTCGCATTCACAAACATCGGCTCGCTGAAACTTTGCAGGTTATGCCGGGGCTCACCGTCCGTTCGCAGCCGGCCGCGGAGGCGAGCGTAAAGCGCGCGGCAGGGAGGACAAAGGCGAGGATAGGTAACGTGCAGTCAACGCTGCGACGCTGGGTCCGGCAAACAAAATGGCCGCGTGCCCGGGAGGATGGTGCCGGCCGGCCGGCCGCTGTGCGTGCGCGACGCGGGAAGTGGGCAGGGTCCAGTCCGGTGAGGCTGGCGCTGCGCCGCCGAGACGGTGATCCAAGATGCTGGGAGGAACAGCGATGTACAAGGAGCGCCTCTACATGGCGGTGTGGCCTCGAGCGCAACGGCTGCCTCGAGCTTGGCGAGCGCGCCGGCGAGGAGTCCAGCGGCACCCAGCCACCCAGGCCAGGGGTGGACGGTATTTCATTTACCGTCCATCCGGTCGGTATTCGAGATACCGTCCAGGCCAGAGGCCATCTCAACCGTCAGACACAGAAGGAACGGTCGCGATTTTATCTGAGGACCTCATGTACGAGTGGTTTCTGGGCCAACTGGAGGCCCAATTACCGGACTCGGCCTTCCGTTTGCGGAGGCCCGTAGCCATGGCCGGGCTCCTCCGCAGCGGGACTCCGGGCGAGCGTCCGCCTCGTGATTTGTGAGTCCTGCATCGACCGACGACGGTGGCGGCGGATCTAGAGGCCGACCTGACAGCATTCAGGTTGGGTCGGTGATACACAAACGCACGCATGGCGCGGCGGTGGCGGTGCTCACTGTTAAGCTCGCCCGGGCTCCCCGCTTCCGACGACGCCAGCGCCGAGAAGGCGCCCACCATCGCCGCAGGGGACGACGACGCGGCCAGTCCTTCCTTCTTGGTCAGTCCCTGCTCTGCAGGCTACGCAGCGAGATGCTCGGCACCTTGTTGCTGGCGCTGCTGCCGCTGGTGGACGGCGCCGACTGTAACACCCGGATACTCCGGCCATTGGCCCGGATACTCCGGGCGTGGAGTTTCTATTTCCATAATGTGGTCATCTGGACCCCACAATCGTTTAAACAGAAAATATCACTCTCTCTCTCTCCCTCACTCTCACTCTCTCCCGTTACCTCTCTCTCCCTCACCTCCCTCACGAGCTCTCCCTCTCCCTAAGCTCTAGATTCTGAAATCTTTCATTTCAACTTGATTCCAAGGCCTAGGGAGCTTCACTCGGCGTGGGGGATCATCTTCTACAAGTATTCCACCTTGGGGCGACATCATTTTCGAGTTTTCTTGCAAGAGGAACTAGCTCAAGGTACTAGAAGCTAGGGCTCACCGATTTAGTTGTTTTAGGATATTCTAGGTGATTTCCTTTGGTCAATCATCTCTATATGCATCCTTCAACTAGGATTCAAGAGGGTTTCAAATTTGGTGGGGTGGTTTTGCCAAAAATCAAGATTTCAGTTTTTTTTTTTTTTTTTTTTGGGCGAAAATGCTGTCAAGCCCAGATACTCCGGGAAATAGCCCAGATACTCCGGGTTTGGGATACTCCGGGGGAAAACTCCGGGTATAAGCCCGGATACTCCGGATTTGGGATACTCCGGGGGAAACTCCGGGTATAGGTCCGGAAACTCCGGACGTTGGAGTCCGGATACTCCGGATATGAGTCCGGATATTCCGGGTTTTATTAGAACTGTTGGATGCAGAATTGGGAAAAAATTTGTAGCGTTTCTACTTGGGCATTTCAAAGATTTTTGTTGCATATCGCATTTGCATACATTCTCATGTCATGTGCATACGTGTAGACGCCGCCGCCGAGGGAGTCGTATATGAAGTGATCGCGGAGGCGAAAGAGCACCCGGAGCAAGTCCCACAGGGGGTTCGCAAGGATCCGGCCCAAGGCCCGTCTGCCCCTGACTCTGAGCAACAGCCCAAAGGCAAGCCCCGGTGCACATCCTACTAATTTTTAAATTACGACACCTATATATATATGTAGTTATTGCTTATGCATTACGTTTAGGAGTTGTTTGAAACCCTAGTTGCATGAACCCTAGGTGTCCTTGAGTTGTACTAGTATGTATAGGACGATAGAAATGCTATGCTTAATAGAACTCGGTAGAAGTCGAGTAATTTTTGGTTACTCGCGAGATATAGGATAGCTTTATGTTTTCAGATATGAGTTACTAATTTATGGATGAAAGTCTTGAAATGAAAGAAAGAATAGAATCTGAGACCGGGCGGGAGAGGTGTAGTTCCGCCTGTGTCGGTTAAGGACCGAGCCGTTGTTGGCCCTGCTGATCATGTTTGAATTGTACTAACCGCATGCCGGGAGTAGGAGGTAGTCGAAACCGGTAAGCCGAGTACTGCCTTGCTTCGGAAGTACAGAACTTCTACCCACCCCTTAGGGCGAGTCGAGTGGCCGCGGAGAATTGGGATGCATGAGTTTACTTTTGGTGGTCTCTCGTAGGGCTCGGCTGACTATATGCAGGTGGGGCGGTTCTGTAGTTCGAGGCGGGGAGGGGAAAGGTTGGTGCGTGTGGTCCGACGGGGCATACGCGTGCCGTGTTGGTTAGGTCCACCTTGCAAGGTTAAATCGAATCGATTCGCCGTCAGTCGCTCTCGGATCTGAGCACCTTGGTCACTGCGTCGCAGCGTAGTGTTATGTTGGGGATGATAAGAAATATAGATGAGGATCCATACATTGAATTAAGGTTAATGCTTCACATGTGTGCTATAGATAGGTTATGCCAATGATTAGATTATAGTTAAGTTAAATAGAATCTGGAGCTAAAATGATGAAAGTAAGAGATTACTTTAGTCGCTTTTTCTGCAAAATAACCACCAGCCAAATGCTTTGCATGTCTAGATATGTGGGCTAAGTTATACCCACTGGTCGGGTAAGTCTTGCTGAGTATTAGTATACTCAGGGTTTTGTTGGAAAATGTTTTCAGGTCCCACACCCGTAGACTTCTGTCCGTGTTGCGCCAAGTTCGTTCGGTTGGACGTGGAGGGGTGGAGTGTTGAGGATCCAGACGCGTAACTTTAGATGTGCATGGGATTGCACACTCGTGGGCTGAGTGCGCAATTCTTATCTGTTTTTGGATGTGGTAGTGGGTAGATTCCATGTTATCCAAACTTTGTATAAAGGGCAGATACTCTTGTATAATATTATGTATTTCGAACTGGGTTTGTAAAACTCTTTGTTGTTATCGTTTTGTCACTCTTGTGTATTTTCAAGTTATGTCATGCTGTACCATCTGCGCCCACCTTCGCGTGGGACTACCAGTGTTGTTTCGATCGGGACGTGGGTTGAGAAAGGATCGCCAAATTAAGCCGTTAAGCTAATGCGCCCGATGTGTTCAAATGACGGCCATTACGCTTAATTAGAGTTTTAATTTGGCGGTTCTGTCACAGCTGGTATCAGAGCCGAAACACACTGGGGGTGGTACGAGCATGACTAATTTTGAGGTTTTCACGAATTAAAAAAAAAACAAATTTCAACTTAAGATAAAAGGTTATTTGGTGGTGGGGGCGGGTTTATTCACAATAGCCCTATATATTTAGTATTTGAATCGTGGGTAGATGGGTGGTTTTGGGCGGAGGGGTTACCGTAGGACGATCATACGTCATGCATCATGCCATTATTTGATTTAAATTCCTGCATTAGGGGTGGGAACGGTGCGAGACATCACAAGGGTAACTGGATACTCTGGATGAGAATCCGGATAGTCTGGATTGGGGTGTCCGGATATTCCGGATGATAATCCAGATATTCCGGATTTGGTTGCAAAAAGAATCCTGGCTTTTTGATTTAATTTACGCTTTCTGCATTCTTCCATGGTTGATTGTTATGGGACTAATTCAACCATGGCTGAATACAGAATGGGGGAACCACTGAACCCTCCGGATTTGGCTCAGGCCATTGCGGCCATGTTGACTGGGCGCGACGAGCAGACGGCACTCCTCCGTGAACTTGTGGCGCAGGGCAGAGCGCCGCGGCCTGAACATCACCACCAGCCACCTGCTCCTGGATATCCGGAGTTTTTGGCCACTCAGCCACCGCTCTTCCATAAGGCGGATGAACCACTAGAGGCGGACAGTTGGCTTCGGACCATCGAGTCCAAGTTTACCCTGCACCCATACAATGATGGGGATAAAGCCGGATTGGCAGCCCAGCAGCTGAGGGGTCCCGCGCGCACATGGTGGGAGAATCATGTGGCAATGTTCCCCGCGGACACCCAGTTCACTTGGGCTCAATTCAAGGAGGCTTTCAGAGCACACCATATTCCAGCCGGTGTGATCCGAAGGAAGCTCACAGAGTTCTTAGCCCTAAAGCAGGGCAATGACAGTGTGCTACAGTATTCCCAGGCCTTCAACACACTGGCACAATATGCGGGGTACCATGTAGACTCCGATGAGAAGAAGCAGGCTTGCTTCAGGCAGGGGCTTAGTAGTAAGCTCCAGGATCGCTTGGCAATGGTCAAGTTTGACAGTTTCAGCGAGCTGGTCAATGGGGCTATCATACAGGAAGACGCCCACCTAGCTCACAAGGCAGAAAAGAAGAGAAAGACGCCGGCAGCGGGATCTTCTAGCAGTGCCCCTCAGAGGTTCCGTCTAGTGCAGTCGGGCCCACAGCGAGCCCCCTTTCAGCACCAGCCGCCGCAGCAGTGGGGATACAGGCCCCCTCAGGACACTCAGCCACAGGGGACAGTCAGGCCTCCTGTTCCTCAGCAGAATGAGCAGAAGGTCTGGGTGCAGCAGCAAGGGGTACGCCCCAATTTGTTTCCGTGCTACAACTGTGGACAGCCGGGTCACTTTGCACGGAACTGCCCAATGCCACCTAGGCAAGGCCAGCAATCGAGCCAGCAAAGTCAGAAGCAGAGGGTGGCCCACTTCAAACCGGGGCAAGTGCACTACACCACCCTTGAGGATACTCCTGAGGGAGCACCAGTGATGTCGGGTATGTTCTCTATTAACGGACATCCCATTACTGTACTATTTGATTCTGGGGCATCTCACACTTTTATTAGCAAGGGGTGTGTAAATAGACTGGGGTTAGAGGTGGAGAGCATATCCAGGCCATATAATATTCACTCACCCGGGGGACACTTAATTACTAATCAACTTGTTAGACAAGTACCCTTGCAGTTACAGGGAAAAATTTTTGCCACCCAACTTATTGTGTTGCCATCCCAGAAGCTGGATATTATTCTTGGCATGAATTGGATGGGAGTTCACGGAGTCGTTCTTGACACTGTTTCTCAATCTGTGCACATCAACTCTCCTATTCATGGTTCGATGGCCTTAAGTCTTATGAACTCCACCCCGGTGGTCCATGTGGTGCACCACGCCGAGGGCAAGAAGCTAGAGGATATACCAGTGGTATGTGAGTACCCGGATATTTTTCCGGATGAATTGCCTGGGATGCCGCCTGATCGTGACGTGGAGTTTACCATTGAATTGCAACCGGGTACGGCACCGATTTCTAGGAGGCCTTACCGGATGCCACCCAATGAGCTGGCGGAGTTAAAGAGACAATTGCAGGAATTGCTTGACAAGGGCTATATCCGTCCTAGCACGTCACCTTGGGGCTGTCCTGCACTCTTTGTGAAAAAGAAAGATGAAAGCCTCAGGTTGTGTGTAGACTATAGACTTCTAAATGCCGTCACGATCAAAAATAAATATCCCCTTCCCCGAATTGATATTCTGTTTGATCAGCTATTCGGGGCCAAAGTATTTTCTAAGATTGATCTCCGCTCTGGCTATTATCAGATAAAGATTAGAGCTGAGGATATTCCCAAGACGGCTTTTTCCACCAGATACGGACTTTTTGAATATCTGGTCATGTCTTTCGGGCTAACGAATGCCCCTGCTCATTTCATGTATCTCATGAACTCGGTGTTCATGCCCGAGCTAGATAAGTTCGTAGTGATTTTCATTGACGACATCCTGATATTTTCCAAGAATGAAGAAGAACATGCAGAGCATCTCCGCATTGTGCTTCAGCGCCTGCGGGAGCACAAACTGTACGCCAAATTCAGTAAGTGTGATTTCTGGCTCAAGGAAGTCCAGTTCTTGGGCCACATCATCTCAGACCAGGGGATTTCTGTTGATCCTAGCAAGATTCAGGATGTCCTGAATTGGAAGACTCCAGAGTCTGTTTCAGAGATTCGTAGTTTCCTTGGGCTAGCAGGCTATTATCGCCGATTTGTATCGGACTTTTCAAAAATTGCTAGACCCATGACTGAATTACTCAAGAAAGGGGTGAGATTCAATTGGGATGACAAATGTGAGCAAGCTTTTCAGACCCTAAGGGAGCTTCTGACGTCTGCCCCTGTCCTGGCTCAGCCGGATATTACTCGGCCCTTTGATGTATATTGTGATGCCTCAGGTACGGGCCTCGGCTGTGTACTCATGCAAGACCAGAGGGTGATTGCTTATGCTTCCAGAGCCCTCAGACGGCATGAGGAAAATTATGCAACTCACGATCTGGAACTGGCAGCAGTAGTACATGCATTAAAGATCTGGCGCCATTATCTTCTGGGTAATCCTATTCACATATACTCGGACCACAAGAGTCTTAAGTATATTTTTACCCAGAGTGAGCTCAACTTGCGCCAGAGACGGTGGTTAGAGTTGATAAAGGATTATGATTTGGAGATTCATTATCACCCGGGGAAGGCGAATGTCGTTGCAGATGCACTGAGTCGCAAGGCAAGTTGCAGTTGCACCTCAGCTTCTGTGGTGCATGAAACCTTATGCCAAGAAATGGAAAAATTAAATCTGACTATTGTATCTGAAGGCACACTTACTAATCTTACCCTCACATCTACACTTAGAGATCAAATTGTGGAGGCTCAGAAGAATGATGTGGGCATCGATAAGATCAGGCAACGGCTCAGTGAAGATGATCCTCAGGTGCAATGCTTTCATCGAGATAGTGAGGGAGTTCTTTGGTTTAAAGATCGGATAGTAGTACCTAAGAATGTTGAGCTTCGGAAACAAATTCTTGATGAGGCTCACCTTTCGAGGTATTCTATTCACCCGGGCAGTAACAAAATGTATCAAGATCTCAGACAACGATTTTGGTGGACCAGGATGAAACGTGAGGTCGCCAAATATGTGTCCGAGTGCGATATTTGTCGAAGAGTCAAAGCAAGTCATCTCAAACTTTCTGGTATGCTACAGCCCTTGGATATCCCTTCGTGGAAGTGGGAGGATATTAGTATGGACTTCATTGTTGGGTTACCTCCCACGTCAAAGGGATATGATTCGATTTGGGTTATCGTTGACCGCCTCACTAAGTCCGCTCACTTTCTTCCAGTGAAGACCCGTTATTCATCTCATCAATATGCTGAGTTATACATTGCACGGATTATAAGTCTTCATGGTATCCCAAGAACCATTATATCAGACAGAGGCTCACAGTTTGTTGCCCGTTTCTGGGAACAGTTGCATGCGTCTCTGGGGACTCAGCTTATTCGCAGCTCAGCCTATCATCCTCAGACCGATGGTCAAACTGAGCGAATCAATCAGATTCTAGAAGATATGCTTCGAGCCTGTGTGCTCTCTTACAGCAAGAAGTGGGATGAGTGCCTACCTCTGGCAGAATTCTCTTACAATAACAGTTATCAAGAAAGCATCAGAATGGCCCCATTTGAGGCACTATATGGGCGGAGGTGTAGAACGCCAGTGAATTGGTCAGAAGCCGGGGAAAGGAATGTGTTCGGCCCTGAGATGGTCAGTGAGGCAGAAGAACAAGTCCGGTTCATACAGGAGAATTTAAAAATAGCCCAATCTCGACAGAAAAGTTATGCGGACAAGAAACGTCAATCCGTCTCATTCCAAGTGGGAGACCATGTTTACTTGCGGGTATCTCCAATGAAAGGAGTCCAGCGATTCGGTGTGAAGGGAAAGCTCGCCCCTCGCTATGTCGGGCCTTTTCTTATCATTGAGCGGTGTGGGCCGGTAGCGTATCGCTTGGAACTTCCTGCCCAATTATCCGCGGTTCATAATATTTTCCATGTCTCTCAGCTTAGAAGATGCCTTCGTGTTCCAGAAAAGGTGATTGACCTAGAAAAGTTGCAACTGGAGCCCGATCTTGTCTATCCCGAGTATCCAATCAAAATTGTGGATCACAAGACTCGGGTCACTCGCAATCAAATCAGCCATTTTTACAAAGTCCAATGGAGCAATCACTCCGAACGAGAAGCTACCTGGGAAACGGAGGAGTTCGTTCAGTCAAAATGTCCGGAATTGCTCCAAACTCACCACGGTACATGATTTTTTCCGCATTGTTTCCAAATTAGCACTTTCACCCTAAATCTCGGGACGAGATTTCTTTTAGGGGGAAGGATTGTAACACCCGGATACTCCGGCCATTGGCCCGGATACTCCGGGCGTGGAGTTTCTATTTCCATAATGTGGTCATCTGGACCCCACAATCGTTTAAACAGAAAATATCACTCTCTCTCTCTCCCTCACTCTCACTCTCTCCCGTTACCTCTCTCTCCCTCACCTCCCTCACGAGCTCTCCCTCTCCCTAAGCTCTAGATTCTGAAATCTTTCATTTCAACTTGATTCCAAGGCCTAGGGAGCTTCACTCGGCGTGGGGGATCATCTTCTACAAGTATTCCACCTTGGGGCGACATCATTTTCGAGTTTTCTTGCAAGAGGAACTAGCTCAAGGTACTAGAAGCTAGGGCTCACCGATTTAGTTGTTTTAGGATATTCTAGGTGATTTCCTTTGGTCAATCATCTCTATATGCATCCTTCAACTAGGATTCAAGAGGGTTTCAAATTTGGTGGGGTGGTTTTGCCAAAAATCAAGATTTCAGTTTTTTTTTTTTTTTTTTTGGGCGAAAATGCTGTCAAGCCCAGATACTCCGGGAAATAGCCCAGATACTCCGGGTTTGGGATACTCCGGGGGAAAACTCCGGGTATAAGCCCGGATACTCCGGATTTGGGATACTCCGGGGGAAACTCCGGGTATAGGTCCGGAAACTCCGGACGTTGGAGTCCGGATACTCCGGATATGAGTCCGGATATTCCGGGTTTTATTAGAACTGTTGGATGCAGAATTGGGAAAAAATTTGTAGCGTTTCTACTTGGGCATTTCAAAGATTTTTGTTGCATATCGCATTTGCATACATTCTCATGTCATGTGCATACGTGTAGACGCCGCCGCCGAGGGAGTCGTATATGAAGTGATCGCGGAGGCGAAAGAGCACCCGGAGCAAGTCCCACAGGGGGTTCGCAAGGATCCGGCCCAAGGCCCGTCTGCCCCTGACTCTGAGCAACAGCCCAAAGGCAAGCCCCGGTGCACATCCTACTAATTTTTAAATTACGACACCTATATATATATGTAGTTATTGCTTATGCATTACGTTTAGGAGTTGTTTGAAACCCTAGTTGCATGAACCCTAGGTGTCCTTGAGTTGTACTAGTATGTATAGGACGATAGAAATGCTATGCTTAATAGAACTCGGTAGAAGTCGAGTAATTTTTGGTTACTCGCGAGATATAGGATAGCTTTATGTTTTCAGATATGAGTTACTAATTTATGGATGAAAGTCTTGAAATGAAAGAAAGAATAGAATCTGAGACCGGGCGGGAGAGGTGTAGTTCCGCCTGTGTCGGTTAAGGACCGAGCCGTTGTTGGCCCTGCTGATCATGTTTGAATTGTACTAACCGCATGCCGGGAGTAGGAGGTAGTCGAAACCGGTAAGCCGAGTACTGCCTTGCTTCGGAAGTACAGAACTTCTACCCACCCCTTAGGGCGAGTCGAGTGGCCGCGGAGAATTGGGATGCATGAGTTTACTTTTGGTGGTCTCTCGTAGGGCTCGGCTGACTATATGCAGGTGGGGCGGTTCTGTAGTTCGAGGCGGGGAGGGGAAAGGTTGGTGCGTGTGGTCCGACGGGGCATACGCGTGCCGTGTTGGTTAGGTCCACCTTGCAAGGTTAAATCGAATCGATTCGCCGTCAGTCGCTCTCGGATCTGAGCACCTTGGTCACTGCGTCGCAGCGTAGTGTTATGTTGGGGATGATAAGAAATATAGATGAGGATCCATACATTGAATTAAGGTTAATGCTTCACATGTGTGCTATAGATAGGTTATGCCAATGATTAGATTATAGTTAAGTTAAATAGAATCTGGAGCTAAAATGATGAAAGTAAGAGATTACTTTAGTCGCTTTTTCTGCAAAATAACCACCAGCCAAATGCTTTGCATGTCTAGATATGTGGGCTAAGTTATACCCACTGGTCGGGTAAGTCTTGCTGAGTATTAGTATACTCAGGGTTTTGTTGGAAAATGTTTTCAGGTCCCACACCCGTAGACTTCTGTCCGTGTTGCGCCAAGTTCGTTCGGTTGGACGTGGAGGGGTGGAGTGTTGAGGATCCAGACGCGTAACTTTAGATGTGCATGGGATTGCACACTCGTGGGCTGAGTGCGCAATTCTTATCTGTTTTTGGATGTGGTAGTGGGTAGATTCCATGTTATCCAAACTTTGTATAAAGGGCAGATACTCTTGTATAATATTATGTATTTCGAACTGGGTTTGTAAAACTCTTTGTTGTTATCGTTTTGTCACTCTTGTGTATTTTCAAGTTATGTCATGCTGTACCATCTGCGCCCACCTTCGCGTGGGACTACCAGTGTTGTTTCGATCGGGACGTGGGTTGAGAAAGGATCGCCAAATTAAGCCGTTAAGCTAATGCGCCCGATGTGTTCAAATGACGGCCATTACGCTTAATTAGAGTTTTAATTTGGCGGTTCTGTCACACCGACCGCGCCACGATCTTGGCGGGCTTAGCTTGAGCATGGTTATCGTGGCTATGGTCGCCATGGAAGCTGCAATTTTGATACAATTTGATCTTCATCTGAGATTATAGAAAAGAGTACTTGACGATCTTTGTTTAGAGAGTCTTATGTTCACCAGTAGAATTTCCCCTTAAACATTCTCACTACAATGTCCATGCAAGCAGGCACCGCCAGTGCAGTAGTGCACCCACTCTATCAGCTCACGTGCGTGCTGTGCAGGAAAACGACTGGATTTTACTAGTTGACTGCGCATGCCGGTCCATGAAATTGAGAGGGAGGTGTCAGTGGCCATGGACGCGGTGGTCACCGGCTCACCGCAGAGCGTCGCGCGCCGCCCGCCGCTGAACGAGAACGATCTCAAGCAGGTGGGGATCGGCGTCGGCTGCGGCAATGCCCACCGGCCGGGATCAGGAACGTGTGGCGGGCGATGCCGCGGGCCGCGGTGTTCCCGATCCCAGCTCGACGAGCTAGCTAGCTGGCTGCGCGCGAGGGAGGAAAATGGCTGCGCGCGGCGCAGCCGCGCGGGTGTAGAACTCGAGAGTTAGTCGCCGGAGATTGAGGGGAAGGTGGCCGCGGACGCGAATACCTCATCTGATGGTTCCGAGCGCGGCGGCGGGAGGCGAGGGCGCCGGCGAGGAGCCACTGGGCAAACAGCGGAGCACCCCTGGTCGGGGGCGGTGTGGTCGGTGTTTCATCTACCGACCACCCTGGACGGTATCTCATTTACCGTACGGCCGCTGGGTCATCTGAACCGTTGCCTCGGAAGCCTGCGGTTACGATTCGGCCAGATTGCGGGTGTGTTTGGTTCAGCTGTGGATTCCTGAAAATCTAATTTCTGGAATCAGCTGTGGGAAAACTGCTGCGTGGAATCAGCTGTCGGAAAGCTGAAAGCTGTTTGGCTGAATTAAATGCCAACTGTGGATTTCTATAAAAAATATATGTTACGCCCCTGAGTTGCAAGAACGTTTATATTCTAATTAATCACATGCACCTATAGATGACCGTTTTAGAGAGGAATTTTTCAAGTTTATCAATATTTAATATATATACTAATTTATTCAATTTTATAATTATCATCTTTTTGTATTTCATTCTAAAAATTATATATAACATATAAATAGACATCAATTTTCCTTTCTTCTTTCTTATATTTTTTCTTTCTCTCCTTTTCTCTTTTTTCCCCTCAGCATCTCTCCATCTCTTTCTCTGTTGGAAGAGGCGGGGAGGCGCGCAGCGAAGGAAGGTCAGGCGGCGCGTGGGGGGAGCGGCGGGGCCGTCGGGCGGCGCGGCGGGAGGGCGGCGGGCGGCACGTCGGGGGCAGGCGGGGCGCGGCGGCGTACCCCTCGACGGCAGCGGCGCCGGCCCGGGGGGCGCGGCGGGCGGTGGCGGGGGACGCGTCAGGGGGCGGCCCGGGGGGCGACGTGCGGCGGCGGGGGCCGCGTCGGGGTGCAGGGGAGGAGGCGCATGGGAGATGGGAGATGGAGGGGGAAGGATCGCTCGGGAAAGAAAAGAAGCGAATCGGTACCGTAACGAGTGGCAATGCAGGTAATTTTAGCTGCGGGAATCGGTAGAATCTGGCCTGCTGCCCGCCTGCGTCATTTCACTGCGGGAATCGGTCGATTCCGAGAAATCGCTTCGCGTAGCTGAGCTATTTGGTTACGATTACAGATTCTCCGAAGCAAATCGGTGGTCCGAAGCGGAGCGAATCGGTGGTCCGAAGCGGAACAAAGGAGCCTGCTTCGCGCAGGAGAGTTGTATGGGCCAATGCCATACAGAGGCCCAATTTATTCAGCCCACATCCTGCGATGGCTTCTCTTCAATGCAGGCTTTCTAGCCAGGCATTGAGCCTAATACAGAAGTTCGCTCTACTCTGCTGGGCCACACGATACCCGGCCCTAGACTCGGCCCACCATGCCAACGCAGCGGGGCATGGAACCTTCGGAGCAGCAGAACAAATCCGAGCCGTCCGTTGGCCACCGACTCCATCCCGTATTCCCGTCCCATGATCCCATCCCTCCCCGCGCGACGCAGGCAACGCGCTGTCGTCTCGCTCGTCGTCCTCCCCGAACCCGAGCCGAGCCGAGCCCCGCCCCGAGCGCGTCTTCCCCACCTCGGCTTGTCCCCTCTACGGACCGCCCTCCTCTACCATCGCCATGGGGTCGTCGGAGGTCGACGAGGACCAGCTCCTCAAGAGCTTCCTGGCGGAGGTCAGCGAGGCCGAGCGCGACAACGAAGTGCTCAGGTCCTTCCCCCTCTCCCTCCCTTCCTCATCGCCCCTACGGCGGGTTCATTTCGTTGCGAATCACCGTTGCGCGTTATGTAGCTTCAGATCCCACTCGTTTCCCGCTATCAATCCCTAGTGTGCGGCCTAGTATATTTTGCAATCGGTTGGGTGCTTAGTGTCTCTGAGATTTGGGGAATCCCTTTAGCCCGAGTGAACCCTAGGTTGCAGTTGTACGGTCGTTCACCTGCTGTAGTTGTCTACGTACTCCGCGAGGCCCGTAGGTTCTGTTTCCTTTCGTTGTCAATTGCACGTGAAATTTTATGTTTCTTGTCGTGGAACTGTCTCTGAAAATATGCTCCTTCCACTTCCTTATGTGATGATTGTGCCATAGGAGTATGATTATTTCCTGATGTAGCCCTAGCTTAGACAAAAATATGCCGTGTTGGAGCTGTCCTCAGTATTTGTGGGTAGAGCATTGGAGTTGTTCTGAGTTTGATTGTTAGGAGCTAGACCCTGCAGTTACATGACTTAGCTAATTTTCCAGTTTGAAGTTAAACTTACCAATTGTCCCATTTAGTTGGGTATGCACATCTTGAAGACAATTATAGCGTCAATTTTGCTAATTTTATGTGAATTTCCACCATAGACTTGCATAGTCTTCCCATATTATTCTTGCAATCCTTGTTTAAAACTCTTTCATGCCTAGACTGCCCCTGTTTATGGAAAATTAACTCTAACTATTGAAGGAGCAGTATGGTCAGGGAAGTTATATATATCCTTGAACTTATACAGTGATGTAAGGTGAAATCGGACAAAAGCATTTCTTTACAATAAAGATACTAGAAGTTCAGGATAGCATGTGTATGGAAAATAAGGAATGTTTCCATGTGAAAGAAATGAATAAGTTGAAATGTCACTCTATTTGATTGTTTCTTTTCAAATTATAATATTGCTCTTTCTTGACACAATCAAATTTCTCAGGATACTTGGGTGCTTCAAGTTAAACCCCTTTGAGCATCTTAAGTTGTCTTTTGATTCATCTCCAGATGAGGTCAAGAAGCAATATAGGAAGGTATCAAGGCATGGATTTGATTTTTTGAAAGATTTTCATTTGATCTTTTTTTTTGTGAACTACTAATATCTTTTTTTTTTGTTGCTTGTTCTGGCTGCAGTTGTCATTGTTAGTCCATCCTGATAAATGCAAGCATCCGCAGGCACAAGAAGCTTTTGCAGGTACCAAAATGAGCCAGTAGTGAAACTAGTAGATCACATAAGAAGTAAAGTGCTACTGTAATTCTTGTCCTATCAATTTAACTGTTTCAGTATCTCTTTTTGGGAGATTTTGACTTCTGTAGTTAACTCTGCTATAGTGCCACTAAAAGTGACCACATTGTTGTGCTCAAACTAAACACCATCTTAAAACCACCACCTTGCTTCTCTTTTCCTTGCTTGTTGATATATTCACTTGATGGTACAGCTCTGGCAAAAGCACAGCAACTCCTGCTTGATCCACAGGAAAGAGGATACATTCTTGACCAAGTTACTGCTGCAAAAGGTGTGATGTCATCTTTTTTATGCATATTATTTTTACAATGACAATAATGATTTAGCCAATCGAAATAAAGCGGAGATGGATTGAACAAATTTTGTTGTTCTTTTGTGTTGAAAAATACAGAAGAGTTGAGGGCAAAGAGAAAAAAGGAGCTGAAGAAAGACAGTGCATCCAAGATAAAATCCCTCGTAGACGAGGTAAGACAATCTTATGGAAGGTGATGTGAACTTCAAGCATCAATCTTTTATGACTTCTTGGTGGCGTTTTTCGATGGAAGTCCATTGTGAGAACTGCTTAGAATAAACCTTAATTGGTCCAGTTAGGTTTAATTCACTGGTTTGAACAATTATAAGAAACCATCCATCTTGCAGCATTCAGCAGTTACTGGTGTTTCCATTTCGTGCTGGACGCTTCGAATTTTAACTTGGTTGATTGTCTTATACCACATGGGACAAAATACCCTGAAAGTACTGGCTGCTCTGTGCACCATCCAAAAGGCCTGTTCTTGCTGGAATTTATGGAACAACTGCGCAGATATGTGCTGCATTTTGATCACTTAGGGCTGATTCCATGCACTAATACAATGGCGTGGACATGTTGTAGAAGTCATCACAAACTTTTGATTGGACTACAAACTTGAGAAGCTTCATTTGCTATCTCTCAGCAATGCACACTGCTGCAAAGCACATGTTTGCTTTTGCATACATCATCTGAATGGTTCAGTCAGTGTTAACAGAATACTATGATAATTTTTGGCTTCTGTAAGATCATTGGAATATCTTATTGAATTTCATGCATCCTAAACATTTCAGAACCCCTAATAATTTGCTTGTATATGTGCAGGGAAAATATGAAGAGCAGTTTGAAAGATCGGATGAATTTCAGCAGCAACTAATAATTAAAGTGCGTGAAATTTTGACGGAGAAAGAGTGGCGTAGGAGAAAAATGCAAATGAGGGTAAGTAGATTGTTCTCCCACCCCCACCCCCCAAGTACCATCATTTGAGAATCTGATTTCTCAGATGAGTTATATTCATTGCACTCCACAGATATCAGAGGAAGAAGGAAGACTTAAGAAGGATGAGGAGGAAACAAAAGAGATGTGGAAGAGGAAGAGAGAGCATGAAGAGAAGTGGGAGGAGACCAGAGATCAGCGGGTATGTTTGCAGTCTATCCTGTGTGAAAATTTCACTCTGTTAGCTACTGCCACTCACATTTCTTTATGAAACGAGGTCGATGCACTGAAACATGCATGAAAAAAGCTGTGAAGTGGGAGAATCACAATGCATTATTGTAGTGGGGCTTGTAGATATTTTGCAACGGGGTTGGTACTATCTCAAACATTACCTTTAGTCCCTGGATTATATGAGCTCTACTTTTCCGCTGAAATACTACTGTGACTTCAACTCTTCATAGCATGAGGTGATAATATCCTTCTTGTCATTGGTACGCCATTTGTGATGAAATCTCATCAATCCCAAGGGAACACTGCATAGTGGAAGGATTGGAGCACTTCTTCAGTACTCGTAGTCTAACCTTTGTGCATTGTAGAATGACCATAAATTCAGAGCTGCATTCGTGATTTAGTTACAGTGATTTTTCAACGTTTTTGCTAAAGCTTGTAATTCCATTCGGTCATGGGAATACAGTTCCAGCTATCTTTGCTCATATGTACTAACTGCCTAATACCATGGTTTTTGTTTTTTTAGGTCTCTAGCTGGAGGGATTTCATGAAGACAGGAAAGAAGGTTAGAAAGTGCATAGGGAAAGTATATATTATCCATGAATTTGTAACTGACTAACTCATTTCTACAGGGACGGAAAGGCGAAATCAAACCCCCAAAACTTAAGACTGAAGATCCAAACAAGTCTTATGTGCAAAGGCCAGTGAAGCGCAATTAAGAGGAATGCTATTGGTGTCTGCAATCAAAGAACATCCTGTAGCCATCCTTGGTGCCACTGCCACCTGATCCGAGCTGGCAATCCTGCAATGTTGTTCTGCAGGCTGTAAGTTTCAAATATGCCTTTTGAGGCTCTAGTGTAGTCAGTGAACAGATCAACAGAACGGATAATTACTAGCGAAA
The DNA here is from genome assembly GCF_002211085.1 of Panicum hallii. Lineage (NCBI taxonomy): Eukaryota > Viridiplantae > Streptophyta > Magnoliopsida > Poales > Poaceae > Panicum > Panicum hallii. Next base: position 66,176,640 of record NC_038050.1, on the reverse strand, counting down.
TGCCCATATTACTACCTAGAGTGATATTGGATTGATGTACCCATGAGGTTGAAAACTTTACTGGAAAGTCGAAGGTTCTGTTGGAAAAGAACCCTACTGAAGTGAACGCTGAAAGTCTCATCTCATTACTGTTTCTTGTTTCAGCTTTCAATGTAAGTAATGCTGGTGTATGTAGGCCTGCTTGTGGGGTGGGTTGAAATGGATTTTGACGTGGAGTGTGTTCGGATGGGTTAAAATGGTTGTATTAGGTAATGGTACGGGGCGGAGGGGTTCTATGCGGGTTAGGACGGATTGGGGTCGAAAGGTCCCACGTTGAGAGCCGCGGACCCTGAAATTAAAAATCACATGTTCACACCATAAAATTTTGTCTAAATTGATTAAAATTTAATAGAGATGATTTAGTATAACTGGCAGCTACTCTCTGCAAAGCAACGTGGCTAGACCTACATGTAGATCTCATGTTAAGAGCCAGATCCTGGAAATAAAATTTCGCATTCACACCATAAAATGTTATCAAAATTGATTGAAATTTATTGGAGACGACTTAGTATGACTGGCAGCTACTTTGTGCAAAGCGGTGTAGCTAGATCTACACATGGGTCTCACGTCAAGAGCCGAGCCTTGGAAATAAATCCTCACGTCCATACTATAAAATTTTATCGAAATTGACTGAAATTTGTTGGAGATGACTTAGTATGATTGGTAGCTACTCTGTGCAAAACGGTGTGGCTGGACCCCACATCAAGAGCGGAGCCACTAAATTTTTATATATAGTTAAATATAGGTTGAGTGGGTTTAATTAGTAGGTCTAGCTATATCCATATTTTCAAGCATCAAATGGGCGGGACAGGGTGGGTTATTTAGTTGAGCTTTTGGGTTGGGGTGGGTTGCCATTTAATTTCCATATGCATTGGGGTGGGTAAGGGGTGGGTTTAGCTCCATTAGCAGACCTAGGTGTATGTACATTGTTTGCCATCATTTTCACTGGATGCTGATGTCGATCATTTGACGCCACGACTTATGATACTGAATATTGTGGGTGGGATGTTCGAAAAAGGACATGTATTGGAAAGGAATCGAGATATACATGCGTTATTCAGCGGCAGGAGTGCCCAAGGTTAGCATTGGAATTCAGCGAAGTGCGATTCAGAGTTGTTCACTCTCCTGAACGAGGTCAACTTGTCTTGCGTTTTGGCAGCTGACGTGAACACAACTGAAACAATTGACTAGCTAGCTGTTGGTCGCCAAAGCTCTGACGCCAAGCCTGGAGGATGCAAACGATAAAGATGCCATCGACTAGAGGGTAGCAGGTGGCTGCTGGCAGTTGCATGCCTGCATTGCAAATGTGAAAGCATGAAGCCTCGAAAGCCCATACAGGTTGACTGGTTGAGCATACGTTACACTTCCCTCGTCAGAATCTACACAAGAGAGCCCGTCAAAAAACGAACATTCCGGCTGTCTGTCTCGGTCATCGACATCTATTGTATGGCATGCGAATTGTGGGTGCGATGTTCAAAATTTGGGTCTACAGTTCAATTTCGAGTTCCTTTCCTCTGCGAAAGCTGGGCCTCCAGAGAGGTTGAGAAGTGGTGAAGCCAGCACCTGAACCCGTGTCTGTCCTTTGGCGGTCACACATGCGAAATGATTGGCACCAATTTATTTTAATTTTTTCATTATCTACAGGGCCGACCCAATTTGAAACGCAGGAGACCTGTGCGGCTGTGCCATGCGTAGAGCAGGCACAAGTTAGCCCGGCCAGCTATTTCCTCCAGGGCAGGAACGTTATCATCTGCCGCGTTGCTGCTGTGCCCCGCCGCCGGCCTTCTTTTATCTCCAGCACCGGGGCGAGCGCCTGACCTTGCTCCCTCCATGCGTCCAACCTGATGACAGTCTGTCTGCTAACCGCCCGGCGGAGCCCATCCTCCCCCCACCCAGAAATTATTAGCCCAGCCGAGACCCCGCGACCTTTCGACGCGAGTGAGACGGCGAGACGGAGACCGGTGGCACTCGCCGCCGCCGCCCTTTCCAGTGTGCTCGGCCGGGCCAGCCGCACCCGTCGTCGCGCTGTGGGTCGCGCGCAGACGCAAAGCCTCCGATCGCTACGCGCGTTCGTCACGCCGGGGCCCTCGCGCGGACGTGCGCACCCTAAAACAATCGACACCGACGTCGACGTGCGCGGGGGCACGGGCGCGGCCGATGATGGTTGGCTGGCTGGCTGGCGTCACCGGCCGCCCTCCAGTCTCCCGGGTGGTGATGGTGTTGTGTTGGTGTCACGCGGGAAAGGGCCCGTGCCCCAGCTCCACGAGTCCGCCACGAACCAGCCAACCAAGCCGTCGGCCGGCCGGCCACACCCCACGAGGCTGATCGCTGATGCGAGCAACCAGACCGGGACGACTCGGTTGGTTCCCTTTCCCTTGCTCTACGGGAGATTATAGAAAAAAAAAACTGCACTTGCAAGAAAAAGGGCGCGAATTATTTGCGGCTTTTCCTTCTTTTATACTACTAGTGTCGAATGATTTGCAGCTTTGCTCGCACGTGTCAGGTGCGGGTAAGCCGCGCCACGAGCAAGTGGGTAGGGCGTTCGACCTTGCTGCGTTTCCGTTCCCAGCATCTGCTTTCAGCAAAGATGGTGGGCCCGGGGGGGACGTAGCCGGCACTAGGGCGAGGTCATGGACTCACGGTACTGGCAGCTTCAAAGTTCAAAGGTTGGGTTAATGGAAAATGATGTCTTTGTGCGTTTGTTTGCACATCAACTGCTGGCCTACCTGGTTGCTTAGCTGTGAGCTGACTGCCTATACAAGGCCATTTTCGGAACATAGCATCCCTAACCTAGCTTGGAAGTGCTGCTTTCACAAGTAGAAACGAATAGATGCTCTGTTAAAGCTTTGCTATTTGCTGTGTAGTATATAATTTGATCGCTGGCAAGCTTTGCAGGTCTAACTCAAGCTGAGGTACGTGAAAGAAGGCATGCACAATGACCATGGATTTGACCACTTTTCCTTAAAGGATTTGGCATTTTATAATGAATTTTCGTGCATTTGCTCATGTGTTGAAATTTCAGCACGAGTCGCACTACGGCATGTCGCCCACTTGAGGTAGGCACAGACGCCGGCCACATTTATAAAGACAAAAAAAAAGCTTTGTCTTGCTTATTAAGGCACCCAACAAGACACATCAAGAAAAAACTGCATCTGCCCTCTCCCAATTCATCACAGTAATCATGCGATCTCAATAAACATCACTTCCCATCTTCCTTTCAAAAAAGAAGCTCATTTCCACGAGCTATTCTGGTCAGACGACCCGTCACTCTCCCTGCCTTTGCTTAACAAAAACAAAGAGGAAAAAAAAGAAGAAGATCAGCATGGACAACGCGGAGGAGAAGAGAGGTCTACTACCACCCTGCGAGCATCCTTTTGGCACAGCGCAAAAGCAAGCCGCCCAAAAGGCCGCCATTATTGTGAGACCCCCGCGAGATCAACGGGGGCCACGGCTGCATCACCCGGCAGCAGCGGCCAAGATAGGCTGCCGGCCGGCGACGCCCGGCCCCCAAACCCGCACACTCCTACTCGCCAGCGCCGAGCTTTTGATTATTCGCCGCCCGGCGCGCAACTGGCAGCGGCCCGGCGCCCGGCGAACCACCGGAAAGATTGGTGGCCAGCCACTCGCCTGCGCACATCCACGATCCGTCCTTGGGATCTTATTCCCCCAATGCCGGGGCGATCGCGGAAACAAAGCTCCCCGCCATTAGCGAGCCGCGTGAGCGAGGCACGGATAAAGACGACGTGATCGATCAAAGGAGCTTTGCTTCGTTTGGGAACCGATGAGATGGCGTGATACGATACCCGCTGCTTGCTCTCCTGCGGTGTGGTCTCAGTGTCATCTGTCCTGGGCAGATTGCATTTTTCCAGTTGGGAATTGGGGATGTGTCCTGGTGCAGTAAGGCGGCAGAAGTGACCCACAGCCGCACAGGTGTTGGACGAGCAGAGCCTTGTTCCTCTTGGGTTGGGTACCGTAGAAAAGGGATTCCGATTGGAGTCTGATCGGATCGGCCTGGGTCTCAACACAACACGGACGTCCCAAAATTAGGCACTGCACAGAGAATGTCAGTCAAGCCTTCAGGCAAGGTGGCGGCACTGTGCAGAACTATGCATCGCCGGTGAAGAGGTACAGGAGGTACTGCCGAAATGGTTCTTTATCCTGGGCATGGGACAGTGCTTATTCGGCTAGAATTTGGCGAAAGCAGGTGGCCAGCATCGGGGGCATAAGGTTCATCCTTTACCCGTCACTACCAGGCATATAAGCCTTTCCTCCTCCTTTTTGTTCCGCTTTGCTTTACACGCTCCGCACCTTCTTCTTTGGGATCGCCTTTTAGGCCCCGCGCCTTTCGATGGGCTTGTGTTAGTTTTGGATCATACATAACCAGGCACTGCTGTTATTGCAGGGTAATGGGGCGTGCACTACTGAACATCAATTGCCCCTAGCCTGATTCCCAGAAACCTGTCCTACAGCTTCTAGATCATTTTTTTATAGTTTCGTTTTCGCGAAGAGCATTTCACACCCAGTTTCTGTATATTTTAAATGTTTTTTGTTTGTGGAATATGATACTCGAAGGATATTTGTGATGTTCAGAAAATTGTCGGTTTTCGTGCTGGAATATTGATCATGCATGGTGTTGCTTCTGGTTAACTCAACACTACGTTTAGACTAAGACAGATCGATTTAGTACAGGCAAAATCGCGCCCTAAGATCCTGTCCTCTCCTCCTCGCCTTTACATGGCAACCAAGGCTCTTTTCTGGATAGGGCTAGGTGCTCCTGTGTGCACCTGTTTTACGGATGGCCGCCCACTTGCGGTATGCACGCAGCGTGCCTTTGTTTCCAAAATAGCTCTGGAAGACCATCCCTGCTGCTGCACTGTTTCAAGGAGTTCGTTATCACCATTCGTCGTCACCCTGACGTTGCTCTCCCGTTCCAAAAGCTCGCCGTCGAAAGCCGTCACTTAGCCCTTACGCAATCTCTCCCGTTTGCCGTGCCATCTCTTTCAGCAATATTCTCCTCCAATTAGCCCTGCAAAGCGAAGGTTTTATGCATATCATGACTAGCCTTTTCCATCTTCAGAATGACAGAATGTGATGGCCTGGACTAGGCCGGGTCGGCCATAGTCAGATGTACGTAGTGAAAAGAGCCATTATACTAATTCAGTGCTGCAATCTGTGGAAGCTTGCATGCATGAGCAAAGAACCTTTCTTTGACCTCAAAACTAGCAGCACAAAACCATGGTCGTCCATGGCTTCTGAAATTTTTCAGCCTACTACCCAGATAAATTACAAGCTAATCTGCTGTGCCTACCCTGTAAATTAAATAAACTGCATGGAATATGTCGAGCTCGATCGCTAGGTTCGTCCTGCTCCGGATCGAAATCCGAAAGCGCCACGGGTATGCAAGTTGTCCTTGCCGCTTGCCGGCATATATGTATGTGTCGGAGCTTGCTTTAGAAATGCCTGAAATGGACAGGAACAGGCGAGTTGAGCAGTGCCGTCGCGCGAGCTCGCGGGGCGGAGTGCTCGCATTCCCGGGCGGCGCGAGCGACAGGCTCGTGAAGCATCTGAATTTCAGATCCTTTTGCTGTCATCTCCGGAGAAAGGATTGGCCTGGGCCGGCTGCAGCCATGGAGTTCCCGATAACTCTTGCCATCGCCGTCATAATCTCGCATGCAGCTATGCATCGATCGCGTACCATCTCAGCTGAGAGCGCGAGGCGCGAGCCGCGCGCGCATGGGGATTAGCGTCACCCCGCACTCTCTAAACTCGCCGGCGGAAATCGACGTGAAAAGATCTCCATCCCCTCATCGCGCCGAGCTCTTTATTCCTCCTCTGGGTTTTCCGGCCCTGGTCCCCCGGGTTTCATGGCCCTTTAGCGGCGCAATGCAATTTCGACCTGGTTTTGGACGGCTCCTAGGGTGGCACCTGCGGGGGACATTCTTCATCCCGTTCCATCCCGCTCCCCGCATGCGGCCGGGTTCGCATTCCGATTCCGATTCTTATTCTGATTCCGGTACCCTCGCTGGTTCTGAGAAGTTGTTCCTGAAAGCCACTGAAACCGTGTGCTCAGAGCGTATTGCATTGGTGAATTCAGCATCTGAATTTGAGTCTTTATTTAGTGGGTCGAAGGTGAATAATCTTCAATGGCTGATGTTATATATGTATAACCATTTCGAGACTAGGAACTAGGGAGGAGAGACATAATGATGTTCGCTACGCCCCTTTTCCGGTTACTTTCTGCCGTGATAATCAGTTTTTGTTTGGTCGGCCCAGCAAAGCTTTTGGGGGATGCCAACATTCAGAATCATTTTTGTCTGCCTCAATTCCAGTAGCCTCTAGCAAACTTTACAGTCATGAAGTGCAGATCAAGCTTCTAATAGGTAAATTTACTAATATATCCAAGGCATGTTTACTAAGCTAGCCATGTTTAGAAGGTTTACTTATTCCCATGTTGTTTCCATACAACCACATACTAAACGATAAGACTTTCAACATATGGCGTATTTTCTTGCGAGTAAACATATTACAATACACTCGAAACGTTGATTACATATAGGACCGGATCGTAGGATCATACTAGTTCTGCTAGATCAATCAAATACATGATCATACAATCCTTCAACCAAAAAGCGTTATATAGCATAGAAGAAAGGGTAATTTTCATGTAAAACACTAATAAAATCTTCCCACCTCCATGTGTGTTTGATATATATTTATTGGAACCATTTTTTTGAATTGATATTCTTATCTCTTCCATCATACATGAATACATGGTGACACATATTGTAAATAGTATTTTATATAAACAATAACATAAATAATAATATAATAATAGAAATAGTAATTTAGAATTTTATATTGGTGTATTTTAATATTTTATTATAATTATATAATTTAGATTCAGATTTAGGGTTTACTTTAACTTTTAATAATAATATAATTGATAATTTATATGCAAATTTAGGGGTTATTTGTATTATTTTTATAATAGCATAGGTGGGTAATTTATATGAAGATCTGGGGTTATTTTAGATTTTTTTATAATGGCATAGGTGGGTACTTTATTAGAAAAGATAAAAGATTCAATGACTATTATGATTAGAATTGTCACATTGATAGCCAGATATTTCTGATTTTGTGGAAACTTTTAGAATTTCTCTATTTTTTAAGTATCCACCTAGATCCTACGTGGCTTCACATTGAGGCTTTAAAAGGAGACTCCAATTAGTAATAGTAAGATTAGAAAGTATAATAGCTCCAATGACTATTATGTTTAGAGTTGCCAGGTTGATGGCTGGATGTTTCTGATTTTTATGAGAATTTCTAGAATTTCTCTAGTTTTTTTAGTGTTCACCTAGGATCCTATGTAGCTTCACGTGGAGGCTTTAAAAGAAGCCTCCAATTAGTAATAGTAAGATTAGGAAAGATAATAGATCCAATGACTATTATAATTAGAGGTTTCAGATTGATGGTCGGATGTTTCTAATTTTTGTGAGAGTTTCTATGATAATTTCTCTATTTTTTGAGTGTTCACCAAGGATCCTAGGTGGCTTCACGTAGAGACTTTAAAAGAAACCTCCAATTAGCAATAGTAAGGTAATTGTAAGATTGGTGGTAGTAGATTAGTTAGCTACCAAATTGTTCGTGTATTTACTTATCTCGTATAGTATGGTACACAATCGTTTCCGTTAAAATTATTAGCTTGATGAGTTGGACAACTGGAAGAGGTGCAGAGATGTATAACATCTGACTGATAAAAACAGAAACTGTACGCAAAACATTTCAACTGAACTGATGCCATTGCTGATAAGCTTATCTTCAGATCTTCGAGCTGCAGAGCATCCCGCTGTGTATCTATTCTCAATTCGATTATCCCAATTATATCCACTCGGATTTAAACGTGAAGTTTTCGTATACTGGTATCAACATCAGGATACTACTATAATTATTATCAGACCAAATCCCATTACCTTTGTTCTTTTCGTCCGTTTCTTGCCAGGCCAGCAGCTGGCAGGCAATCTGGTTAGTTCTATCCGCTTTGTTCCATTTCCGGGAAACCGTCATCGCGGCGAACTTCCCAATAAAATCAAGCACCGACTCCATCCAGAACATCAGAGACGTCGATCTCAGTCATGAACAACGGTCACTGGTAGTAGTAGTAGCAGCCTAGCAGGAACGTGAATGGTAGTAGTAGTAGTAGATACAACAGGCAGGGCACGCAAGGTGACATGCCAAACCAATGGGGGCTAATAGCTCTCTCCATCTCCATAGCTCACCTCTCTCACACACAAGACACACGGCTAAGCCAATCACGTGACGACGATCTTCACTTACTACTAATTAACAAGAGCAGCATTACGTTACGTACGTACGTTACACCTGCGGCAGACAAACAGAGCACCACTCGTTGAAGCATCAATGGGAGGAGCGGCGGCGGCCGGCCGGGGTTCTGGTTCAGGAGGAGGTGGCGATGCGCGGCTCCCAGAAGAAGAGCTGCCCGCGCAGCTGGTTGCACCGGCGCATGTGGTTCAGCAGCTCCTCCTTGCTGCTGCGCCGCTTGGCCGTCATCAGGAGCTTGTTCTCGCCGCAGGTGGCGCCGGGGACGGCGTCCTCGCCATTGCCCGGCGGCGGCGCTGTCGCGCTCAGGACCGAGGCCGCGGCCAGCGCCGCGACCGCCGTGGTGGTGGACCCGGTGAAGCGCCTGGGGGGCCTGGGCGGCGCGGCGCGGGCGGCGGCGCCGTTGATGTCGCAGGTGGCCGCCGGCTCGGCGCCCACGAACTTGTTGATGACGAGCGAGGAGCGGCGCACGCGCGGGCCGCTCCCGCTGCGCGCCTGCGGCTGCGTGCTCACCTTGAACTCCACGACAGTTCCCCTGTCCACGACCTCGACCTCCTCCTCGTCGTCTTCCTCGTCCTCGTCTTCCTCCTCGTGGGCATCGTGCTCGTCGGCCTGCTGCTCGGGCTCCAACTTCCCGCGGCTCCCGTCCAGCTCGTCCGAGGCGGGGGCGGCCGTGTCAGCGAACGACAGGAGCAGGCGCCCGCCGCGGCGCTGGGCGCGGAACAGGGTGGACGAGGTCACCGGGACGACCCTGACGAGCAGGCGGCCGTCCTGGCGCTCCTGCCTCATCTCCATCGTGGCCTCCACCTTGCGCCGCGCCAGCGAGGGCAGCGGCGGCGGGAACGCCCTGGGCGGTGTCGCGCGCGGTGCTACCGCCTCCTCCTCGCGCTCGTCGTCGGAGCCCGGGCAGGAGCGGTCGGTGCTGGAGCCGTCGGCGTCGGAGAAGCCGTCGGAGCCGGTCTCGGAGCCGAGGCTCTCGGTGCAGATCTCCAGGCTCTTCTGGGTGAGCAGGCTGGACGAGCGGCGCACGAGCGGGTGCACGTACGGCGCCTGCGCCTGCTTGGGCGCGGACGGCGGCTTCTGCGCCTGGATCATGTTCCACACGTCGGCCCTCTCCGGGCGGTCGCCGTCGCCGCCGCGGTCCGTCTCCTTGAGCATCGCGGCAGCCTTCTCGGCGCCAGCCGCCGCCGCCTTGCCTCCGTCGCCGCCCTGCTCCACGGCCTGCTGGCACGGGAGGAGCTGCTGCTGCTGCTCGCTGGTCTCGAACACTGTCAGTGCCATGCCTCCCGGCTGCTGGTCCCCCGCAAGTGACACTCCCAGCTAGCTAAGCTACCTGTCTCAGGTGGTGCAGCTGCAGGTTACCACAAAAAGGGAACGCACCACGAGTGACGGCGCTAGCTTCTACGTCGTACTTGCTGCTGCAGCTACCCTTGTACTAGCGCGCGTGCGTGCGTGTTTATATTTCGTGGCTTGTTAGATTTTTTTTCCTCTCCTTTTTTTTAACCTCGTGGTGGGAGATGGGGAGCAGCTAGCAGCTCGAGCACAGGAGGGTCGGAGGAAGGAGACGCCAAACCGGGGAGCAGAGGCAGAGCACACGCACGCGGCCGCCGCGTGGTTTGACGGCGGCGGGGGAGGAGTGGACGTAACGAGAGGCTGCGGCAGGGAGGGGTCGGAGAGATAGGCTTTGGAGACTCTCTCACGCGCGCCTCGGTTTCGCTCTGATTTTTCGCTCGTTTTTTATGGTTTCTGGGATCGTTTTCCTCTCTCTATCGATCGCACTCTCCCACTGACCTCTCCTTTGGCCGGCTGCTACGAGCGGGAGGAGGGGAAGGCTCGCGCCGCGGTGGCAGTCGTGGCTTCAGCTTCAGCTGGGGATGGATGGGTGGGCGAGGTCACACGATAAGAAGAGGGGCGACCGGGGCGGGGGTATTTGTAGGGCGCGGACGGGGGGTGGTGGTGCTCTGCTCTGCCGCGGCGCACCCCCCACTAGCACGGGGGGAGAACAAATACTTTTGCCGCCGGTGAGGGCCCCTCCGTGACATATGCGCATTCCAACCGGACATTTTCGAAAAACTTTGAGGCCAAAAAGAAAATATTTGTGCGGAAAGTATATTTTATACCGTTCCTATCCGTTGTGGCGCGCACACTATCTGCGGTACAAAAATGGTGAATATGTTCCATCCGCTGGCGCTTATCAAGAAGCGGCGTCACATTTTCTCATCAAGGCGAAATTCAGTTTCAACCCTAATAAATCACCCGCTCGCGCTAAAAAAAAAAGGAAAAAAAATATAAATTGCTGGAACGAGGTGACAGATGGTTCCTTCGTCAGTGCCTGGCTAATTGAGAGAAGAGTTTCTCTCTCGTTCAATAGTTTGTTTAGAGATGCAGTACTGGTTTTGAAATTTTTTAGATAACAGAAGGGATGTGAGCCTCTACTGGTTATATATATTGAAAAAAAAAAGAAAATTTACAAGAGTTAACACCAAAACCAAGAAAGGAAAATTACACCAGATTGTCTAGCCATTGTACTACGATAGGGATAGGGAAGTACTTTGGTTTAGCCCTATGGATAACCATGGCAAACTCCTCCTTAGAGAAACCCTGTGCGCCCTCCACATAAACATTTTCATTTTTGAAGATGTAGTTATTCCTTGATGTCCAAATAGCCCATGACATTAGAATAATTATTTCCATAAAAAAAAGGCAAAGCAATTTGATGCCTTAGATCCTCCAAAGCTGCAAACGGCCCTTGGGCAGAATTGACTTGCAACCCAATTGAACTCCAGCAAGCTACAGCAAAGGGGCATGAGAGAAATAAATGTTCCACAGTTTCATCATCTTGGCAAGAGCACAAAGCACAACTATAATCATCCGGATGCATAGTTCGACGTCTCAGCATTCCTCTAACGTTGGTACTGGTTTTGAAATTAAGATTGTGGTTGGTTTATAAGGGGAATACAGAGGGATGGAAGAGAAAGGGCATCAAATTGGCTAGTTGCGTTTCTGACTTTTAACAGATCAGACGTATGGCGTAGATTCTCGCAAGTTCCAAGAGCGTATCATGCATAGATGAGCCGCCAACTTGCCAATGATTTGTTTTCCTGTCATGCTTCCGTCCTCCTATCTCGATTTGAAACTCTCACCACTATACTACTATATACTACCATTACTACTTTTTTTTCATGCCTCAATCCTTCAAGTACAAGAAGTAGTATACTTGAAGGAACGAAAGACTCCGTACTTCCCAGTACCGGTTCGGTTAGGCCATGGCGATATTCTCGATCTCCAGGAGAGTCACACGCATGTTTCTGTGATCACGAGCACATTAGCGAGCGTTTAGCACTTTCGGTTATTGCTCCATGACCTCTGTGTGCATGTATAAGTATAAGCAAATGCAAATTAGATGAGTTCAGTGCGTTGCACAAAATCATTCTCCCTCACTAGTACTACCGTTGGTACGTACTAGTAGCCTCAATTAGGGTGAATACCATTCAGCTTGATTGGGAAATGTTGGCTGGGAAATTCTTGATTGGTAATTCATCCTTTCTCTCAGAAAATAGCTACGATAACCCTTAGCTGTTTGAAAAGAACACTTGGGAAAAAGTTTCTTTGATATCATGTGGTGGTTTTCTCAAGAAGACAACAAAAGTAGGAGTACTAGCTAATATAGGAACGTGCTTCCGTCGATCCGACTATATAACCTAAGATAAACGCCATTCCGCTACGCCCAAAGGCACCGAAGCAGTAGGGTTATCCAGCAGCATGGTCCGCGAGCCATCACTCATTTGCAGATGCAGCGTCTCGCTCTGCTGAGCCCTGCGCGTGCCAAGACAAATTGCTCGATTAGCGCGCAGCGCAGAAGGACCCAACGCCCTGCCCGGCAGCTTCCAAAGACCCCGGAATCCGGCCTTGTTCCCACGCGCTGCACTGCGCCCGCCGCAGCGCTCGCCCCGCCACGCTGCCGAATCCTCCTGCCGCTCGCGGCTAGCCGCTAGCGCCGCGCACCGGCTGCGCCCCGGGGCTTCTTGGCTTGCTCCACGCACCCTCCACACGCCCGCGCGCATGCGCCGTTCGGCGGAACAGTGGATTTCTCGCGGACGGGCGCGTGCGCTGCGCCGCGCCGCGCCGGCCGCCGAGGGCAACAGGTGGGACGGGCAAGGGCGACGAGGAGCGGGGAGTTTGGTGGCGGAGTGGTTGCGCTGCGCCTGGATGCGCTGCTTGTTCGGTTTCTAGAAGTACGGGCTACGTACTGTACGGCTACGCGGCAGGCTCTCTCGGGGTATCTACGCTTCACGCCAGCAACGTGCCTGCCGGTGGCGCCCGGTGAGAATGCATGCGTGCTGCCAACGGCCGCGAACCGTGACACGAGGCAGCGCGCCAGCGCCCTGGCCTGCCGGGCGTTCCGTTCCGCGCGGCTCCGCCCAGCCATCCTAGCTCAGGGTGCTTGAACAGCTGCTGCCTGCTGCCGCTTGAATTGGTCGCCGGTCGTCCACCATGCACGACGCCGGTAGCCGACTGCCGAGGACCGGACAAACGAACATGACCTCGGCCGACGACGACGTTCCTGCCTCCCTCCCGGCCGTGCAGGAAATCTTGGTGGTGCGGCCTTCGCCTAACCCGCCTCGCTTTGCCGCATCTGTGGAGCTTTAGCTACGTGCGATCCAGCGTCCCCTCTCGAGAATACAAACCGTGCGACTTCCTCTTGCACTTCGCGCGCAGATACCCGGACGAGCCACGGGTTTCTGTCTGTAATCTGCCCGCGCCGCCGGCTCGTCCGCCCCACGATCCCAGATCGCGTGGCGAGCAACGGATCGGATTATCGGAGGCACGAGGACGAGGGGGAGGCCCTGAACCGGCTCAGAGCGGTGTTTTTTTTTTTGAGGCGACAGAGCGGTGTTTTTCTTACACATACATCATGCAGGGCGCGTGTCGGATCAGAAGGTGCACGCTGGCTGCGATGATCGAATGTAAGAGCTGGAACGCCTCTACCCTGGTATGTTAGAATTTAGGTTGTCTAGATCCAAATGCTAATATTCTAAAGTACTAAATTTTAGCACTAGTTAATTCAAACAAGAGTATTAATATAGACGACTAATAAATTTTAGACAAGTTTTATAAATTTTAGCAAAAATATGAGTGCTAATAGATGTTAAAATTTAATATTTTAGTCCATCCAAACGTACCCAGATGGAGGACGTCGTTAGACCGCTCATGCGGTGATATCACTCCTTTTGTGTTCCAGTAATCGAATCGCCTGAACTGCAAGGCCGGCCGCTGGTCAGCCTTCATAAAAAAGCTTCATGAAACCGCTATTTTTCCTTCATCCCTAACGCAGGACGCTTTTTTTTTGAAAATGGGAATCTGGGGATTGTGTGACGGGAAACGGAGAGACGAGCTGCGAAACTGACCAACCAGGGGTCGGCACGAGGCTACGAGCAGCAGCTTTTGACAAGTCGGTCGATGCTCCCGTCGGGCAACCGCCGGACACTTCTTTCCTGTGCGGTTGGGCGGCAAGTACGCGCGCGCGTTTGGGTAGGTGCGAAAGCAGCGTACGAGGAGTCCGAAAACACGAGCAAAAGGGTAAGGTAACGTCCTCCCCTCCTAGGCTGCTGCTGCTGCTGCTGCTGTAGCTCTCGGCCGCCCTCCTTTCTCCTTTCCTCTGTCGAGGCACACCCTCCCTCCTCGCCATCGTCCTGTGTTACTTTGCGAGAGAGTAGGCAGCTTTCGACGTCTACGTAGAAATGTCAAAATCTCTCACTCATGTAAGAAAAGAAAAGATCATGTGAATACTTTCTAGTTTGTTTACTAGTAGTGCCATCTTACAGGCTTCTGAAGCTGATAAATATAATGCTTCTTTAGTTCCTTCAGATCTTCAGGTTCTTAGTTTCAAAAAAAGATCTTCAGGTTCCTGAAGGCTGTACATACACTACTTGTAGGTTCAGCAAGAAATTCAGTCTTGGAGCCTTCATTCCTGAGGCTGTACTTGCTTGTAGGTTGTAGGTTGTAGGTTCTGTAGCAGTGTAGCTTTGTAAGCACCTCGTCACAGGCTACACCTTCCTACGATCGATCGCGGAGATGTCGATCCGCGCCTGTGCACGTCCGTCTCCGGAATCGTCCCATCGTCGGGTCCCAGAAACCGCTATTTTCTCGTTAGGTTTTGATGCATGCTTGGGGCACCTCGTGCCACGTGTCGAACCCCCGCGCCGCCAGGGATAGATGAGACCGAACAAGTGGAAGCGGAGCGAGCCAACACGCGCGGCTGCTATGCTCGTGCATTGTCTTCTTCAGCTCGGCTGGAAGAATAAGATACAGTTGTAGAATCGATTCAGAATAAAAAATACAGTTGTAGTAGAATCCATCTCTTTCAGGTTTAAGATTCTGGCAAAGCTCGGAGCAGATAACCCACGAGAAGGAATTGTCGTTGCCAATGGACCTTCTCAAGGCAATCATGAGTTAAGTTTCAAAGATCATGCCTTGGGATTGTGGCAGAGATTTCTTGGCTCTTCGTTAACTAGGCTCTGTTGCGGCTTTCAGGCCTTTTGTTGTTCTTGGTAGTTTCACATCAATTTTCATGTGTTTTCAACCTTGTCGCTATTTCTTTTTCTTGAAAAAAATAACAGAGAGAGATCAGAAAACTATAATTCCAATCCAATCTTACACAGTTCCAATTAGCAGCATGCCTGTTTGCTGTCGCCTTTGTTTGAGAAGAAAGCTCAATGCATGCACGATCCAGCAGTAACTTTTTAAACTGTGCGTTAGCGAAAAGGTCAAAAAGAAAGCGAGAGAGAAGAGATCGCGCGGATGGATTCCCTATCCCTAGCGCAGGCTCTGGGCGGCTGGGCGGTGCAGAGCAGCAGGGCCGGAAATCCACGGCAAGTGCCATCAGAATCCCCCTTGGATTGCAAGCCACCGAATCTTGCGCGCCATTACCAGGACAGGCGCCGATCCTGGGGCCATCAGGATCCGCCCCTGCCCAGATCTCGCCCGTCTATCCGCTACAGCAAAAGCTAGCAGCCGATGCAGTGCAACCCGGCCGAGCGACGACGGCGCTCCATAGACGACGGGCTCCCATTCCCTAGCTAGCTGCCCCGATCTCGTACGTCGCTGGTGCCGTTGCCTTCATGCCTCCCTTGCTCGACGTCGATGGATCGATCCGTTCGCGATCCGGCCCCGTCTCACCGGCCGGCCGGCCATCATCGGAAAAACAAAGCAGATAAGAGTGTGGTGTTTTAGACGTAATGGTCGAGCTGGTCGGGAGACGAGAACGGTTGCAACACGTACGACCACAGAAAGAGAAAAAACCGTAGAAACGTTAGGTGCGTACGAACCTTCTTTCAGAGCCATTCCAGCGAATAACTTTAGTCGGCGCACAGGATGCAGAAAGATCGCGCCGGGCGGGTCGGCTGATGGATTGATGCGTGGCCTGACAGGAACCCGTGGATTATAGCATGCACCCACCCGGCTCGGACAATAACTAGCTAGTGTGTGCCTGTTGCCTACTCGATCTCCACCCTCCCTGGACCAAAGGGCATGTTCGCCGTCGGATCGCATCGCATCGGATGGAGGCCGCGCCGGCGCCGGGCTCCGACCTGTCGGCGTCCGGGCCCGTCGTCTCGTCCAAAGATGCGCAAGTTGGGCTCGCAAAAACTCGACTCGGGTTGGAGCGGGGGAATCGGGGACGGGCCGGGCGAATATAGAGTTCGCGACCGCATATAGTCGCATGCAGCGCGTGGCTCGTGCAAGTGGTAACATGACATCATATTTTTTTAATAGATTATACAGTATAATTCAGACACTCGCAATGCGCTGACTCACGCCTGTGAATATACGTTCGCAAATTCTATTTCTATGAGCATCTTCGAAGATTAAATCAGCAAATATTTAAGATTAATAAAGTCACCACTGATATCTCAGTGTGAACGCTGTTAACGGAAACGTTAGGCACACCAACTTTTATCTTGGACCGGTCAGAAATAAAATTTCTTTGCCGGCACGGTAAAAAATAAAAACAGATGATAAAGAGGGCAGGCGTACATGCGCGAGGGAATTGAATGTAGATTCGGGCAGGTATTCTCGTGCAGCCCTGCTGCTTCTGCTTCTGCTGCTGCCCCGGCGCCTCCGTACCGTACCGACCAAGATATGTATACTGTACATACTAGTAGCAGTCTAGCACAATATTTATGTTAGTACAAAGCAGTAGCGCGTCACTCGCTGCTAGCGGCTGCTACCTTGTCACCTCCTCCTTTATATCCTCGAGAGCCTATCTCCCGTCACCACCGTGCTATCACCGTTCTACGTACCCACAGGGCAAAGGCGCCCCTCCCTCCTAAAAACTAAAAAGAGGCACGCGCCCGGCCGGGCCTAGGTGGCTAGGTAGCTCTGCTGGTCACTTCGATCAGGATTCTCTCCCCGCTCTAACGGGCAAAGCCTGTGCAGGACGTGCTACATGCACGAGTATAGCTGCCGAGCAATCCATGCGCCGGGCCTGCCTTCCTGCCTGCGCGCGGGTAGCGGGCCAATGGGGCGCTAGGGAAAAATGCACGCGCCGGCCGAACCGGCCAGCTGATCTGACGCGACGCGCGCGAAAGTCCAGCGCGAGGGACGGCCGGGTGTGGGGGTGGGGGGGGGGGGGGGGGGGGGTTGGGTGGCGGCGCCTTTGCCTACCCTTGCCTGAGGGAGGCGGGGGCGCACATGGCCGCGGCCGGCGCGGGGTGCGGGGATGCCAAAAATGGCGGTGCCGTAGGCTTTTGCTGGGGTAGTCAGTAGTGAGTGGGCGCCTGGCCGCGGATCCGGCCGGAGATCGTGCCGGCCCGCGTCGTCCTGCTGTCGCCCCTTGCGTGTCAACCCGGGGTTGGCCGCGCGCCGCCGCCGCCCGATCACGCTCGAGATCGGTGCGGTGCATGCTTGTCGCCGGCGGTGGCCAGTGGGTGGCTTCAGCTTCACTTGCTGGAGCGAGCCCCGCGCGCGTACGTACGTGGCCATTCCTGACCACAGCGTCTCTGCTTTCTACAAAAACTAAAAGCTGATTAGTGTGAGCCAGTTGCAAATCTTGGCCAAAAGGCTGGGGCGAGCGAGCAGGCAGGAAAGGACAAATCGGTCCAATGGTTGATGGGATCATCGATCGCGAGCTTTACCACTGGATCGGGCTTTTGCTCATCGACTAAAGGGAGCAGGGTACCAGCTGCCGATGGTTCGTACAGGTGGTAACAGATCATGATTCTGGTGCATTCTTCACAATCCAATTTGATCCTTGTTAATTTTTAGCTTATAAGACTAGAGCCTGTCCTTTTAAAACCCGTTCTTTTAAGAAAATTATTTAGACTAAAATTTGAAGATGTTTGCCACCCCTGATGTTCGTGGAGCACGGACGGGGGACAGCGACCGGTGCGATGCTCCGGTTCCCGTCCCAGCCTAATCCTTCGTCAAGAAGAAACAAAAGTTTCCCAAACCGGCATAGCGCAGCTGCGCCACGTATCAACGGGCGCATGGCCACGCTTGCTCACGCTGCACCGACTAATCGCTTTAGCTTTGCACAAGCTTTGATTCTTTTGATTTATTTGATCGATCACATAATTTTCTATTCGCGGCAAAAGAGGCGCCTTTTTTTCCAACTTGGGCACGACAAGGCTATGTAATCCGGACGAATAATCCCACAAGTGGTATTCTACGTATACAAAACTTCCAAGACAGATAAAGTTGCAAAAGGCCATATATTCTATGTAAAAATACTCTGTTCTATATACAACAGTAATCAATGAATCGCACAGCGCGGTAAAAGAATTATGGAACCAAGCATAATAAACAACCAAAACCGGAACCTGAATACAGGCACACTCGCCAAATGCATTGATGGCCAAGGCTTGCACCATCAAGCGCGCACACAGCTCCAATGAGCACCACTATCTCCAAAAAGGAAAACAAGAATTCTGCTCACTCGCACCCATGTCCGATGCAGACATCCCATCTGGTTTGATCCCATCTAACCACAATCGACAAATGATGGCCTTCAGAAAATGGCAATCATTTGACAACCAAAACAATCCAACAGAACAAAGAACTGAAGAAATGTTGCTTCTCAGTGATCATCTTCTACTGGCGAATGTTGCCAATGCGTTTGCATGAGCTGGTGGCAGTGCACTCAGTATAGGCTGCATTTGCTGGCCATAGACAGATATCAAGTGAGATACAGCCTTGCCAATATTTGTTTTGACTTCATCGCTCTCGTCTGGGGATACCACCACTTGGGCAAAGACATGTATCACATCAGGCACAAGAGGAAGGATCTGCAACAGTAACGCAGTTAGGTTCAGCCCATGAATAAAAACCGATGATAGATATCTGGTGTGAGAATCACCTGGGGATGCGATGATAGTAATAAACTGCAGATGCAACTATAGACAGGCATTGATTCTTCATGATCTTCTTTTAGTGGCAAAGCTTTGATAAACACTGGAAGAACCTATAAGAATGAAACAAAGTGTTCGTCACACTCTTAAAATCAGAAACAGAAAGCTGTCCAAACATACCAGCTAAAATGTCATACGAACCTGGTTCAGAGGAATTGACTGAGGCTGCACCATTATCATCCTAGCAATAGCACCAGCAGCATTATCTCTTACTGCATCATCTGATTCTGAATTACTGAACAGATTATGCAGAGAACGAAGTATATCCCCATAGTACCTGCATAAAGATGAACAATAACTAGTGAGTGATGAATTTACATGATGGAATGTTAACTCTTCAGGTTTCCCTAGATTCTAAACTAGTAATCTGAGATATTATGTAATTTATTCATGGCTATAAAATGGAACAGCACCAAGCATGTCTAGCGATTCTTAGTTGCCCTCTTCCTACAGTTTAGTATTTGAGAGCACCTTACATCTATGAACAGTGTTCAACTTTATCAACAAACTCCTAGCAGCTATTCTCTAGAGGGAAAAAATAGTTTGATCTATTGGTCTTTTTGACAAGAACTTTGAAAGACAGACTTGCCACGTCATGTTTACTTCTAGGCTTCAGTCATGAAAGGGAACCTAGAACAACCTATGGGTCTTGCAGCCTATTCATAATTCAGATACTATGGCAATTGAGAAGTATTAAAGGCAACACTAATTCTAATCAACTGCTCACTTACTGACATATTAATCTAATATATGGAATATGGATACAGTGAACATGATACCGCCTTCCCTTCAGTTCTATAAGAAAATTGCTGTATTTAAGCAATTAAATTAGTAAAATGCTTTTTCATCAGCTAGTTTTTCTGAACATAAGAAAAATATAGTGCACACCATGTCTTCTTTTATCACTAATGCAGTAATACGCATTATACCTTAAAAGTTAAAACAAGAGTATTCTTTATACTAGGAAAGTGCAAGGCAGAAGTGTCCAAAGATGGTCAGGTGCTTAAAGGCAAGACATGAAATATGATAATTCTAGCATAACTTAATACATACTTTAGTGCCGCAGCACCCCCATTCTTGCAAATCTCACCAACACAGAAAGCAGCATTTCTCCTATTAGTAGCATCAGATGATGCAAGCTCTTTCAACACCAAAGGCATTATCTTCTGAAGAAAAATCAAAAGAAGCATGAATAGGGTCATTGAAATGATAAAGTTTTTACAAATGTCAAGAATGCTAGAAACGTACATCAACATAAGCAGAAATTGGAGCACCCATTTCCTGAGCGACCTCAGCTAAGGTTGCAACAACCATAGTCTTATCTTGGGGAGGATGGGGAGATTTCTGCAATTATTCCAGGAAATAGTTTCAAATTTCACTTAATTAATCACGTTTAACAAATGGGAATATGGAGCATGTGCGCATAGAGAAGGGGGATAGTAGCATACGGCGAATTTCATCAATGGATCAAACAATTTTGCAAAGATAGGATCAAAATAAGAACCCATCACTTTTGCAAAAGCTGGCAGTAGATCTGAAACTGCATCCATGAGGACTTCATCATGATCAATGTCGCCATCATCCTCACCATCCGACTCTACTTGCTGACAACTTGATTCTTGACGCAAAAGAACCAGCGTCGCCTCAGCAAGCCTTAGTATGTCTGAAACAAAGCACAGAAGCAATACTTTTTAACAACAAAGCCTAGTATTTTGAGGCAAACTAGTACAGGACAGGTGCAGCTTACAAGGTTCGATTGCAGCAAAACCACAGTCCTTCACAATGTCTGCTACACTCATGCAAGCTTGTGCAACAACCTCTTTGTCATCATCCTCTGTCATGGTCTTAATATAGATGTTCAGAACCGTATCTGGAAAAGCAAACACAGCATGGTTGTTTGATATCACACAGGACACATGAACTTAAAATGTGGTGATATTTATATCCAGCATTTACCAAGGACATCCTTCTGTTTCTCTTGCACATCCTGCATGGTACAAAAAAACATATTTTCCATCAGAATTTCAATGTTTTTTTACAACAATCATATTTAAGTTGATGGAAGGGGTGAAGGATGTAGCATACGAATATTTAGCAAAACAGAATACTTACAGCATGTGTAGGAGGTATTGCCCTAACTGCAGTTAGGATATCTGCAAGAAGGGATAACACTGTAACTACTAATAAAATCGTACAATCACATATTTTATGGATCACTCCAAAAAAACATAAACCAAGAATGTGTTAAAAAAGTATACTTGCCCGTATTAATGAAAAAATATGAAGTAATGATGAATCAAGTTGATTAACAACATACCATTCTGCATTCTATGCAAAATTGCTGTCATAGTAGCATTAATACTTTTCGCTGTAACTATCATAAAATATTTGGTCCCTTCCTATAGTAATACCCTACTGTGTGCGCCTAGGATTGCACTATCACTGGGTGAACCTGTGAGCGTACCTAATGTTTTATTAACTTTTGGAGTTTCAATCTGAAATGATCTTTCTGTCAGACCTTAAAGGAAACTCCGCTACACAGACCATAAAAATACATCAATTAAAAGGCTACACTTCACATGATTTTTTTTAATATTTCGCTATACTTTTATCGCTATTTGTTTTCTTACAGTTACAGTTTAGCAACCACCATTTATTTTTGATGAATCACTTAGCCTAACAATGAAATTTCCACAATGTTGACAGTACAGAACAAAGGAAACAAAGGCCCAGTGAAAATGCATCTAAGAGAAGTAGGGAATAAATTACGTTTTAAAGAAATGACTGCCTGGAGCCTCAGATCTTCGTGGAAATACCCACTGTGCCTGATTAAAATCTTCAGTGACTCCTCCAGATACCTAGTATCAGTTAAGGAAGTTTTGAAAGGTGAAACTGCAACTGGAGGATTAGCACCTTTTCAAGGATACGGAGCATAGGCACTCTTCGTGTGTAGTGCAAAAAAACCAATAGCCTGTGTTGCAGCAGCTTTCTCATCTAATACCCCAGTCCGCACACTGATATTTCTAACTCTTGGCTCATCATTAACATCATCATCAGATGAAACACCGCCAAATCCATTGTCAACACTATCAGCATCATCAATGTCCACAGCAGAACCATCATCCAAGTTGCAGGAAGAAAATACGAGAGGTACAACATGAGGAAGATACTGCAACGCACAACAATTCATTTCAATAAACATAAACATCACTCAGAAATTGAATAAAATTTAAAGTCCCTTTATTTGCTAAAGAAAAGTTCCCCTTATTACCTGTGTAAAACTATCACCCAAAATCTCAGCAACATTGCTAAAAAAACCATGAGTATATTCTCTAAGTTCACTGTAATCCAATCCAAAACCCTGCAAGTATGAAGAGCATAATGAGGATTAAAGGCTGTAAAAGTGTCCGAAGGTACTGTAACTACAACTCACAGAAATAGCAGCCTCGATAAAGGGGGGCAGTATCGCTTCAACTCTTGCTCTGCCAACTGCCATGGCTACTATCCCAACAACCTCGGTAGCCCTAGCTCTTGCACACAAATCTTCGTCGCTAGTGAGCACCATAAAACCTTTCATCATTTCAAGGACCTTTTCTGCGTATGGGGTAAAAGCCTGCTCTGCAGCAGCAGCCACAGAGCCAATTGCAGACTGCAGAAAATATCATCATTGTCAAAATGAAAGATCATTTTGGGGGGGAAAGGTTATCATATTTCCAAAGACTTATCACTCATCAAAAAGTACATCTTATTTAGTATTATTTATTACTACACACACCATGCATGTCTCTTGCAAGTTCCGCGGACTGCTCTGCAAAGACATAACCAATTTGCATATCAAGGGATCTAGATATGGCAGGATATCTTCACCCATGTCCTCACAGAATGCTGCAAGGGCATAATATGATTTCTCCTGCAAGAACAAATGCATTAATTTTTTATATTTTCCAAATTCATGGTTGAAGCTAAAGCATCATGGAAAAGGTTGCTGCCCATTTTGAACAGAAAACGTCATCTACTTTTGCAGCGATACCTTAACTTCATCTGATGGGTCTTCAAGAGCATTTAGGATGCATGGAAGTACATTCGCATAATGAGACAAAATTTCTGGTTGCAGGTGCTCGGCAAACTGACCAAGAGCAAAGGATGCGGCACCTCTAACCATTTGCTCTTGATCCTTTAATGCTTCCAAAACAATTTTCAGACAATCTTCCAATTTATCTTTCAAATGTTCGCAACAACCCTCTGAGATAACACCCAGTGATGTCACAGCAGCCTCACGATACTTCGGATTAATGTGATGAAAGCTCACAGAAGCGAACTCAAGAACTGGTGCAAGAACGTGTCTTGGTAAGTTGATAGCCATTGTATCAATGACTTCGGCAGCAGAACGATCTGCTGCTAGATCAGAATCTTCATCTTCATTAGCTGTTTCCGTAAGCAAAGGGCACATAACTTGCAGGATAGGTACAACCAGTTTGTGCTTTTTCAAGAAAGATGCTTTAAACTTTGCAAGCCATGAAATTATCTGGATAGCCTGAAAAATCATTTGTAACAAGTCACTGATCTGCAAATCATATGGAGACATATTAGAGGATGCTGAGTGCTGATCAAAACCTGCTGCCTTATATTTATTTCCAGATCCTGGTTTGCAGAAACTTCCAGCGAGAATTGCACAATTGACCTTACAGAGTCGCCAAGAAGTGGCGCTGGAGATTCAATTAGTTCGTCAAAAATTTCAAATGCAATGGAAGCAACATCTTCCTCGCCATTAGCAAGACATTGTCTTGATACATTCAAGATACTGGGAACAAAGTCCCGAAACATTTTGACCTACATAACGTACACACACATAACCACAACATTAGCCAGTGGCAATGTGTCAAATGGTATATTCTGCAAGACTAAGCACGAAACCAAATTGCACTATCTAAGCAGGAAGTGGAGGATCCAAATATTTGGACATTTAAAACAAGTGCACAAAACTCTAACGCTCCGTTTGGATGTCGATATTGGAGGGCTTGGTATTGAATTGGGCTCAATACCAAATCAGAGTAGCTTTGGAAATGGGTCACAATACCAAATCCATTGTTTGGATGTAGATGAAATTGTTGGACGGAATTCAACAAAGTGGCGAATACCAATTCGTGTTTGGATGTGCCTACAATCAAAATGAGAATTCAGTCGTCTTCTCCACTGCACCCAGCCCCCATCGCAGCTCCTCGCCAACAAGCGTTCGGCGGCGGCGGCCTCAGGGGGGCCCGTGAACTCGTATCGGATGGTGCCACGGGAACTGGCGGAGAGCCGATGGGCGCCGCTGCCGGCGCCGTCCGGGCCGGCAGAGACCCTGCACCTGTTCTTCCAGGTGGCCACCGTGGGTGGTGGCGGGCAGGGGAGGAAGCCCCTGGTGGTCGTCGGGGGCTGGGGTCCTGCAGCGGCGGCGGCGACACCTCTGCAAGATGCGCGCGAGAGAGAGGGAGAGGGAGAGGGAGGGGGAGGGGGAGGGGGAGAGGGGAGCGAGGAGAGGGAGAGGGAGCAGAAGAGGGAGAGAGGAGCAGGGAGAGGGCGTGGGGAGCGAGCAGGGAGAGGGAGCGGCGAGCAGGGAGAGGGGAGCGGGGAGGAAGAAGGAGCGAGGGAGCAGGGAGCGAGCAGGGAGAGGGAGCGGGAGCGGGAGCAAGGAGCAGGGAGGAAGAGGGAGAGGGAGCGGCGAGCAGGGAGAGGGGAGGAAGAGGGGAGATGCGGGGAGAGGAGGAGGCCGATTTCAGCCAATATGGAGGGGAAGAGCTCAGCATTGTGGCAGGGGCTGCGGCAGTATGCTCAATACCGTTTGGTATTGGAGTAAATTTCCAATGCCAATTCTCAAATCATCCAAACAGCTGATATTTGGTGCTCCCAATGCCAATTCTGAATTCCAGACTCCAATATCTACATCCAAACGGGGTGTAAGAAAATACTATCTGTGTACAGTAAGTCAGTAATCATGGTCACATTGTACGTAGAATAAAACAATTTCATATTTGGAAAGAATATCATGTGGATCCATCATAATAATTAGATTCAGTCATCCAATGCAATTTGTTCCAAGCTCCAATAAACTACACAGTTAGTTAACATGAAACACAAACAAAAATCACAGGTACAGAAACTCCTCAAAATATGTGGCTTGCCTTTCTCTGGAAGTATGACAATAAATAGCTTGATGGAACTGCACTTATCTCAAGGAAAACTTTTGTTATGCAAATATGCTCATAGGCATAAGAGGTTAGTGTAGTAAATATTAGCAATGAGTCAAAGCCTATGTTATGATAAACACAAGAGAGAACATCACTATTAAGGTATGTGAACGAAATAGCAAGCACTAGGAAAATACAGTAGGACCAGTTGCTGTAAACAAAACACAGATCTAAATAACAAACGAAATATTCAAAATAGTAGGACCAATTAGAATAATCATAAAAGCGGTGCATTTTTTAACTCCAAACAGACAAACTTTTAAGAAAATCACAGCTGACGAGTAAAACTTACAATGTCACCTCCATCATTGACATATTCTATGAAAGATCCAACAGCCCTGTTGCACCGAGAAAGAAAAAGAAGTAGTTTAGCCACAGCAAAACTTGGCCAGACATATTATTTGCAATAAGCTTTCGGTCACCAAATTTAGCCATACTTTAGGGCCGCAATTCTGACTCGAGAGCTAGACTCGTCTTGCAGACATTTCAGCAAAATAGGTTGCAAATTGTTCAGATGAGACTGAAAAGTAGCCCCGATAGTTTCAGTAAGGGAGCTGAAAAGAATCAAAGCCACCTGCAAAGAAATAAAATGATAGCAAATCATTGAGACTGCCAGAACTATTATTTTTTTGTTTGCATAGATTATGCAGCAGTTACTTCCTGTACAATCAACCTTTGAAAATGTAAAAAATTTTACTAGCAAACAAAATTACCAAAGAATACAGGGCTTGAAAATGCTTGCCCCACACCAATATATACTACTAAGCCCAAAAGAATAGCTGACATCAACAGACGCATTGTCTGAATGATAGGGAAGTGAACAGCAAGTAGAATCGTCTAGGAATACAGACATAGAAAATGGTATGATGCCGAATTAGTTATCACATGTGCATCAACAGTGTGACTTCCAGCATTTGTTTGTGTTGTTAATCAGCATGCAAAAATTGTAATGGATGTTTAAATGAAACAGAGAAGATTTTAAGCAGATATAAAAAAAATAGTAAAGTTCGTAGCCGGTTCTTAAACTTGTCTAGTTGTGTCACTTAGGTCCCTATACTCTCAAATTGCAGATCTGGCTCCCTAAACTTGGTCTCAGGTGTCGTTTAGGTCCCTATACCCTTAAAATGCAGATCTTGCCCCCTAAACTTAGCTTTGTGTGTCATCTAGATCTATATACTCTCAAAATATGGTGTCATCCAACCAATAAAGTATGATAGGATCAAATTGTTATGTTTTCAAGCAAGCCATTACTTTTATTGTCTTTTTTTTACTCGTTTTGTAGCCATGACGTATTTATAAGCCCTTGATTCTAGTTTGCAAAGTGTAGCTACAAGTTATTAAATTTTTGAACAATATTCCAAGAATAGAGCATGATACTCATTAAGCTTTAAACAAAAGTGAAAAATCATCAAGCTTTCTTGATTGATACTCATCAATTTTCTCTACACATGCTAAGCCAAAATTTAATTAAGTTATATCTATAAAAAATAAGTTTTGCAATATAATTGGAATCACACTGCATTTTGAGAGTACATGGTCCTAGATGACAACTGAAGCCAAGTTTAAGGGTCCATATATGTAT
Organism: Panicum hallii; assembly: GCF_002211085.1. NCBI lineage: Eukaryota > Viridiplantae > Streptophyta > Magnoliopsida > Poales > Poaceae > Panicum > Panicum hallii. The sequence goes on along the minus strand of NC_038050.1, from coordinate 66,150,046 downwards.
TTTGAAAGTATAGGGACTTAGATGGGACCAGAAACCAAGTTTAAGGGGCTAAATATGCAATTTGAGAGTATAGGGACCTAAATGACATAGGCGGACAAGTTTAAGGACCAGTCATGCACTTTACTCTAAAAAAAATCGGTAGTACAGTGTATAGACCGTCTACCTATCTCCTAAGATTTATCCTTTATTCCTTCCTATGAGACTAATGTGCACAGCAAGCAATTATGAAAGGGCTAACCAACACGCCACTGATATGATATCAGGATACCAAAACATAATGTGGTAAAATTCAGAAACCTAGAGTAAATAAACGAAAATGACATTGCAAATAGGATTTTGCTACAGGTAAAATTTAAAATTCATCTAATATAAGGAAATAGTAACATATAGTTCATTATTTTTCAATATGAATACTGTATATATGCATCTACTTGGTAGGAATAACCCTTCACCAAATTGACTTACTTCTCTATGATCTTCCTGAGGACTTTGGCTGCATTGGAAAAGGAAAGGTAATAGCTCTGGCCATTCTCCTGCAGGGATAGCATACTTAGCTATAATGCTCACGACATTTGCACTAGCTCGCCTTACAGGATGACTGCATAAGAAAAGAAACAGAGAACTCTAAGCTTAATAGAAGTACATGTGAACACAAAATTATAGAGCAGATCAAAAACAAATGACAAGTACATGTTTCATATGCAACAATTCGCACCCCCATGATGAGACTTTTGCGTTGCAACCATGGTCTCCACGAAACCAATGATCTCTTATGGATCTCATCAGGTTCTGATTAGTTTTGGCTGTACTAGAGACATGCACCTACCAGATCCAGTCATTGGTGACCAATTAATGGTAAGCACTGATCAATGCTCATGCCATGCAAATTTAGAAGGTGAATTTAACAAATTACATGTATTTGTGAGTCTAGGTGTCAAAATGAGCAATGCAAAGCTTCGTTTTGGCGAAGAAATTCTACAATACTTCTAATAGTTTTGGGTGGACTCTATGTCTAGGGTGAAAGAGAACCCTACACAAGGATTCAATGCCATTGAATGAGGTATGAATAGTTTTTAGAATTCTGAAATATTGACAAGAAAATATATAAATCCCTGCATTCTTTGCTTCCACTTGTCAGTTCTTACCTGTCTAAACTCTTAAAAGGGATTTCCGCGAGAGCGTAAGTTGTGAGTTGTAATAAAAGATATGTCACTAACAAGAACTAAGCAGCTTTCACTCAAGACCTTAAGTAACCAGGAACGAAAGGTTACCATAGTTTGACCATAACACATTATCTATGTAACCATTGAACAAAGCATGCCGTGCAGCCCTGGAATTAATCAGCTCCAGAGCAACTATGAATTAGTTTAGTTCAGCGGAAAATATACTTCCATGAGGAGAAATCGAGAATATCTTGGGCAGATCGTAATCTACTTAATACTCATCCAAAATTGGGTGAAGCACCAGCAGAATGTCCACCCAATTGGCATATAAAACTATATGAGCAACTGTGGTCCCAATATAAACATGAAAACTCTATCTTGCAATGGCCTCCCAAACAGGAAGGTTTGCTAAAAGTCACCTCAATTCAATTCCATAATCAGCACTAATTCATCAGTTCAACACACAATCAAGTTTCCATTAGGCAGGCAGCACAAATGCGCAACTAGAGTGAATAAAAAGCGGCAAAATTCTAAGACAAACGTACGGAAAGGAAACCGAGGGGGTTGGGGAAAGGTGGTCAGTAAAGGACCTGTGGTCGAGCGTGATTGAGTCGATGAGGGCTTGCTTGAGGGATGCCTTGGAGTCCAGGGGAAGCTTGGGCCAGTGGGAGGTGATCTTCTTGCGGAGTAGCACGGCGGCGAGCTGGCGGACGTTGGGCGTCTTGGCCGTGCGGAGGTGGTGGACGAGAGCCGGGACCACCTGCGGGTCGCGCGCCAGCCGCCGGATCTGCTCCTCCGCCTGCCGACGCGCGTCGTTGTCCGGCATCAGGAACTGGATCAGCAGCAGCTCCAGCGACTGCGCCATTTCTCCCGCCTGTTCCTGCTGCTGCCCGCCGCCTGGAGCCCCCCTTTTGCTGCGATCGGCGGCGCCGGCGGAGGAGGCGGCGGCGGGCTAGGGGGAGAGCAAAAACCCTATCGATTTGGAGGTGCGGTCGCTCGGGCTGTGGTGGCGGCGCGGCGGGAGGGGTTTAGTAGTACAGTTGGGAAATTGCTGTCTTTTCGTTTTTGTTTTCTTGCTTTATTCTTTTTTCCTTTTAAAGCTTTTTTATTATTCCTGCAGCCGGCAGCCGGCAGCCCTGGCCCCTGGCAAGCGGAGCATTTTAAAAAAAAAATTAAAAAAATAAATTCGAAAACGGGGTGCTAATTTGGAAATATGGGTGTGGAAAAAGATTTGGCATCTCCCGCCCGTTGGATGGGCGGGAGGTATCCGGCCCCACACCTCCAACCGTCGCAAAGACATCCCGCCTGCCCAACGGGCGGGAGGTGCCCGGATTTATGTCTTTATTATTTTTTGTTCGAATTTATATTTTACAAACTATTTAAAATTTATATTTTTTTCAAATACAAGATTTATTCGTCATACTCTTTTGTATACATATACAATTTAAGTTCAATTTTACGAAAAAGATTACGGTATCTAAAACTCGTATGAAGATGGTTAAGCGATAACGTTTTGCAACGTAGAATCCAAATATTACGATAGTACGATACATCAAGCCATTAAAAGTAAAATAGTATGATATAAAAAAATAGTTTAAATATATAGAATCCATCGAATCAGGAGTATTTACTCCGCCTGTCCCGGTCCTCGCGCTCTCTTGTTCCTCCCCCCTAGTCCTAGGCCGTCAGCGTACGTGGCCCTCCGAGTACGTGAGTGCATCTAGAGCACAGTGAGGACGAGGCGGAGGAGCCGCCGGCATGAACGGGTCATCCTGGGTCTGTAGAGGTGGAGCGTCATACGTCTCGGAGGGGCCAATGATTTCTGGTCCGGCGCCGCCGCCCTCCAACTCCAACAAACTAACGCAGCCGCCGTCCCAGTCCGGCACACCGAACAGACCACCGTGTGCAGAAGCTCCCATCGACCACGCATGCTGAGTAAAGCCCTGAGAATACGGAGCAGCTGGCGTCGAACCCGGCTGGAGAGACGTTCCTGAGCATACGCGCCAAACGTCAGAGGCTTCATTCTTACAGGAGGAGGCCCCATTGCCGTCTCGTGCATGACTATAAAAACAAAGTCGGTCGAAATGGCAATTATAAAGGTCTTACAGCTCGAACTGGTGGCAGTACCGCTGGATGCTGCGTGCGGTGCTGCAGAGCTCGATGGGCCAGCTGTGTACATGTGGGCGTACGCCTGAGATGAACTGGAGGCCCCCATGTCGTCTCTGCTGCAACACGTCAGTGCACGTAACAGTCGCGTCAAGTTATCATGAATCCGACGAAAGCTCTCTTTGTATTGTGCCTCCGGTACACGTACTCCACGGTCAAACAACGTGATCTGAGATGCAGCTTAGACCTCCGCGCAGTTGATCAGATCGATCTGCATGAGTAACGAGAAGCAGAATAATATTATTATCAATTTTTTAAAAAAAGTTTTAATAATTGAAGTTGCAAAAGAAATACCGCGCCACGCTGCGTCTGATCATGGTACAAGAGATACGTGTCCGAGATGGTCGGCGGGTGCTAATGCTCCGCGTCATCAGTACGTGAAAGAGTGACGTACGGACGCGAGCGAGTGAGGTACCAGCGGAGGTATGCGCCGTAAGATGCCTCTGTGTGTGGTTGCGGCTCGTCCCACACATCGTCAGGTGCATCTAGCCACGCTCCTACGTACTCATGCAGGTTGACAACCCAGTTGACTTTGTTGCCATCATATCCCCTGCGCGAATATCTGTTGTAAACATTTGAAAGACAATATTATTTCATGATAACGATTATATAATTAATAGAAAACGAGTTATCACACACTTACTCGTTTACGCTGCGCGGCACGGCCTGGGACGCTCGGGGTAGGAGAGAGAAGTGCTGTCGTCGCCCAAACTGCCTCATCATTCGCTCAACACAATACGGCTCCATGTCAATATCGAACACTAGGTTCGCCTTTGTGAGCCAGTACGTCTCGTCACGCGTGCACAGGGAGGACAACCTGTACGGCGCACGTGTCTGGACAACCGCAGCGGTATATGGGGTCCAAATGACATCCTGTGGCCGCAACCGATCAAATTCAGACACGAACTGCGGGTATGCTTTTCGGACCTGCCGATGTGCCCAGCTCATCTGCAAAATTACACAACTGCGTCGGTACTTTGCATATACAGAAATATGCAACAGTAAATTAAAGAGATTACCCGTCGATCGGTCCAAAGCGAACCCATCGTGGGACTGTCCTCGTGCCACAGCCCATTCATCTCGGGCGGATAAGGCTCCTCGCTGATTAGGGGGCGTGCTATGGCGAATCGCTCGTAGGACCATAGCTGCAGCAGAAGTGGACAGCCTGTGATGACGGCGGTCCTCTCCGTCTTGAAACAGGCCTGACAAAGGCTTCGATACGCGGCAGTAAGCACTACCGATACCCAGCTCCACCCAGGTACCTTGCCCGGCTCCGTATCCGCAATCGCGCGCGTACGATATGAGAACTTTGTCCACATAGTTTCCGCTAGAGCTGTAGAAAAGAGCCCAGCCGAACCACCACAACAGTATACCTCCAGGCAGCGCGACATCTCGTACTGCCCAGTCAGAGGATGGAGATCCTGAACCTGAAATATATTTGTTCAATGCTTAGATGTAGTCACATATGATTCAATTATATTAATTAAAAATAATTGTACGTACCCTATATTGTATTACCCAACCCTTGGCGGCACCGGACGCGTCAGGTACGTGCAAAAAATGTGGTGGGTTTACAGGAGCAAACCGCTCTTGAAGCTCCGCCCTCCAGGTAGGTGGTACGGCAACCGGACCAACGGCTTCCCCCGCAATGGAAAGCCCGAGCAGGTACGACACGTCCTGCAACGTGGGGGCCATCTCCCCGCACGGCAAGTGGAACGTGTGCGTCTCCGGACGCCATCTGTCCGCCAACGCCGCAAGTAGAGAGCGGTCGAGCTGCATCCGGCAGTGTTGGAATGCGTTAATGCATGGACCCAAGCTGAAAAAGACCCGCTGCAATATAAAGGGCGGATCTTGTTCTCTGTCTAGACTTTTCAGATCATAATAGATTCTACGATTTCTCTGACAAATGACGGCCAACAATCGAGAAATATTATCATATGTAGCCTCGAATGTGCCAAAACTCATCTCTAACACTTTCTGTTTTGCACTCCACGCCTTCTCGTACGAGATGGTATACTTGTAGTTCTTCTGAATATGCCTAATAATAGACTTTGGTTCAAATGACAGGTTGGCTCTTATCATCCCGTATATCCCGTTTGCAGTGTATTGCGATATAAGATTGCGATGGGACTTCTGCACGCCCAGCAAATGACAAGTGTGCTGAGTGACAATTGAGCATTCCCAATAATCTTTCCATTTGCCCTTATAGACATGCACCCGTCACGGACAGCCCTCTTTCACACATACCACATCGTACTTATGAGACTTGCACTCGACTGTTTTGAACTCTCGCATAAGAGAGAGATCAACACTTAACAGCTTCCTTTACCTCATCAATTGACTCGTACCTCGCATTCTGAACAACTTCGTTCTCCCTGCAATCCCAAAGCACACTGCGTCCCTCATCTATGACAAGATGACTGAAATCGTTGCTCACGTGTTCTTCAGGCACATCCTCGTCATCATCAGACGAATCGGCATTCATTGCTTCATCCAACTCACGATCTTCGTCTCGCAGCTGTTCAACAATACGGGGTATGTTCTCCCCTCATCAGCCGCGCATTGAGGTGCTGCGGTGCCACCTTCCTCAATATTTGGCTCCTCAACTTTTTCATCAACATCTTCATCCTCCGCAGCAGTTTCGATATTTATCAAAGACTTCTGGTACACACTGACAAAGAGTAACAGTGGCCATTGCCAATGATTTGCATTTTGCAGATAACTTAACCAGTCATCGTTGCTTGCAAGTGGCATCAGCTCCCAGATTAAAGCGTGAGTGGTACGATTTATGACGCACTGAACACTCACAGTGTGTGTCTCCTGATTATTCCTAAATCCGCTCATTAACCAGTTGCATAGGGATTCAAATGTCCTCTCATGCGGTCTGGTAATTCCTCTGACCGCATAGTTGAATTCACTTAAATCTACCCCATTCGGCCCATAAATCACATTTTATTCTCCATAATATATACTAAAATACCCTTCTCGGAAGATATATCTGTCAATTATTAATAAACTAGTATATTACATATTAATACACAACGACCCTAAGTTTCAACGATTCCCAGATTATATTTTCCATATTCTAAACTATTCAGAATATAAATTATACTAAAAACAATTGAAAATACTAAAAACTATTCAAAATATAACTATGCTAAGAAATATTTCTTAGATTATAGTTATTTTCAAGTAATTATACGACTAGAACGAGAATATACCTCCAAACTGACGTGTGAACAGGGCTTTGCCGCTTCCTCTCCTCTCTTCCGCTCCTCACTTTCTTTTTTCCTGTTTTTGCTAAATAAAATAGGAATTTAGAGGCAGGTGGGGGCCTATATAGGGGAACCTCCCGCCCGCCCAACGGCGGGATGCCCCGCTGCCGCGTCAGGGGCCGATTTTGTACCTCCCGCCCGTTGGATGGGCGGGAGGTGTCCGACACCATGCCTCCCGCCTGTTGGTCGGGCGGGAGGTACTCTTTTTGAAAATTTTCCAAATCGCCACCCTTTTCAAATTTAATTTTTTAACCTCTTTTTAAGAAAAATTCGGCAAGTGGAAACTGCTCGAGTAGCGTCGGGCCGTCGGCGCTAGCTATAGAGGTCGGAATGGGCCCAATTGTGGCCGTGCTCGAGTAGAGTCCAGCCCAGGGCAGTGTCCTCTCTTCTAAAATATTTGTCTGGGCCTGATCTCATCCAGAGTTGTATGGTTTGTTTTGTCCGCACTTCTGATTTCCTTTTTTTTAATCAGAACCACTTCTGAAGAACTGGCGCCGAGTTTGGAAAAACATCAAACTCAATTCGTGGCACATCATCTTCCGTTCTCATAGTCTCATAACTGGGCGTTCTTTTCTTGACCATCAGTTCATCACTGACGACTTCCTATTAGAGGGTTGTACCTTTTTTTTTTCCAACAGAGAACTTCATTGCCACAGGCAAACATTTTCCAAAAGTTCGGGTAGGAATAGAACGCACGAACCACTGACACCCTCCTGCATATTTCTGAAGAGGTATCTTGACCTATATCCATGCCTTCCAATGTTGACAAATCTGGTCCGTGATCTGCAAGGCAGTTCCGTCTACAAACTGTACCATTTCTTTCTTTATGGATCATCATATATAGATCGCCAGTACAGTACAGATTTTAGTGCCGATGCTTAGCTCATCCTGTCAACTACCATTCGGTGCGCCTGCCAGCTTCCTCCTCTAAAGGAACGAGCTTTCTCGCCACGCGGAGAGTCCTTGGCACGGGCTCCGGCCACGTACAAATGGGCGCAGTACGGCGCAGCGCAGGCCACTACGGGCCGACGCGCGCGCCCCAGCTGTGTGTGTGGAATCGGCCGCGTAGGGGAAGGCCCATACAGCCGCAAAACTCGCGTGCAAACCGTAGAAACGAAACAGGCCCGCGTCGTCGGCTGGGCTCGCCGTGGTCCGTGGAGACGAGAACGAGACGACGCCCCGGCCGCGTGCGCCGCCGAGCGGGAGACCCTTTTAAGTTCCAGGCTTCCAGCCCCGCGACCGCTAGTAGCCTAGCAGTAGTAGAGTAGTCCGCTGCTCCAGTGCTCGTCGACTCCTCGTCCCCGCCGGCCTGACATCGCGTCGCGTGCCAACCAAAGCCGACGCGCGCAAAAGCAACGAAAGAGAAAGCAAAGCGGCCACCACCTCCCCACCGTCTCCTCCCTCCCACCCGTCACGCCCAAGCCCGAGCGCGGGCGACCATTCCTCCTCTCGGGCTCTCAGCTCCGGTGGTCTCGTCCCATCCCCTCCACTAAAAATGAGGAACCTAGTACTGCCATAGAAGACGTCAAGTCGCTCGCCCGCGCGCCCAGCCCAACCACCCGGCACCCACCCGCGCCGTGCTCGGGAGGCGCCCACGGAGCCCATGCCACCGCGCGCCGCCTCGCTGCTGCAGGGCGACCGCTGCGGCCACGGGCCGGGCCCGGGCCCCGGCCCCGGCTGGCGCGTCGGCGGGGAGCTCCACGGCGAGGCGTCCTGCAGCTACTTGCCGCTGCGCAAGCGGCTGTCCGTGGACGGCAAGTGCCCGGCGCCGCGGATATGCATCTGGGAGTGCGACGGCGAGGCCGGGGACATCACCTGCGACATCGTCGCCGCGCCGCTGCGGCGCAGCTGCAGCGCCAGGGCAATGCCGCCGCCGCCGGCTCCGCTCTTCCGCCGGATGATGACGCCGCCGCCTTCCCGGCCCAGGCCGCCGCCGACGCAACAGGTGGCGGAGGAGGTGGCGGCGACGGGGGCCAGGAGGCCCGGGGAGACCATCTGCAAGGGCCACCGGAGCTACGGCCTCATGCTTAACCTGCAGCTTGGCATAAGGTACCAATGCTCTCTCGCCGCTGCTACGTTTCCTCGGGATACTCTGCGTCTCAGTGTCGCTCTGGTATTCGTGACATAGCTATTCGGTGGGGAAGTCGTCGGCGCTGCCGTTCAGGAAGCTCTCGCCATCAGACTTCGACCCGCGGGAGAAGGTGTGGACGCGGTTCCCGCCGGAGGGGTCCAAGCTCACGCCGCCGCACCATTCGGTGGATTTCCGATGGAAGGACTACTGCCCCGCGGTATTCAGGTGCCATGTTGCTCTGCTGGCCATAAATTTGGTCATTTGAATAAGACCTGCAATTTTTTTTTCTGCGCGTGGATGCATTGCTTGACCGACGAGTGATGCCAATGCCAGGCACCTAAGGAAGCTGTTCGGGGTGGATCCTGCGGACTACATGCTCGCCATCTGCGGCAGCGACACGCTCCGGGAGCTGGCGTCCCCGGGCAAGAGCGGGAGCTGCTTCTTCGTTACACAGGATGATCGATTCATGATTAAAACCGTGAAGAAGGCCGAAGTGAAGGTCAGTCGTTAGTGATGACTAGATTGAATACAATATTCATTCATGAACTAGTCGCATGCTTACTGGTTACTTCTTGGTTCTTACCACGCTGGCCATCTTTAATTCTGTGTCTGAAATGATTTCTGAAAAAATCAGCTGTACACACGGAAAATAGCTTTTCTGATACTTCTTTTAGCAACACATGCTCCTTCTTTTTTCTGGAAGTTAGATTTGGTCATCTTTAAAACCCAAATTTAGCTTATTACGAGAAAGACTACAGCACTAATTTTAGTTCGTGACATGAACATCGGCTTACTCAAAATCTTGGTCTGCAGGTTCTAATTAGGATGCTGCGGAGTTACTATGAACATGTTTGTCGATACAAGTCCACTTTACTGACAAGATTCTATGGCACACATTGCATTAAGCAAGCTGGCTGCCCCAAGGTGAGCAATATTCACGTTACATAACTCACTTAATTCTTCTATTTGTTGTTTCATCTCTATGCAAATGATCTCGATAATGACATGATGTCAACCTAAACAACTAGGTCCGGTTCATTATAATGGGCAATTTTTGCTGCTCAGAGTATAAGATCCACCGGCGTTTTGATTTGAAAGGTTCCTCACATGGTCGGACTATTGACAAAGCAGAACAGAAGATCGATGAAACTACTACTCTAAAGGACCTCGATCTCGATTATGCATTCCACCTGCAGAAGTTTTGGTACGAGGAGCTGATGAAGTGAGTTTCCCATTAGATTATCTTGAGCTCATTGGCTGTGAATTCATGATAATTATGAAATCAATCCTAAATCTGGCTCTTATTACTGCACAGGCAAATTCAGATGGACTGCACATTCTTAGAGACACAAGGAATTATGGACTACAGCTTGCTGCTAGGAGTTCACTTTCGTAATGATTTCTCAATGTCTAAGATGGGTGTACCCCAGTTTAATGGTTTGCCAAGTAAGTAGCATGGATCATGTGTAGCTTCGAATATTCTGAATCATGCCATGCACATATTTTGGATCATAAGCTGATAGTCACCAGTTTTGATCTCAACTTGACAATGTGCCTGATCAGAATCCACTGGCAAAAGAAAATCATTTGAAGGTGGAGGTGATGTTTGTGAGCTTTGCTTTATGGAATCTGGATGCAAGGACAGAGATTTCATTGTTGACTCTCGGTAACGTACTGCTTTTGCGTTATTTCGTTTCTTTGCAACCAGTGTGGACTATTTCGAATAATGAAAAACAATCTTGAGGAACTTAGTTGTAGTTAAGTACGAAACCCAGTGATCGATCAATCTCAGCATGATCAGTACAAACAACTATAGATAACCAGAATAATGGGTTATATGTTTGCTCTTTTTCAGGCGCTTTTGTCCTTCAGAAGTTGTTTATTGCATCTGTTATATTTCATTAAGCTACGAATTTCTCCTGTTAACTTTTAGGTGTAGGTGTAGCTAGCCACTAGTTTCTTCTGTGGCTACATCAGTTAAACTATTTTGATAATTTAGGCACCATAACTGGAAAATTCATGTTTCTCTAAATTGACCTGTAGTTCAGACTCTTACATTTACTTTGAAGATTGCTACTCTCCACTATGGAAAAGTACTGACTTTCATGTTGTGTTTTTCAGTAATGCAATTTAAGTTCCATCATGATCCTACTTTGTTGCTCCCTTTGTAGCCTACAAACAAGGAGCATCATGGGGTCATGTGTGTTTGTTTTAAGTCAAACACTTATAAAGGAACTCTTAGGAAACCTTTAACTTTTCGTGCTAAAATATCAGAAACTGTAGCTGTCGCATTCCATAATCTTGTCGAATACTTTCCATTGCGCTAATGTAACCTCTGTCTGCTCTTATCAGGAAAACGTTGGTCCAGTTAGGCAAGAACATGCCCGCACAGGCCGAGCGCAAGTCAAAGAGAGTCCTCGACAAGTTTCTCCTAAATGAAAGACACTTGTTCATAACCACGCCAAGCGGAGGATCGCGGGATGTCTACCTCTTCTTTGGAATAATCGACATTCTTCAAGACTACGACATTACCAAGAAGCTCGAGCATGCTTACAAGTCCTTCCAGGTCAACCCTGGCTGCATTTCTGCCGTGGACCCAAAGCTATACTCGAGGAGGTTCCAGGACTTCATTCGCAGAGTGTTCATCAGAGAACAGTAGGAAAAACTTGCACAGAGTTAACCGGTGACTGTTCAGCTCCACTGACTTTTTACATCATGAGATCCATTGGTGAAGCCCCGGGTATGATCGTTTCACCGATCCCGAGCGTGCCCTGGAACAGTGGAAAGGGTGAGCGGTTTACCGGACGCACAGTTTTCTGAATAATTGGCGCCGAGGAAGGAGCACTGCCGACACGCATGCTAATGCTGAAAGGATGCGAGCTAAAACTATAGAGCTTCGCCTTTTCGAGGACTTTGTAAAACGTAAGTGCCGGCTCCATGATTGCGGAGCACATCCCGAACCTTGCTGTTGTTTATTCCTTTTTGCACTCGCATCCACCAAGAATCTCAAGTATTTTTAGCTTCTTGGGATGCTTGCTTGATGAATGCCGGCATGATCTTTGCCGAGTGGGGATCAGACACTGTACATGTATATGCATATGCTGCCCTGTACCTGCAGTATACACTAGATGGATTTAGGAACTGGTGCATCTTTGTCAAAGTTCAATATGAAAGGAATTTGGATGCATTCTTGCTTTTTCGCTTGCGGATGAAACGTTTCTTGTTGCCAGAGTGTTGGATGAATCCCTGAAGCTGCCATGCCATGTTCTTTGTTCAGAAAAGAAGCTGGTATCTCGCTCGTCGACATTGTTGCCTTCTTTGCAAGCATTGGCAGCTTGGTATCTTTTTCGCTCGCGCCTGCTATGACTGGCCATGGTGGTGACTGGAGGAGAGGCAGCGGCGCCACTTGCAGTCCTACCACTGGCTCGGCGAACTGGCGAAAGGTAAAGCGGAAAAGCGGAGGGGGAGAGGAGACAGGCATCAAAAGGAGAGAAAGCCGGTGCAGGGAGATGCTGGGACAGATCTGGTCTGCTCCTGCGGCCCGTGTCTAGTATGCGTTTTTCTTGAGTCCTCTCGCTGTTGCTACATGACCGGCCGGCCGGCCTTTCCTCCTCGACTTTGCTTTGTCCCACGCCAAGTCCTGCTGGTCCGTTTCTTCGACTCCCTCGCTTTTGCCATGCTCTGCCGGGGCCAGCCTTCCTTGGGCATCGGCATGGCTCGGGCTGCAGACCAGGTGGTCAGAACCTACTTCTTCAGGTCAGCAACTCAGGAATCAGGATGATGCATTGCCACTCTCACGCATGACGCGTCCTACTCGGCTCTACGACTCTGGGAGTCCTATGGATTATAGATAGCATAGCCACTTTGGCCAGATCATGCTACTTGTTTCTGTTAACTTGATGCAGACAAGTGGTTGGCATCTTCCAATGGGGGATGTGTATTGGCGTACGTGGAGTGGTGTCTTTGTGTCGGCAGCAGATGCTGAGCGATGCATCAGAACCTGAGAATTTCAACATGTTACTTTTTTCTGGACTCGTGATGTGCGAGCCAACAACTTCAAGTGCTTGGAATCGTCGTGCTGTCGTCAGTAGTCAAAAAGCGTTAAACTCGCGTACCAAGGGCCGAATCCCCATACATCTAGAGGCTGTTTTTCTGGTTCAGACGTTTTTGACCGTAGCTGGCATAGTTCAAACACACGGGGGATTTGGATTGCAAAAGTTTTCCTTAATCCACACAAATTTTAAATTATTTCATGTCGAACTCTTGTATTTTAAAACAAGTGTCTTGAAGTTGGCAGAAGGAAATTTGCATAATCATCACATGTGTCGCTTAGATTTTGAGATACCATCCTATAATGTTGCAAATACCCACCCCTATAAAGACTATGTTAGCGGCTCCATCTTGAAAAAAAAAGGAATAATTAAGCATGTTATTATAGCAATGAGAGTCTACGCATGGCAAGGTATTCTATTTGTCAATACCAGGCTGAACAACCATCAAATCATGATTAGGAGGTGTTTGACCTCTAGATTTGCCAAAGAAAAAAATGCATCCGTAGACCTACAAACACTTACCAAGTTGTCTCCGTTATAAAGTAATAAGATAGAGCAATGTTACTGGTAATTAACTATTGAACAAAGTGCAACAAGAACTTAAGAGTGGAGTAACTTATGCCATTCACTGGCATTGAATAAATTTTTACAAGACACCTTTATGAGGTATTTTCTAATACTGTGTGACCTTTAAACTTTGCCTTCAAAGAGTTTTATGGTAAACGAAATGGATTGTAAGAAATCAAAGAGTACCCTGCTACTATGCTAATAAGTACCTCAAGCAAAGATTATCTCGAAATCACCTACCCTGAGTTTAAATTGTCTAAAACTGCAAGCTCAAACTCATGTTAACTTTCAGTAACCCGGTGTGATATCTAATTTTTATCAAGATAAGATAACACCATATCCTTCTCTAACCCTAAAAATATTCAAGGTATGATAGCATATACTTTAGAAAATCATCATTAATTAACCTCAAATATAGCTGATTTGAATGGTAGGAGTATGTCTACGAGGTTAGTCGGCATTAGTTCAATATATGAATAGTTTGATTACATTATTGCACATTAAATTTATTTTGTAAAAGTAGTGGAAATACAGTCTTATGCTTTGCGATAAGTAGATAATTGCATTGTCCATTCATTACTGAAAAACTGTGTTTAAATCTAGTTTACACTAGTAACTTATATATCAAATATTGTTTCTAAAACCACACTAATCAAGTCTATCAAAATCAAAACTAAATTCAAAAAAAAATATAGGATGCATTGTCTTACATGTTTTATAACGAGTACTCTTTTATAATATTGTATAGACAGCACAATGGGATTTGCAAGATACAAGAAAGCACACAAAAATATTTATTATAAAACAAAAACAAATTCAACAAGGAAAAGAAAATTGCAAAAACGAGGAGGGCAGAAAAACCCTCAACTCCGGCGGCCCACTCCCGGAGTACCCCGGCGCCCGACGCAACCCTTGAGGCAAGGCTGGTGGCAAAGAGGTCTTTGCTCTGACACCTCGACTCCCCTAAACCCATCCTGTGCCCGCCGTCGCCGCGGCCTTCGACCTCCTCCTCACCCCACCGCATCCGAATCACGCACGCCTCCCCTGCCATGGCCACCTCCAGCGACGGCGGCGGCGGCGACCAGCGGCGCCTCCTCTCCATCCCCAAGGAGGGCGAGCGCATCATCGCGCCGACTCGACGCCCCGACGGCACGCTCCGCAAGGCCATCCGCATCCGCGCCGGCTACGTGCCCCAGGAGGAGGTCGCCATCTACCAGTCCAAGGGCGCCCTAGTAAGTCCCGCCATCCCGAGCTTCCTCCCTCGCGTTAGCCAGTACCGCGTCTCTGCTCGATTTCGTTGGTCTTATCGGGGTGGCTGCTTGTCTCGTGCTCGGTGCAGATGAGGAAGTCAGGTCCCGACGTGCCGCCGGGGTACGACCCGGCGCTCGCGGTCGATGCCAAGCCCAAGACGAAGGCGGCCAAGCGCAACGAGCGGCGCAAGGAGAAACGGCAGCAGGTAGGGCCTGTCTCTCTTTCTCCGGTGTTTGCAGTTGTCTCGCCATTGATGTTAGGGAAAACCGCCAGATTTGGTTGAATTGAATTGGCTTGTTCATTGGTACCATTCTTGTCTCTGCTCAGCATTCAAGAGAAAACTGATTAATGGGGTTGGTTATGTAATGCAGGGAGGCATTGACCCGTTCTCGCATATTAGTTAGTCATACTCATCAATTTATACACACAAAAGTTGCCCTTAAACAACATTATCATCTTTTAGATAAGCACTTGCCTGCAGCTTGTTGGAGCTGGATTGTGAGAAATGGATGTGCAGCAATAGAACTGATTATTATTGGATAAAGACCCAACCGCAATATACTAGTTATTACTTTGATCACTTGAGTGTAGCAGTAATCAGCTCTCAACAAATACATAATAGCACAATTACACCAATCTCTTTAATACATTCAACGTTATACCATGTTCCAAGTTAATGATAAATGTTATGTGCAGTTTCTGAACAATATTTAGGTCGTTTATTCATGTGCTTGTTGAGTTGTTAGCTTGTTAGTTGTTACGAAGAAGTTCAACAAAAACCTTATTGAACTTCTGTTTGTAGAACTTGGATTGTCATAACCCATAAGGCTGCACAAAACTAGCAGAACACAGTAGTTTTCTCACATTCCTTTCTAAAAACTTGGCGATCAGGTCATCTCAATCAATCATGAGGCAACACCAATGCTGAATTAATGGTTCATGTGGAAATAGTTAGCATTATTGCATCCTGTATTCACTGTATTGCAGTGCTCTAGCTTATGTTGCTTCAGGTAGCAGCTATACTTACCCCATCTTGCCCATTATTGACCGTACAATGTTTGTTTTATTGCATTTCTCTAATTCTTGCTACCATCATGGTTGTTCTTATCCTGGTGTACTGAATTGGTGGAAAAACATAGGAATCAGATGAAGAAAAGCATGACTCATATATATAGCTTACCCAATGCCTTTGCTTACAAAACAATGGTGTTTTGACAAGTTAAACTGATCTGAACAAAGAGATGTACTCATACTGACAAGTTGGTTGTCAGTGCATGAGTTGGAAACCTTTTGGCAACATGGAATTTAGTTGATTCTGGGACATAGACCCCTAATATTTGTACTTTGTACAGGACTTGGTGTTTATTCATCATTTTTATGATTATGCTCCTAAAGTTCATAATGTTTTGTATCTGTCCCAATTGAAGGAAAGGTCATAATGTTTTGGATTTGTCCCAATTGAAGAAGTGTTTTGCTCCGCAGATGCCATATACCGGTTTTGTTACTTTCGCATAGTGGAGAATTTTTCTTTGGTATAAATGCATCTCCTATATTTCTTAGTAGGGTATGGCCCTACTGTTCCCTCCTAAAAGAAATGTGTCGTCAATATTATTTAGGGATTTGACTATCATATAAAAGCATAATCAGAATATTTAACTTTGCTTCCTTGCGAAGAAAGTTTGCTGTGTGACTTCATTTTCAGCCTGTTCTCTTCCTAGCATCTTAGTGACGCATGTGTATTTTATGATTTTTCATCTTGCAAATTCTGCCCTCACAATAGATTAGTGACTTGTCTTCTGAACTAGTTGATTGATTTTGTTGGGCCAAGTGATGTCACAAACCCATTAACGACACATGACATGAGGGGTTAAGAAATAACAAAGCAAACAAATAGTGTGTGGTTAAGCATAACAAGATGGCAATCCAGCTCCCCTGATGAAAACTAGCCTTTTGGTTTAAGCTAATTCATAAATGAGTCACCTCAATGGCTTAAGTTATTCATGCTGTGTCAGAAAGTTGAAACGAATAAAAGGTAACATGTTTAGCTTCTCATAAATCATCTGGTTAATGATAGAGTTAGTACAACATTGTATTTCAGTTGTTCTGTACTACTTTAATGGTTGGATCTTGTTTAGATTGAACATATCTGGTTTGTTGGGATGGCTGTATGATTTAATTGTGGATGTGCTTATTAACAGGCTAGTTCGACAAATGATAAAGGAAAGGGCCTGGATATAGAGGACGCTGGTGCTGCAGAAACTGACAAGGTTCTTTCTTCCAAAACTGATAAGCAGAGGGATTCAGTAGAAAGTGTGACAAAGCAGATAAGAGGCATTGCTATTTCTGAATCACCTGCAGCGCCATCCACAAATGCCAATGATAGCTCACAACCAGAATCATCTGCTCCAGACATAGATAAGAAAATTCGAGCACTGAAGAAGAAGGTTTTCCTCTCCCTCTCTCTAAATGTGTTCACCTTCTTTTTAATGAATAAAAGGCAAGTCAGAGTTGTTAGTCCAGTTCCAAACTTTTTCTGCCACTTCCTAGTTGTTTTGGGGCCTGGCCTGGTTCTTTTTTGTCCAATATCAAGTTGGATTTTGTCCTGTTTTTTGTAAATTTCAGAGTATGTTTTCAGTTTCCAGTTTAAATGTAATGATGAAATATTGTGTGTTCCTGCAACGTTAGTTTTTCAAATATGAAATGTCTTTGTTAACGCACTGTGACCTTGGCTCCTATTTGTTGAAGCATGTTTTCCTATCTTCTGATTTATTCATGCTGAGCACCAAGAATCTAATGTTAATATCCGCTATTGCCTATCGATTGTTCCTTAGTTTATCTTGTTTTAGTGCATCTGTCCGTGCATTAAACTTGTAGGACCGACCTTTTAGATTCTAGCTGTGGTATCTAGTCTAAATTTTTATCAAATGTTTATGTTTGTCTTTCTTATAAAAGAATCTAGAATGCTATTTTAATTGTTTGGGAGACCTCTATATCTTGTATACTCCCTCCATCAAAAACAAGTCATTCTAGGAATTCTAGCAGATTAGCAAGGAGGTAAACTGACCTTGATTATCCCTATTTATTAGCGATATTTGGTGCTAATGGGCTTCTGCATGCACATAATAAATAGGGTAACAATGTCAAAAATTGTGGCATAAATTTTGAATCACATAATGTCTTTTTTTTGCGAACCTGCCTTAGCACCAAATGACTTCTGCGTACTCTGTTATGATCCTTCTGAAAAAAGACATCTTACTTTTTAGAGAAAATGATTGATGGATATTCACTGGTAGATTGTTCAAGACAGGATGAGGTCTGACGTTGATGAATTTGTCTTTTGCAGATACGTTTAGCTGAAGCACAGCTGCAAGGTGACTCCGAAAAAATGAAATCTGAGACTCAGGAAAAGTTGAAAAAGATTGAAGGATGGCGTGCGGAGCTGAAGCTTTTGGAGGACAAGAAAGCTCCCACGGGTTCCTAGACAATCGGGTTCAGCTGTGATGTAGAGTAGAGCCATGGCTACCAAACAATCACCATGGGTGTTGTGCACTTGTGCTGATCCAGGGTCCAATCAATCACCATAGGCTTCTCCATTACCTGTGGGTTGCTGAAAAAGCAGTCGCAGTAGATGTGGTTTCGCGCAGAACGATGGAGAGTTTCTCACCGCACATTTTGTTGTCTCATGTTCGCCGAGTTTCAAGATTTGTACCACAAGATGATCCATTTGTCAGAGACCACACAATGAGATGATTCAATCGATTATTGTGACTGTGGCTGTAGCTTCGGTGTACTATGCTGACTCTGGGGATTTATTGGAACTGGATCAGAATTTACTTCCAGCCCTAAACCTAGAATGCATCTCACTTCATTTCCACTGGTATTCGTAACTTTTCTGGCCTTATCATTTCTATGTTGCTATCGGGTTATTGGGTGTTTGGTTCAAGCGGGGCTAAATTTTAACCTTGTCACTTCAGATGTTTGATACGAATTAGAAGCATTAAATGTAGATTAATAACAAAATTAATTGCATAATTTCTCGACTAATTAGTCTATGATTTGATAATGTAGTGCTACGGTAAACATGGGCTCATGGGCTGATGAGATTTAATAGGTTCATCTTGCGAATTAGCTGGGTTACCCAATTAGTTTTATAATTAATTTATATTTAGTTCTCCTAATTAATATCCGATGTGATAGGCTAAACTTTAAACTTTATATCCAAACATCCCTTGCTATCCTGAAACAACCCTTATTCGGAGATTCTTTGTCGCCCCTTTGACCTTTTGATTTCTATTGGAGAATTATCTTCCATGGCACGACAAATAGCCAAGTAGCGAAACACAGTTTTTCTGGGTTGAATCGTAAACGTTCATGTTTGGCTTTGCTCCGGCGACGTAGGCGCAAGCATAGGCATAGCCAGGCGGACGGGCGAGTCAAAAAACACCGCGTGAGGAAGGAATCCCCCAGCGGCAGGCTGACAGCGATATGGCATGGCATGCCAAATGGACGGATGACGGCTGAACGCGGCAGCCAATCCAAGAATTTTCTTGGGAGTTTTTTAGATTGAATTTTCTTGGGAGTTCCGTGCATTGAAAAAGCGAATAAAACATCGCCGTACGTTTCCTGCACCAGCAAAAGGTTTGACAGCAAGATATGCAGTTCCAATCTAACAACTGTTGTTGACAGTTCCAAAGCTTTGATTTTTTTTCCTATCTTCTTTTTTCCATATCAATATATCATGGCATCAAGACAAATCCCACATGGACACGTTGACATATTTACATCGTCCGTTTCCACTCTACAACTCATGCGCTCAAATGCGCATACACTGTTCTAGCTCCTCCGGGCAGAAGAATATTAGCCGGCAACTGAACCACGAGGACATCTTTCTTCCCTCAAACGTATGTCAAAGAATAAACTAATGCAAAATTAACAGGTTGACGAGGATGCTGTTGAGCGTTTACAATACTAGCTCCAGGCAAACCACCCTCCCTTTCAGCCAAGCTCCGCATGGTTCGCGGTGACTAATGTCTGCAGGCAGAATAAGCACAGAAGTCAAAAGTCAGATTAACCCACACGCTTATGAAGAAACAAGTGGCGCCCTATCCAGCCACATCTAAGCAGCTGACGGCAGCAAGACAAGCACAAGCTATATTGATTCAACATGACATGAAAAATCTTAGCATGAACATGAAACAAGGTAACTTACCATTCTGCCACTGCTATAAATCAGTTGATGCCACGTGTAGATGAATTTGAGCGTGAAGATGTCCTGATAGACCGTACCGACCTTATTGACCTGTTGACGAATGGATGCTCCAACAGTTTGGATGCTGAAGGTCTGTCTTCGGGATTGGGTTTTACACACTGGCTTATAAAATCACGGGCATCCTTTGAAAGACCACTAGGAATTGCTGGTGCTTCCCCTTTACCAATTCTATATAAAGCTTGTGTCTGCAGAAAATCAATATGGATGTAAGCATATATTGAGTGAGAAAACTGTATACCCATACCCTCATACAATTAGAAAACGGCAACTAGAACTTGCAGAAGTTGGTACTAAATTCTAAATTCTCTCACCCATTCCAGATCAGGATAGGGAATTTTCTGTGTCAACATCTCCAGGACGGTGCAACCAAGACTCCATATGTCAGCAGCAGGTCCATATGTCTTCTTTGGATTGACAACCTGAAAAGTTAGATTTTAGCGCAGCCTTCTATAATGACCTTACAATGTAGGGCCAAATCTTATATCCTGTTATCCATTAACAGAAGTTCACCAGCGCACAAAGTTAGCATGAGACAATGCCTATGACGTCAATGAATCATCAAGCTGCAGTGAAATATTAACTCAGGTACTCTACCACGAACTAACTTGATTAGACTCAGCTAGATGTTCGATTGATCTTTAATGACACCACTGAAGTAGGGCAATACCCAAATAATATTTTAGTACTTTAGGTCTACTAATTCAAGTTAATTATTCTAGACAAATCATTGAAAGACAACATAAGATGAACAAACAAATGCAAGCATACTCTAATAGTCTAATATGTAAATAGTGAACAAGCAAAATTATGTTGGCATACCTCAGGTGCCATCCAATAAACAGTTCCTTTGCATGATTTGATCGCACTGAATTTGGTAATCTGTAAGAGAATTGGTAAAACAATATTGTATAAGAGAAAAGCAGTAATGGATAGATTGAACAAAAAACATGGAAATTTTGCAGATTGCAAGAAGAGTAGTGAACCTCCTTAGCAAGTCCAAAGTCTGCAAGCTTCACAGATCCATTGGCATGCACCAGAATATTTGCACATTTAATGTCTCTGCAAGATGAGATTTCACACTATAGTTCAGAACACACACATATATAACAGTACAAGAGTACATTGATATAATTATGCAATACTTTTCAAATAAATGTGAAATGTGCAGATTCTAGGCATTGCTTTGCAGGGCGCCATTTAAACTAATGGGCACATAATGACCCTATGCCTTTTTTTACCATTAATCTCGTTCACTGCACTGGAACAGGATGACTAATAATGCCACTATAGGAATGCAAAGTTATCTAATTTCATTACCTATGAACAATGTTTTTTTCATGGAGGTAGGTCAACCCATTAAGGATCTGTCTTGTATATGCAGAGACATGAGTATCTCGCAGGCGGTACTTCTGATACAAAGATGCAAGTGATCCTTGGGTCACTAGTTCAAGGAAGATGTAAAGTTTCGAATCTTCCTGCAAAACAGACAAACAATTGGATGGTCATATACCTAATAGCCAAAGCTTGCGGAGGGGTTATAAAGGAAACAATGAATTTCTGTGCACACAACCATATAATATATCAATGGCTTTATAAACTGAAGTTACTTACTTTGTCTGTTCCATAGTACTGCACTATATTCTCATGCTCAAACTGGCTCAGAAGTGCAATTTCCTGAGAAGATCAAAATACAGTAGCAGAGGTCAGATGTGCGGGGTTTTTTTTGGAGAAAATCGGGCATAATTCGCTAACTGAGCCCTCTTTAAGGCTAACAGCACACAGGCCAAAGGATCAAATCTTAGAAAGTCATAGTGAAAGTCCATAAAAATAACCTTTCAACCTATTATGGACCATAATAGCCATACAAATTCAGCTACCAGTAGTTGTCGTAATTCACAATATGATAGGAAACTACAAGTAATAGATTATAGCTCTCATATTATCAAGACAACATAATGAAACAAACCTGCTCAAGCTGAGTGATACACTGCTTCGCGTTGCTCCCTTGATCATATAAGCTTACTTCTTTGACGGCAAAGAAGCCACCCTCACTGAGAATATGGTGCAGAAACAGAACAGAACAGAGTGTAAGGGACTTTAGACTTGTGACAGAAATCACTAGAGCAGGCCAACTGGCAAAGACAACCATCACGAGCATTGGGGGTAAAACCGGGTATATTGTTCTCGAAGTTGAATATACAATTTTGCTGTGACCCCAGAACACAAACAAGTAAAGGTATGTTAACCTAAATTTTAATTGACAAATGCAAAAAATAGAAAGAATCATTAGGTGATCAAGGAATCACCCAGAAGTGTGCAGCATTTTGGCACAATAAGATGCCATGCTCCAGTGTATGATTGAGGATTTGGTTCCTTAAATTGGATGGGGCCACAATTTTAGTTGATTATGAATTGCTACAATTTAAGATCATGTTTGTTTAGTTGTAGAGGACTAAATCATGCAACTAACTCAATTACTATGTACTGCTAGGCTGTACTTAATGTACAGTATATTATTAACATCTAGAAATGGAGCCAGTAGTAAGCTATAATCTGCAAAAAAATTGGTTCTGTGAAACCCAGTGGGCTTCTACACGCAACCTACACTAACTTTGGGCATGCATAGCATGTTCAATTGTTGATTCCAAGCAACTAACCAAACAGTACAGACGAACTGAATATTATCTTTAGAGAAAGCACTTACTCGCTGATGCCTTCATACACCGTCCCAAACGAGCCACTCCCCAGGAGCACCCCTCGGTTCCATGACCGAATCTTCTTCCTGAACCGGCCGTTCGGTGAGATGTAGAACATGGACTCTGTGGTCGTGCTGGAAGTCTCGTCGTCGTTCGTGGTCGATAGCGAAGAAGTGCCAGTGAAGCCCTCGGACGACTCGCCAAGCCTGAGATCCTCCAACGTCAACACTACCGCCGCATCCTCGTCCTCCTCCGCATCCTGGTGTGCAAAACTTCGGCCAGATCTGCTCGCAGGGGAGTGCTCTTTCTCATCCGGCGCGAACGACCGCAGGATATCCCACGTGGATCCCGCCCCGCAGACAGCCGGCAGCGTCATCGAGGGGGGTAGCTTGAGCACCGGCGGCGGGCGCAAGCCCTTGATTCCTCCCTCCCCAACTGCCCTCTTCACATCCGGACGGGTGGACTCGAGCGGATCCAGCCGTGCCGGCCGCTCCAGAGCTTCGATTGTGGCGTCCCTCGCGGCCGGCTCCTTCGCCGGTAGCTCGTGGTCGGCGTCCGCAGGCCGCGTGGGCTCCTCGGCACCCTCGTGGCGGAGCGGGGAGTCCCGCGCGGGGGGTTCGGGCTTGTGCCGCGCGGACGAAGGGGAGGCGGAGGCGGAGGAGCGCACGGCCTTGTGCGCCTCCCAGTCGGCGAGCGGGATGGCGAAGTCGTCGGGGCCGGAGAGGCCGAGGCTCTGGCAGAGGAGCTGGACGTCCCCGCCCCCGTCGCCGCTGCCGCCGATGCGGAAGCTGTTGACGAGGTCGAGGGAGCAGGCCGCGGAGCCGGCGAGCGAGGCCGGCCCCGACGCCGGCGCGGAGGCGGGCTGCGGGGACGGCGGGAACTGGCAGAAGTTGGTGGCGTCGTAGCTGATGTTTTTGGACGCGTTGCGGCGGTCGAGCCGGCGCAGGCGGCGCCTGGAGGAGCCGGAGCCGCTGCCGCCCGACGGCGACGGCGCGGCGTCCTGCGCGGCGGGGGGCGGGGCCATCGGCGGCGGCCTCAGCTCATGGGGCGCCCTGGAGGACGCGGGGGCCGGACGGGAGCGCGCGCCGAAAGCGAGAGCTCCGCTTGGGGATGCGGGAGCGGAGACACGGAAAGCGGGCGGGGGCGATTTTTTCTGGTTCGTTAGCCGCGGCTCTCGGGGGGCTTTTGGGTTTTTCGGCGGGTGAGGTGGAGGCGGGGGGGGGGGGGGCGCGGGGGGTGGGGTAGCGTTGTCCTCAGCATTGACTCGCATCTTTTCGCCGCTCCGGCCCGGTGGTCGGGTCAGCGGCGCGACACGGCAGCCGCGGGCTGGCAGCTCGGCCCCGCACCGCGCGGTGGTGATCGGGCTGGGATGCGGTGCGCGCACCCGCCCTGGCCTTCTCGGTGCCGATGCCGCCGGTGGGGTTCGTCGAAGTTCGTTTGGCCGCGCGCCGGCGGGGCGGGGGTCGCGGCGCGGCGACGGGCGCTGACGTGTGGGCAGACGCCACTGGCGAGCTCAGCACCAGCAGCCGGCCGCGGACCGGCACGTGGCCAGATGCGCGGACGAGGTTCTTCTGCTTGCCAGTGAGCCGAGTAGCCGACGAGCTCATCAGTCATCACTCATCAGCGGATGTGGCTGCACGTGCGTTCTTGTTCTGGACAGATGATGCGCGAGACAGGCAGACAGCGGATGTGGCTGCCGCTGCCTGGCTGATGAGCTAGCCGCCTAGCCGATCATGTGCTCTACTGCATTATAGACCGTCAGCCTGTCAGCAGTTTACTCATAATTCGATCTCGTGTCGGCTTCCGCCTGCTAAGCTCAGGACGATTTAACCACCCCCAGCTTGCTGCGAGCTTTCCGCGAACGCCTCGCACCCGGCGGATCACTACTTAGTGTGAAAACATTTATTAAGATCGATGTAGTAATTACGCTTAGTGTGAAAACATTTGTTGAGATCGAGATTTTTATTGAAAACGCTTAGTAATATATTGTGATCGAGGTAGTAAGAGGGTTTTTATCACTCCGACTACACTTTAGTCCCTGTCATATTGGATGTTTGCACATTAATTAATTAAAAGTACTAAATATTCTATCCATCCATTTTCATAAGGCGTGGTATAACATGGCATGGTCTTCCAAATAACACTTCGACCATTCATTTATCATATATTATATCACTTATGGTTATAAATTTATAATCATTTATAATCATGATAGAGTGTATTTGATTATGAATCCAATCATATAAATTTACATTATAAAAATAAAAAAATAATACTCAAATTATTGGTCAAAGATTATAAAGTTTGAATCTTGATATGCGTGTGCATCTTATATAGACTAATTACAAAACTAATCGCACAGATGAAGGCTAATTTACAATATGAATCTATTAAACCTTATTGGTTCATGACTATATTGTGCTACATTAAATATACACTAGTGATGGATTAATTAGGCTTAATAGATTTGTTTCGTAAAAAGACTTCATTTATGCAATAGATTTTATAATTAGTTTATATTTAATATTTATAATTGGTATCAAGCGTTCGATACGGTAGGATTAAAGTTTAAAGTCCAAACATACCCTAATTACGACTTGTGAAGCACGGAGTAATCCTGCACGAGCGAGCACGACGTGCGGGGGCGCGATCCTTGGCGTTTCTGCACCACGGGTCGTAGCTTTCACGGAGCTCACTCGACATAGCAGTAGCACTGCCAAGACGCGTGCCTTTCTGTGGCCGGCACCGTTCCTAAACCCCCAACGCAACGTGATCCAGCCGCCCGGCAGCGGCAGATCCCCCCGGGGACACTAGCGACGACCTGGCGCGTGGCATCGCCGCCAGGGCACGGCCGGGGCGTCCTGCGTACCAGCAACACAGCAAGCGACCGCGGCGATCAGCTACCCTAGTGTTTGCTGCTACGGCCACACGGTCGAGTTACCCCGCAGCAGGTTCAAAAATAAGTAAGGTGCGAGCCGTGCTCCCGCGGTAATCCTTGACTTTTACTTCTTCTTTTTTTTGGCTTTGAGCTCTGTGGTCAGCATCTAGGGCGCTAGGAGCCTAGGCAGTTACATCTTCAACGACAGCCAACGCAGTCTTTGCGCCAGTGTCCAATGGCTTTCTTTCTCGCGCCATGGTCTTTGACCACCACGCAAGGAGAAAACCGTATGTTCAGCGCCTTTTACCTTTCGTGCGTATTTTTTTGAGTTTCGACCCAGGGACGGTCTTCTGGTATACAATCTGTATGCCGACGAACATCGAGGAAAAATGGATGATGAATCCATGACTGATGCCCGACTGCCCGGCAGCGCGCCACGTCCACCTTGTGACTTTCTGTTTGTGTGGTGTAAAGCGCGCACGAGGGCGAGAATGCGGCTGCCGAAATGGAACCTGGAAGCACCCTGGAAACGAAGTACAGATAGATATACATGTGGCTAATAAGGGAAAGCAACGCAGTTACTTTTCGGAAAAAGGAGAAGAAAAGCAGGGCAAAGTGCGTAGAAAAGGCGAGAGGAACTTCGAGGTTCCGAGGGGATTTTCCTCCTGTCAAAACGGGCTGGAGAAGCGGCACCGAAACGAGGCAGGGAAACGCCCTGGATTGGAATTTGGAAGCGCATGTTTTCAGAAACGAGGACGAAGCAAGCACCAAGCAAGCGCACGGCCGGACCAGGAGACCCGGCGAAGGTCGGCGAGAAAGCTCATCGCAACACACAACGCGATGCCCAATCAACTCACGCAAGTACACAGCCACGAGCAAAAGCTCA
Organism: Panicum hallii; assembly: GCF_002211085.1. NCBI lineage: Eukaryota > Viridiplantae > Streptophyta > Magnoliopsida > Poales > Poaceae > Panicum > Panicum hallii. Next base: position 66,123,772 of record NC_038050.1, on the reverse strand, counting down.
AAAAAGTGCCGTGCCGCCAGCTGTACCAAAAAAAAAAGATATCCTCGCGTCATTCACAGAGGAGAGGTCCCCTGCTCCTGTGCTCCTAGTACTCCAATCCAACGGCAGCTTTCCTTTCCATTCCTCGACCGCAACACGGCAGCGCTCCACGTCAGCGCCCACGCTGCAGCGAGGTGGGTTCCAGCTCAGCTCAACCCCGTCCCATCCGGGGGATGCCTGCGAGCAGGACGAGGCGACGAGGGTGTGAGCGAGCGTCTCACTCGGACGCGGATATCCAGCGATCCGCTGTCCCCTCGCGCAGTCTTCACTCTCTTGTCCCAGTACCCGCTCGCGGCCCCGCCACGTAGGAGACCGGCACGACGACCCGGGGGAGGCAGCCCCCACCTGCTTGGACTCGGGTCGACGGCGGGGTCCACGGTCCGCCTGTCAAATTATTGGGAGACCTCTTCTCCGAGGAGACCTTTGCTTGAACTCGGTAGCCCTCAACCAGCTGTCGAGAGAGACCGCAGTTGTCAGCTGGCCTCAGTGATCCCGGGCTGATGCCGTCGATGACAACGGGGTGTCTTGGCGAGCCGCCATCCTGCTGCCTCTAATCAAGTTCGAGAGGAGAGGGAATTTTTTTTTCCTGCCGCTCATCATCCACCGGTTCATTAACTGACTCGCCTGAAGCTGGTGGATTCGTGAGTGGTGCCCGGCTGCCCGGCGGCAGCACCATGCCCGTCGTTGGCGTAAGTAAAGCGCGCACGGTGGCGAGAACGCTGTTGCTGAAACGGAGCTTGGAGCCACCCTGGAAACCAGCGAAACAGAGGATAAGACAAAAAGCACGGCGACTGCTTTTCGGAAATTAAAAAGAAAACAGGAGAAAGCAAGGGGAAGGCGCGAAGTGCAGAGAGGTGGGTAAAGATGCGAGCATTAAATATTTTAGGTTATTATATGTCGATCGATAAGTTAATAAACTGAATTAGAATGATATCTCACGTAATTAATTTGAATAGCAATGCTATCGTAATTAATCGGATAATTTAGAAAATACCACCGGGTATCCCCTTGCACCATTGTCACTGCGTGAAATGGGCAGGACAAGCGCCACCAAATGAGGCAGGCGAAACACCCTGGAGTGCTGGGATTGGGGATGGAAGCAATTTGGAAACGAGCGAGAAGCAAGCGCATGTGCGGCAACACAGTGTCCAACGAATCAGCTCACGGGTACGGGCAAAAATGCTCCGTGCTGCCAGCTGTACAATAGGCCCCTTCCATTCCATCTCATGATCGCCAACACGAAGGGAGCGCTCCTGCTCCAGACGGCAAGCTTCCACGCCACGACAGGTATTCCACGTAAGGGTCCCTGGTGCAAGGGCAGTCCCAACCCATAATTTCTATGGGTGGTGTCTAGAGGAGATAGAACAATAAATATACATACATGTAGATACTACCTCTCCGATGCACAATATCTATAGCAATTTCTACAAAGAAGAAACATTAATTACTCTTTGCATGTTCAGAAAATAGAATAGGATTAGCTGTGGCACGCCAATGCCACGGCCAATTAGCTCAACGCACTCAGGCAAGCTGTGCAACAAGCAGCCACTAGCACAATGAGCATCCAAGAATCTGAACCTGCTAATGATCTCAAATTCAATCCAATGCTCCAGGTTCAGTTCAGTAGTCATCTTGAGAAAGTTCAGCAACAACCGCAGTTCAGTTCAGTATAGGCGCTAAATATTTATCTCCTGACAGTCGCACAACACACACAAACCAGAAGTTCAGCTCACCATCGTTTCAAAAGGAAAAAGAAATTCAGCTCACCAATTTTGTTAATTTCATCACCTGACGCTTCAGCAATTCCAACAAATTATGACCAAACTTGACTCACTCAAATGTCCCATGATACTAGAGCATATTCGGTACCAATTTTCTGCATCATCGGTGATCTGTGTTGAAGATTAATATGATATCAAACTCAAGATATTCACTAAAGCAAACGGCTACATCCATCTGAATCAGACTTCAATCGGATCCCTGCATGGCGCAATCTACCAAGAGCAAGCAGCAGGCAGGAGACGAATCCGAGCTGGGCCACCGACGGCGGGAAGACAGGTGCCTGGAGCATAGCTGGGCCATGTAGCAGCGCCGACGACAGCAGGAAGGCCATCGCCGCCCGGAGCACCTCGCCACCGGCGTCCGGAGCACCTCCGCCGTCCGGACCTGCGGCGGATCCCCTCTAAATCACCTCCAACCGATTGGAGCACGGCCGCAGCGGATCGGGACGGCGGAGAAAGCGCGTGGGAAAGAAACGAAGACCGGGCCCAACGCAAAGTTCGATCGTTTCCTGTGTCTCGGAGCGTGCGCCGACGTGGTTTTGCATGCGACCCGGTGTCTACATTTTTTCTCTCTCTCTCCTCTTTAATTCCTATGCCACATCAGAATTTTGCTTAGTGGTAGTTTAATTAATTTTATGGACACCATCTGAAGTGGAGGGTTGGAACTGGCCTAAAACCTCCTCCAATGGTGCCAAGCTAGCTAATTTATAAGAGTAAAATACAATATTTTATCTAGATGGAATAGAAAAAGAGAGAAGAGAAGAGCTATCTCTGGAAGAGCTGATACGTAGGTCTATCTATATCTTAAATTGTGTACTAATTCACTCCCAGCCAAAAAACTATGCAGTGGTGTCTATGACATGCCATGTCATATAGACACCACTTAAGAAACTATGTGTCTATGACATGCCATGTCATATAGACACCACTTAAGAAACTATAAACTACAGTCCCGATCCAATGCGTAACTAGTAGTTTTGGTTATACAATAAATTCATTCAATGACCTTTCTCCTCTCTCTACCAATCCCATTTTTCCCACTCTTTAATTCTATCTTGGTACATGTGATAACCATCCCAATAGATATTATGTAGTTTCTTAGACTTTAATTTTTTGTAAGAAACCATTTCTTACATGAAACCTACTTTCTTGGCCTTTTCCTCTCTCTCCTCTTTAATTGCATTGCTAAATCAGCAAAACATCCTACATAGCATCGTATTAAATGCTATGAAAACTATCCTAATTACTGCATTGGGACTACCCTAAGAGTTAAACTATTAAAAATGCAATCTTTTATGCTACTTGCTCCATTCTCTTTTGATAGTCCTATTTTCAAAATTAAATTATTCTTTTTTAATATCCTTGACCTCTTGGAGATGGCTTTTCGATTCCCGTGTAGATTAACTTTTCTAAAAAGATTGGTGTATGTATAGATAACATCAAAATCAAGAAGTCGTAATTAATAAGATGATAAGCAAAATATTTTTTATCATTGTATTAAAATGAAAAAAGACTATTAAAAAAATGGAGAGAGTATTTTTTAATTGCTATAAGCTAGCAGTTGGCTCGATGAGCTACCAGTTGGCTCGAAAAAGAGGCCTAAATAGGAGGAGAGGTGTGGACGCAAACGGACGGGGGCTTCACGCGGCTCCAGCGGGTCGCTGTGTCCCTCGCGGCTTTTCTCGTATCTCTGCGCCACGTAACCGACCGCCACGACGAGACGACGACCCGACCTGGTGAAGCACTGAACCTGAAGCAGCCGCCCCCATCCGCTTGGACTTCAGTCTGCATCACGGGCCTCTGTCAAACTGTTGAGAGACCTCTTCTCCGTGGAGAATTTAGTTGAATTCATATACCTCGACTGTGCAAGAGGGAAAAAAATTTGAAACGATCCTTTGCACATACCAAGCCTGCAGATCAAGTTCTTCATGACCTCATTTCTGATGCCCCCATCAATTCCATGTTAACGATGTGTGTAGTTTCATTCACCAGCCTTCGTGTCCTTTTTGCCGCCCCAGGCCACAGCTGGCCTGCCTCTTCCGGTCTTTCCAAACATCAGTCTTTGACAAGTGTCCACCACTCAGGAATGTGTTCTTCCTTTTCATATCTTGACATGCGGGTTCTGTGCCCAGCTTAAATCATCAGCTGAATGGTGCCATGGGATAAATTAGGATGACAACAGACACCATGCATTTACATTATGCAAGGCTAATACAATGGAACAATCAACAGCACCCACTCCGGTACCAACTGGACCTCTGGGACGGACTGCTACTATTAAATATGGGTCGGCCAAACCATCATCCTATCGCCACTAACCAAGCTGAGAGAAAGAAAATGCTGCCGATAATCATCAGCACAAATTTATTAACCTATGTATGGTGCTTGCTCTATAACCTTCTCGCGCCTGCAACCGAAACAGCCGCTTTCTGCTAATAATACAACATCCTCAGGTGACAACAGAAGTGTGCCGGAGCTCAAGTAATGTCTTGACTGACGAGCCCTGGGACGAGATAAACAGCAGTGAGTCACAGTTAAGGGGTTTAACCAAGGTGCATCAATGTACTGTAACATATTATTGATGAATCGAAAACAAGGATGTCAGGTACTACCATGAATTTGTATTAAAACCATTTAGAGCATGATACATAATTACATATGGTAGCCTACTACTATCACTAAAATTTTTACTGAGGCGAAGCAGGGATTACCTTCTTTGCTTGTTTATGCCTTTATTTTCAGAAAGTCGCAAATTTTCTAATCGGGAAATCTGACCGATTGAAGACACATAATCAACAAAAGCAGGGCCTCTCAGCGACTGCAACAGCTTTGGAGGAATAACTGGAGAAAGGGTTCCACAAAGAAGAACCTGCCGTTCCCTACACAAAGCATTGACAATAGCTAATCATGCAAATTGTCCATGTGAAGATTACACAACAAACCAAAGGTGAGTCAGAAATCATCAACGATTCAATCAGTGGATCCAGCAAAGTTCATGAAGATTCAGAAGAAGCTAAGAACAAGAAGCATGCATGCTTAAGCGCTTCAACAAATGGATCTTACAGTGCTATATGCATAGAGCAAGCAAGTTTATTTAATCAGTATTGGTTAATTAACCACAAAATATACCTCACATATCTATTTAGTGAAGTACAATTTACACATAATACGATGCTTACAGGATCTTTTTTAACCATGACAAAGTTTCATATGACTGACAAGTGACCATCTAGTCAGAAAACCTGTCTAGTGAAACTGAAAAATACAAAGAAGGTTGTCGTTGCGATAGAATTGTAGACAAAACCACAATCTATCACTATAGTATATCAAATGTAGCACTATACCTAACAATGTAAGGTCAACAATAAAGTGGCGCAATGATTGAGTGCTAATAGCTTTTGAAGATATGCCAGGTACCAGATCAGTTTTCGTTTCCAATTAATTTATGCACTGCAGATAATAACTAATAGCCTATTCTAAATTTGCAAAATTGCCAGCATTGTTGTTAATGTGACCCTCTATATCCACTAATATTACTATTTTGACCACTAAAATAAGCCGCTAATTTTTAATTTCATATTCACAAGACAAACTAGATCATGAGGTAATATATAGAGCTGTATACAAAGATAGCCAACAATACGATAGCAGTGTATACAAGCAACTAACCTACTGGAAGGGAATCACGTCACTTACCTTCTTTTAGAAATACAATTAGTCGGATTTTTTATATGAGAAACGTTAGCAGATCCACAATTCTTCGTAAGTCCTGAACTAATAATTTTCCCAAGAGATACAGCAGCTGTACTGGCAAGCAACAACTCTTGTGACAAATCAAGAGAACCACCATCTATATCTTGGGACTTCCTTGAGAAAATGCAAAGAGCATGCTGTGCATAAATAGATCCCATCTCAACCTGATTGCTGTAACAGGAAAAGTCATCTGGCTCAGCACAAGGAGTTGAAGGTGGATCCAACATATCCTGCACAGATTTATAAATGTCGAGTCAAATATTGTATTTCAGAGACATGAGTCTTTAAGCAAGCAAAACATAATATGCCTGACCTTAGTAAGAGGGTAGCAACGAGAAAGCATAAGATCCAATTCTGATATTAAATCAGACACTCCAGAAGCAAGCTTCAAAGCTCCAGAAGCTGCTTTATTATGATTAGCCTCACAGGAAAGTTCAGGACAGCAACTTCGTAGCCTGTTCCAAGTATCCTGGACTTGTTCAACCTTGCAGGAGTCATTAGATTTTTTGCCGGAGAGCAGCCAGATACTTTCAGCACGACTACATTCATCCATCAATTGAAACCCAGCAGTTGAACAGCTTGCCTGTTCATTTCTGCCAAATGATTCCACATAAGCCTCACTTGTCTCACCAATTACATCTTCCACATCTTTCTGTTGTTCAGCCATTGCATTCTTTGCATTATCATTGTCTTCTAGTACAGTTCGGAATGCAGTGTATGTACCACTATCATGAAAGGTAGACAAATCATTGGACACTGCCCTTGACAAAAAATCATCATCACTTATGGATGCAGATGTGCCCTCCACAATGAAGGATGACTCAGGCACACATGACACACCCTGTGACATAAATGTATCACAAACTTGTGAAATGGACCCAGACATGTTGCTTTCAGGTGGGTTTTTGAAAGAATCGGCCATTCCAAAGGTCTCCCTTGATTCAATGGGAAAAATGAATTGATTGGGAACCCCTTGACTATGCATATGAGGCGCCTCTGAAGGTTGTGGGAAGAAACCAACTTCAGTAACAGTAAATATGTCATGTTTTTCAGTATGTACATCAGCTGGATCATCGTCAGACTCTGATAGTAGCAGAGAGCCACACCTATTTCTTTTTCGTTGTTGATCAGATGGAAGAGGGATATCTGGAAGATCATGGAAATCATCAAGGTCATTCTTACAAGGTGAAATATCATTATGCTCAGCCGAGTGGCCACACTTCAACTTGGATTTCTTAGCCTTTCTTGTTTTAGCTGTGCTTCTTCCTTTGATCAAAGGCGCTGTTACTTGTAACTGCAGACCTTCAAGATACGATACTTCCATCTGTTTTTTCTTTTCTTCAGCCACAAGGATAGTTTTGTCTACCTCCATATATACTGTTTCTGATAATTTACAAGGGAACTCCCATGGCAGCATTTTTGGTACAGTAGAATGTACCGCGTCCAAATCAAGTGAGAAAGGACCACATAAACATTCATTTGGCCTTTCTGAAAGTAGAAAATGAATCAGGATAACCACAGTGACATGCTCAGCACTCCTAGAGTCATCCAATGAGGGGAAAAAAAACCTTCAAGCTAAACTACCAATTAATTAGGAATTACATGCAAAAAAAAATAGAGCAGCAATTCTGGCAGCACAGGTTCGCGTAATCGTTAGTTACTTAGTGCTAAGTGCTAACAGATCACTCAGAAAGATCTAACACCACATCTTTTACTGGAAGAATGGAAAAGGAAGGTAATTTCTGCAACTAGATGAAACCTTTGTTTAACAGAACATATAGATGGAACTGTGTATAAATGAAGTTGATTTTGAGCCAGAAACAAGCCATAGTAAATTAAGATCATCCTATTCCTAGCTTAGACTTATAAGCTGACTAATTTGCATATAGCACATGAACTGAAACGGCTAATACATCTACTATATATGCCCTAAAGCTGTTGCGGGGCTACTGGGTGCTCTATTACAAACCCTATCAATCTATGATTGAGCCCGATGCAATAAACAAACCCAGCGTCTTCAACTTCATGTACCATAGCTTATTGGACACTTAGGTTAGCCTTATTGAAGGGTCATTTCATCAAACCAATTGCACAAGCAAATCAATGAATCTATTTCAGAAGCATTGTAAGTTTTACATCACTAAAAGGTTTCAAAAATGTAAAAAAATGGGCCAGTACACACATAACCATAAAAAATATTATTAAAATGTTTTCCTGGCAAAGAATCAAACCTGTGGATTGCTGCTTTCCTTGGTGCCAAAACTGCAGAAGCATAACCGTCCTCCTAATGTCACCTAAACAAATATCAATTACATGCTTTAACTGAGGAACGGTGACATCCACTCCCTCAGATTTACAGATCTGCATCAAGTTAGGACAGTCAACTTCAATAAATCTGGCAAGCAAAAACATTTTCTGTAATTTCAGCCTGTAAAAGAAAAAACTGGTTACCATGGCAACATGTGAAAGTAGCTCTGAGTTCGATGGGTATTTGAAATCCAAAGCAAGCTGATCCAAGAGATTAGGCAAAGATGGATCCTTCCCTTCACGAGTTAAGGATAATGGAACAAAATAACAAGAGTTTTAGTATACTACATTGGCTGAAATTATCAAGGCCATCTGCAGAAGCCTAAGAGGAAAGGATAAAGTGCTCACTGTTGCTAGTCAGTATGATCGGCCATTTTGTCGTCTCTGCCATCTTAAGTATGGTTGAAATAAACCCACGATCCTCATCAAAGACAGTATCCACATCCTCAAATAGGATGAGTGTCTTGTTGACGACTTGTTTAGGAGCTTCATCATTGACCTTGGAGCCTGAGCAGTATCCTACAGGTGATTTCTGTTGATCACAGTCGATCACTACTCTTGTAGCACGGGACGCTGAATTTTGATATTCAGTCCTATCAGGAGTTCCTGAATCTGGATCCGAGGAATCTTCATCCCTCAGTGGATCTATGACCTCCTCCTGTGACCTGTACAGGAGATTAAGAAAAAAGATGGATTCAAAGGTATACTTGCTTCAACAAGGCAACCTTGTGAAGTGTTAGACAAATGCACATATTATTAGAACTTAAGCTACAGTTCAGTATGTATATACTTGTCAGAAAAGAACTTTACGGAACTGTAACCAAGCTACAACATTATTCATATCATCATTGCTATTTTCATGTGCCCCAAATTCCTTATAGCATCATTTCCGCAAGCGTTTTTCATGCATACTACTGTTACTATTGCTTCAATGCTCGTAAGAACAATATAGTCAGCAACTCAGCATATAAATATTTCACGAAAGATTTGATTTGAAGATTGGTACAATACAGTTTTATATAATAAAGAGATGAGCATTCCAAAAATGCAAATGAACAAGGATGATTTTAAAACCTGCACAATTGATGGAAGTGCATCTGTAGAACATATACAATTCCTGAATTACTGTGCTAGAATTTTACAGGTTAGAAAAATAATGTCTGCTTGTTGCTGGAACTACTAAATTTCCGAAAGATAAACTTTATAAAGGATGCAGTATCACCCAAAAATATCATTTGGTACCCATGACAATGAAAGATAAATGACAAATGCTATTTTTGCTAAGCATCCTGATAAAAGCAAGAGATCATAACAAATTAGCTAAAAGAAAAGCAGCTGCAGGTTGCAGCAAAACATGGTAGAAGGATCACAAAAATAGAAAGAACTGTCCGAACCATTTTTCAAGGCCATGTGATTTAGTTGCTTCCTCGAACTTCTGCCTTACATAAGCCCCATTTCTCATGTCAGATGTATTTACCTGGAATAATGCCAAGCTTTAATCAGTAAAATCAAGTATACGAAGTAGACTGAACTTCTCAGAAAGAAATGCTGGTGGAAATACCTCTATTACATTGAATCCTTGTTCTCTGGCACACGCAAAAACTGCAGCTGATTTTCCACACTGGATAAGAACAAAGATATCACAGTAGCATAAATGAACCAGCATATCCAGGTTATATGTCCATTCATAGGTATAACAAGCGGATTACACTGAGACACAGCTAAGTACTTGCAAATATAAAAGAACAACTTTTGAACAAATTATAGGAGGTGCACAACTCCTTGTTTCGAGTTCACATAACAGCCAGTCATACAGTAAATCTTTTGTCCAGTAAACATACTAGCTATTTAACATTTAAAAACAACAAAAGTGATGTATTTCCTGAATTACAAAATGGGAAGCATTACCATATCATGGATTGGTTTCCAGGAAAAGGCTCATTGGTCCGTGACTCATTTTCCTTTCTGGGTGGATGAGATTTGCCACAGACAGACACACATTCACCAAAAACCAAAAGCCTACTAGCATAAGAAAATACAAAAGGAAAAATAACACGCTAAAAGACATTTAAATGAAGCATGTGATTCAAATGGCAAGTATTCCTGGGAGTGGCACTCACCCCAACTGGTCCAGTGATGAGAAGCACATTTTCACAATCAGAAGCATTGTCTGAAGAATCTGCATCAGATTCATCTTGATACGAGCTATCATTTGTGTCCCCATTAGCAGCTCCAATCTTGTGGCCTCTTTCATCCCAACCTCTGAGCCATTCAGCGAGAAACTTTACATGTTCACTATTTCCGCATACCTGTTTAACCAAGATAGCAGTAACCTAAGAGAAAATATAAGCATACTACAGACATCGATTTGTATTTTCCTGAATGAAGCATGTTGGCTGAGAAGGCTGATGAAATAGAGGCAATAATTGGGAATCAGGCTGCACAATTGTATCTATCATAAGATATCATGCATGAAGGGCAGTACAACATTATCTAAAAAAATGAAGGGCAATACAAACACAAATAGTCATGTTCACCTGGGCTGCAGTTTCAGGTCGGTACTTGTCGGTCCATAGGTAACAGGCAGGCTCACAACTGCACTAGAAATAAAATGTTGTGTGTAGTTAAAGTTTTGAAGATAAAAATGGTACAGGTAGCTATTTGCCAATTACTTCTATTTGAATTAAATTTGGCTGGCCTGAAGTTTCTGATAAATAGTTATGTCGATTGTGACAAGAAAAGGTGACGAGGGCTAAGGGTCGGAACAAGCGTGAGGAAACAAAATCCTTGTAAATTGCAACTTCAAAAAATAAAACAAACTTGCAACTTCATTTGACTGCAACAAATAAAAAGCAAAAAAAAAGGATTCCTGCATAGTTTGATGCCAATCTCATATCTCAGTGGATATGCAAACCCCTTATTGGTTGTATGTTGCCTTCAGTCTCCGTAGTTCATACTTCTATAGAAAAGAAACTATCTTAAGGCTTGACACCATTTGAGCAGGTATTAACATGGAAGGCCGATTGCGGCATGGTTATTCTGACCAATGTTGGGTTTAACAAACTTGTTTGGCAGTTCATTGGCTAATAAGCTTCTGAGAATTAATAATGTTCCAGTTTTGATGTGCAAATATTATTGAACCAGCTAGCAGGAAGCCGCAATACATCTAGGAGAAAACATGCATAATGTTGATTACCCATTCTGAGGAACTTCTGGCCATCCATGCAGATCAAGAAGAGAAGCTTGGCAACTGGCATTGGACACCAAGTAGTTGTCCACATTGATCTGGACAGTTCAAATAGTTAAGCATAAGTTTAGTCATTGCATGATTGAACAATAAACTATGAGAGAACAAACCAAGCTCTCGAATTCTGCAGAAAATTCGAGATGAACAAGAAATTTTACCACATCCAAAGGACAGCTGTGTTCACTTTGCTTGTCAGAGAAACTAGGGAAAGCCATTCCAGAAGTTGTACACTCAGAAAGAATCGGCTCTGCCAACTGATTGGAATGCCTCTTGCAAGTAGTTTCTATTGTTAGTGGTTTAACCAAGCCCTCAAAGAATGACACAGATTTTTGAGGAGCCACAGCATCAGTGTCAAGGGAAGACAGATCAGTGATTATCCAATTACTCCAGTGAATTAGCATACTGGCCTACAAAAAAGTATTGCACTTCACTTGACCACAAATCATGATATACCTTCTGAAAAGCTATACAAAACATGCATATGCTTGGCATACCTCCAATTGATATACAACATGAATAGGATAAAATGGTGGATCCCTCTCAAAATCACAAACTCCATGCACATCTTCAATATTGATAACATCATGATCTTGGCTAGCACCTTTGTTCATTTTCCGAGAAGCAAAGAAAGGGTGCATTTTCTTTCCAGAAGATAACCTTCGATTTTCCTGGCAATGAAATAAAAATATACTTTTTAAAAAAATATATGAAATAACACTGTAGACATGAAATCAACTAAAAACAAGGTGTGATTGCAATCGCAAATGTGTGTTTTTTTTTCTAAAAACAACTAGAGTTGCAACTACAGCACATATGGAGATTGAAATGCAGTTAAGATAACAAGATGCTACTGAGCATTTAAAGATCAAGGAGAGGACAATGAAAAAAGGAGATAAAACATAGGATTATAGTTTTTTTCTGCTCATACTTTATTCGTAAGGTGGCATTTGAAGTTTTAAACAGATGTAAACATAGACTTGCATTGAGTATGGCAGTAGGAGGAAGTAGGCACGCCACCATTAATTCTATCAATAATCCAGAAAAAAACTAAGGACAAACTCACAAACAAGCCAAAGGAAGGCAAGCAATACAGCGCGAAGAAAAAAAAAAGCATCAGCACAATAGAACACAGCATATCTCACCAGTGATGGACCTTACCTCTGCAGCCATCTTAGCCTCTGATCTTAGGTCAACTACCAATGGTGATTTATCTTGACTGGCTAGCACATCCACATTATCATTAACATGTCCTGCTTTAGATGGCGTACTCATCAAATCAACGTCAATCAATACTTGTGCTGCTTCAGGCGAACCGGCTTCAATCTGGCTAATATGTAATTGCTGACAGCTACCAGGACCTTCATAGCCAAAATAAAAACACACATATTTATACTTCTGCCGAAGTGGATAATAACCAGTGAAGGCATTAAAACACAACTCCATATATAACATTAAATCAAATTGTATAGTCTACGGAGGATATAAGTGCGCAACTGACCAGAAATGTGATTTGGAATGCTTATCAACATCACATTATGCATCGTAAGAGAACAACTACGGAAAGCATTTCACAGTGTACTGAAACTACATTCTATGTAGCAGGTATGTGACCACGGATAGACTGAAAGTACTTTGCAATTAAATATAAAAATTCTCAATCTTTGAACAGAGTTTTCACAGAGCACTATCATTCAAAGTTTAGCATTTCAAACAACGGATCTTACGACACTTTTATTACCTTTCTATAGTGCAAAATAACAGGTTGGGATCTTTAGTAGGTGCAAGTGTAGGAAAGAGAGTTCTAAATAGCCACCGGTACCATCTAAAGAAAATAGGGGGTAAAAAACTAACCATCAGGTGACTCCAATGCCTTGCAGCGCTTTCTATTAGCATTAGGCACTTTCAATGCCGCAACTTGCTTTCTGCCTTTCCTTTGCTTTTTCTGAGGGCTTTCATCTAAAATCCCAATGGGACAAACATTCAGAAGTAAATTTCCAGCAGTACAGCTGTATTGCTTCTCATACATAAAGTGGCAAATAACATAAAAAATCTGATGATCGGGCTGGTGAAACATTTTAGAGATGGAAATAATTCTGAAAATTTGTGACAGTACGACGTACCAACCGAAATGACTTCATCCTTGGCAGGATCCTGGCCAGTTTTCTCTCCTTTTGAAGAGGGCTACAAAAAAATTGGCATTTACACTAGAGGAACAAGGGGAAAAAATGAACTGAATAGCAAACATTTACCAATTTGTTTGAATGAAATGATATATATTTTCTTTTAAGCTATACGCAAGGCACAAATACTAACAGGCTTACAAAGTTTTCCCCCATCTACATAGGTATATTTCTATTTGAAGAAGTAACAGGTGTACCTCAATTTAAGTCATGAATGGCTGAGTTTGGCTTGTTGAATGCTATCCAGGTAGTATATTAGTTATGTGGTTGGTTGCAGACTTACATCCTTATCCAAGTTTACGTGCAGTATTATCGGTCATCAGTAGAAAACAAAAGATGCACATAAACACTACAATTTTGTCGTGGTTTTCCTGCAGGCAAACTAAGTAAAACAAACAGCAGAAGAAGCTTATATATCGACATCCAACTGAGCAAGACCCCATTCTTCACGAGCACAGCTCAGTGCAAAGGGCAAATCAAAATCGTGTAAGACACCGGAAGACAAAAAACATCAGCTGAAACGGGAAATGTACCTTCCTGCTGGGCTCTGACTTCCGCGGCTTTCTCTTCTTCTTCCCCTTCTCTGGTTCCTCCCTAACCTCCTCCACCGCCGCCTCCTCAGCCGCAGGTACAGGAGGAACAGCCTCCGCTTCCCCTCCTCGGGCTGCCACTCCAGCTCCGCCGCTGCCAGCACCTCCTACCCCTCCTCCTTCGCCGCCGCCGGCCGGTTTGACCAGCCCCCACGACAGCTTCGACTGCACGCACCGCCTCGCCCGCTTCCCGTCAGCCGACGGCGGCGACGGCTTCACCGGAGACGGGGACGGGGACGGCGACGGCGACGGCGCCTCGGGATCGGCGGATCCGCCCATGGGTACGCGAAATCAAATGGGGAATCTCGGGAGGATCGGCGCTAGGTTTTGGGTTTGGGGAGCTGGGAGGAAGGAGTAGTGCAGCGGGAGGTGGAGTCGGATTAGCTTCACGTTTCCCGCGCGGGGGAGTGTAAAGGCGGGTTGGTTTGCGCGGGCGCGCTTCATATCGCGCGGAGCGGAGGCGGCGGGCGCCGCGGCCGAATTTGTTATCTTGTTTTCTACCCAGGTTGGGCGGATTTACAGGGGGTGGCAGCGGCACGACCGGGTGCTCCACTCCGACTCGACTTGGATTCTAACGTTTTTTTTTAACGAGATATATAAAATTATTCTCATTTTTTAGATAATAAAATACTAAGTTAAACATACCTCTGCATAATGTTTATAAAAAAATAAAATTTGAACTCGTAAATAACTTTCTACCTCAAACTTCAAATAATACGAAACGTAAATTATACAAAACACCTATAAAAATAAAGTTTGAATATCGTCCGTACAAACTTCAAAGAACATCGATGTTAAATTTCTTTGCGGTCATATCACTGCTTGCTCCGAGATCCAAATCTAGGAGGAGATAGAGAAGGTAGATGAAGAGGAGGGAGGGTAGTCTTATGTTGATGTTCTTGTAGGTTCCAAGTTTCCAACAAGCCACCGGAGCGATAGCTCTCCATTAGGTGGAGGGAAAGGAGATTTCTAGATCCGTTAAGTGAGCAGCTTTTATTAAGTCGTAAGATAATATGGTTTATTTCATAGTTTATAATTTGGCAATTCTACTAATATATACTACTAAATATAAAATATAATTGGAGAAAATGTAAGTTCTAATCCTATAGTGAACATAGGTAATATGTACATTAGATGCATTGGCCATATATATATATATATATATGACATTATGTTTGTTTTGGCTGAAATAAAATTTTTTATTTTTTTGCTAGAACTGCTATATACGCAGTGGCGGAGGCAGATTTTGAGCTTAAGGGGCTCCCTCCTTCCTCCATCTCTCCTTGTTTCTCTTTTCTTCTTCTTTTCCCCTCTCTCCTTCTCCTCCTTCCCCTTTACCTCCAATGGAGTTGTTGAAGCCCCCCTGCACACCTCCTAAATCCGCCCCTGTATATACGTGTTACGGATCAGGGGTGGAGCCAGAAATGGCTTTCACCCCAGGCTGGGGTTGTGGGCATGGGCTGGATTACTTGAATTTGAGTCAAATCCTGGTAATTGAGATATAGAATATGCACAAAATTAATCGAGGCAAACAATGCTTGACCCGTGCTGCAGCCCGCCCAGCACGGTGCCTAAATCCGCCCCGTCACGGATAGGACTTCATCATTACAATAGCATGGCAGGAGTTCAATAACCTAGGTGTTGGCTCGCCTATAATCAAAGTATAGAATTTGATATTAGTTGCATATATATTTGAAGGCTTCTCGTGGAAGGACTCCGACGACGATCATTTATGGGGAATCGAGCACAATATAAAGTTTTTTGAAAAAAAATTCCAACTAGGACGAATAAAATGATTTTAATGTATTACAGTTAAGAATAAAATAGGCACCCAAATTCCTTTGACAGTGATTTGAACTCATGTGGTCTTGGCGTACATCCACACATACTGCAACCAAATTAGGCTCAATTCCTTCAAAGCATTTTGGATTACCGCTACCACAAAATATTTGGAAAATAAAAGGAGGGGAAGAGAAAAAGAGAGCTGCAGGCTGCAGATTCTCGCTGAAGTTTGTGCTTACATTCCACGCAACCTGAGACAAAAAAGGAAGGCATTTGCGTGCAGAAGCAACGGCATCCACTCGATAAGAACACCGGCACCAGCCGCCACTGCACTGTGTATGGCACAGTCACCAGAAAACCATGTGGTGCTGGTAAGCGGTAACAGGGAGCAATGGAGGTAAGTAGGTACCAGCTACTGGCAACAAAATTGCAACGGTGTAATAGTGTAACATCTTCTTCACTGATACACATAAGTGGAACACGTGATTGAAAATTCTAGCTAGTAGCAAACTAAAAACCATTGTTCCATACAGTTTCGTGCTGAATATCTAACCAGCAGACCAAAACAAGCAATTTCTGTATACGATGTCCCACAGAGTGTCATCATATGCATAGTGCAGCATCCTGTAAAAAGGCACATACCCTCTTTCAACCTGCCATGTTTAGTGACGTTTTTTTTTGCAGCCTATAAATGAAACAGTAAGTTTACTATCACTCTACCAGAAGTTCTTATTCATCATGCTCTTTATGATCAAAATCAGACTATCGCAGAAACAGATATGGAGTTCCCATGACAGAGCGAGGTGTCAGATATTGAACCCTTCAGCTCTCAGGCATTGCAGATGGGCTTCTATGAACTTTCCGCAGGCATCCTCGCCATTCTGCACGATGCAGTCGTCTCTCAGCTTCTTCGTATCTGGGCAAGCGCAGCAGATCTTTTTTTTCGTCTTGGTCTCGGGTGCAGGAGCTGTTGTGGCAGGTGGCTCCGCGGAAGCTGAAGGGTGCGCGGCAGCAGCAGCGGCAGGGCGCCGGCCAGGGAGAGGCGGGGTCCCCCGCGACCTCTGAGGCGGAGGCGGAGTCGTCATGTCGCCGTCTCCTTGTCCTTGGGCCATCGGCAAGGGGTGATGACGGGGTGGGCGGCGGCCGGGGGTGGGGGCCGGGCGCCGGGCGGCGGCCGGGGGCGGGGTGCCAGGGTGGGGGATTGGGGGCTGGCGGCTGGGCGGTCGGGTGGGGTGGGAATGGAACGTTAGGGTTAGGGTTAGGGGATTGGAAGTCTGGTGTGTATAGGGAGGTAGGATTAGTGGGCTTTAATGGGCCTTTTTTTGCTTTAGTGGGCCTTTGATATGTGGGTCGTGCCAGGCCGGCCTGTGGGCTTGAAGTGCGGCCCAAGCACGGCCCACAAATGGGGCCGTGCCGGCCCGGGCCCATAATAATTCAGGGCCGTGCCGTGCCTGGGCCGCTCCAAAAATTACGGGCCGTGGGCCAGCCCGTTAGGCCTGGCCCAAAAGTACAGCTATACGGTCGAGGGACTGGGCGGGGTTTGGTCCGGGACGAAAGGGACTATGGTGAAGATTAAACCAGTCTGACTGATCTTTGCGGAAAAAATTCTAACTGTAACTGTAGTCAACCCCTAATGTTCGCGGATCAGGAAGGTTGATGGATCAACGGCCCACTAGGGAGTAACGTTGGATGAAGATGGGCCTACATTATGGGCCACGAACGGGCTGCGTTGCATTTATCAACTCTATGTAACAAACTTGAGTATCTAAAAAAAATGTAGCAAACTTAAGCGCCCTCCTCTCTCAAAAAGAAAAAAAAACTTAGCTCTCAAGCACATGAAATCCTATACAAATTGCGCGATTTTTTCCCAGTGTCTGAGATTTATGCTATAGTAGATGTATTTGTTTAGGTTCGAAAACCAGCCAACCAGCCTACATTATTAGGGATGATGGAGTGATGAAATCGAATCATATACAAAATTTTGAATTAGTCCATCCAAACATTGGGCCAGATTTATTGAAAAAAATAATAAAGTGTGTATCAGGTGGGGGGCTCGTGGGTGAATGATGATCAAACATGACCATGGGAGTTTTAATTCCAATGAAAATGTTCGCTTAGTCTATTCAAAATGTTGATATAGGTTTGATAAATTGTTGAATCGAGTTTAAAAATAATATTAAGCATGTCCGGGGTGAGTGATTGGCGAGGCTTCAGTGCTTCTTTTTTTTTGAAATGGATAACAAGTTCCATTAGTCAGGTGTTCCTGGCTTATCACCGTACACCAACAAAGTTACAAAGTCCGGTATACAGCCTTGCCACAACAAAGGACCGTTCGTACAGTTTAAGCCCATAACCGCCAGAGTATCAGCCACTATATTACAATCTCGGGATACATGAGATATAATACATTCAGAGAATTCCTCATACATTAAAGCCTTGATATCACCTAATAATGTGCCTAAGATAGATCTGTCCACCCCTGGAGCAGATAAAGCCTTGGCCACAAAAGCTGCATCAGTCTCCAAAATAATACGCCTCATTCTTAAACCAACAGCACACTCCATACCTTTCAAACAAGCAACTGCCTCAGCATGCTGAGCACTTATTAGGAAATTAGCTGAGCCGGCACCCGCAGCTATCGCCATGCCAGTGTGATCTCTAATGACAAAACCCCATCCAGCTTTATTTATCCTGAGGATAAAAGCTCCATCACAATTGATCTTGTAAACATCTTCTGGTGGGACTTTCCATTTTGGCTTGCTATTTGAGGTTAAAGCCTTCCTCATGTGTGTTGTATCTCTCCACACCTGAAAATGGAAATAAAAGTCATTAATCACTTCATGAGCAGACTTTTTTCTTTCACCTGAGTTTGTCTTATTACGTGCAGACCACCAACACCACATAAATAAAATTATTTTACATTGGTTATCTGTGTTAAAGCCCCAAATTTTCTCCAACACTGTCTTGGGTGAATTTTCTGCCTTCAGCATGATTCTTATGTCTTCCATATTCAGCAAGCACCAGCACAACTTTACCGCGTTACATTTAAAAAATAGATGACCTGAATCTTCATCAGACCTTAGGCATATCGGACACCGCGTGTCAAGATCCACGCCTCTTCTTGCAATGTTTAATTTCACCTGCAAAGCATTATGAGCCATCCACCAGACAAACATTTTGATTTTGTTTTGCACATTCAATTTCCATATTTTGCTCCAATCAAAATCCCTTCCTTCTGCATATGAGGTGGATGTGTCACGACTATTTTGGTGATCCCTCCTCTTTGTTTCTAGAACATACGCAGATTTAACAGAAAATTTTCCATTAGGATCTGGGTGCCAAACCAAGAAATCTTCTGTCTCAACAAAGATCGGTAGTGACAATATGATATTTGCATCTTCTTCATAGAATGTATCTCGTACTAGCTGTTCATCCCAATCTTCAGTGACCGGATTAATCAACTCTTCAACTTTCTGGAGGATGGAGGCACCTTTTGGGGTGATGACCCTTCTTGTATCCCCTCGGGGAATCCATGGATCCTTCCAAATATTAATTGTCTTGCCATTACCAACCCTCCAAATCAAACCATCCTTCAAAGTTGCAGACCCTTCAGAATACTTCGCCATGTATAGGACATTCCTCCCCTCGGCCTAGCTTCTAGTAAATTTCCTGTTGGAAAATATTTAGCCCAAAGGACTTGAGAGCATAAAGCATTTGGAATCATCAATAGTCGCCATGCTTGCCTGGCTAACATAGCTATGTTAAAAATATGCAAATCTCGGAAGCCGAGACCACCATTCCGCTTTGTTCTTGTAATTTTCTCCCAGCTTACCCAATGAATCTTATTTTCTTTGTCCTGTTGATTCCATCAGTATCTCCCTATCATTGAAGAGATCTGTTCACACAAACCTTTTGTTAGGTCAAAACATGACATGGCATATGTCGGTATAGCTTGTGCTACCGCTTTAATCATAATCTCCTTCCCTGCTCTGGATAGGAGTTTCTCTTGCCAACCTTGAATTCTTGCCCAAATTCTTTGCTTGATGTGCTCGAACATGCGCTGCTTATATTTTCCAATGTATATTGGCAGGCCCAGATACTTTTCATTTTTTGCAGTATGCTCAACACCCAGCGCTGTCAATACTTGATCCCTCACATGTTTTGATGTATTAGGGCTGAACATAATGGATGTTTTTTCTTTATTTACCATTTGACCAGACACATCCTCATATAAACTTAATATATGCTGTAGGCATTCAGCATGAGAAGCTGAAGCTTTGATCAACATCAATGTATCATCCGCAAAGAATAAATGGCTGACAGCAGGAGCGCCCCGACATATACAAATTCCTTTGATATTTCCTTTTTCTTCTGCTCTCTTAATTAGGCTAGAGAGACCCTCTGCACACAGGATGAAAAGATATGGAGATAGAGGATCTCCCTGCCTAAGCCCACGATGCGGTCTAAAAGGTTCAGTGTACACCCCATTAACTTTGATCCTATATCTCACAGAGGTAACACATTTCATAACCATCTCTATCCACCTATGCGCAAATCCCAATTTCCTCATCATTTTCTCCGAAAATTTCCACTCGACTCTATCATAAGCTTTACTCATATCAAGTTTGATAGCTGCACAACCTTCCTTTCCAGTCCTTTTGTTTCTCAAATAATGGGTCATCTCATATGCAAGGAGCACATTATCAGTTATTAATCTTCCCGGCACAAAAGCACTTTGTGAATAAGAAATGATATCCGGCAAAATTTTCTTTAAATGATTTGCAAGAACTTTTGAAATTAATTTATATAGGACATTGCATAAACTGATTGGACGTAAATCCTTAAGTTGAGTAGGATTTATTACCTTAGGGATAAGCACAATGACTGTATCATTCCAGCCCTGCGGCATGGGATCTCCATTTAGCACAGCTAGGACCTCCTTCTTCACTTGTTCACCCACCAATGACCAGAACCTTTTGTAGAAGACTGAAGGCATCCTGTCTGGTCCTGGAGCTTTTAGATCCCTGATACTCCTTAGGGCTTCCTCCACTTCTTCTCCCGTGAAATTTTTGATGAGGGTCTCATTCATTTGTCTTGATACCTTCCTTTCTACACAACAGAGAACTTCTTCAGTTCTCTGACCCGCACAGGAAGAGAAGAGATTTTCATAGTGGTTAGCTATAAGAGGTATCAGCCTCCTCCTTGTCACCATGTCACCATCATCTCCCTTTAAGCTCTTGATAAAGTTCCTCCTCTTCCTCTCAGAAGCACTTGCATGAAAAAATCTTGTATTACGGTCCCCTTTTGTCAGCCATAATGTATGAGCTCTTTGTTTCCAATAAACATGTAGCTGATCTTGTAATCTCTCCAACTTGTATCGCAACATATGCTCTCGATTCACATTTTCCTGATTTATACACCTTCTTCTACATGCCTCGAGCTCCTTCTTTGCTTTACTAATTCTTCTCCCCAATTCACCTAGAACATTCCTGTCCCAATTTTGCAACTCCCCCAGGATTTTCTTTTGTATAAACAACATATTAACCTCCCCATCCTGCATGGCTTCAGTCCAAATGCTTGCACTTTCTCCCAACAACCCTGCTCCTCCAGCCATTTTGCCTCAAACTTGGGAGATACATAACGAATGACAAAGCTATTACTGTTTTCTTTCTCTCCACATTCAACAATTATTGGCCTATGATCTGAATTTCGTGGATCACCATTAATAACACGCACAAGAGGAAAGATGCCTCTCCATTCATTACATGCAACAGCTCTATCAAGCCTTTCTTTAATATATCCTGCTGCCTTATGATGATTATTCCTCCAAGTAAACATGTCGCCCTCACATCCCAGATCATCAAGGCCACAATCCTCCAAAGTGTTTCTGAATTGCTCCATGCATGACGCAGCCCTAGGCTGCCCCCCTTCCTTCTCATACCCAAAAAGAATTTCATTAAAATCTCCAAAACACAGCCATGGTTTCTTGTACAAATTATTCAATATTCGCATCAATCGCCATGTTTTCTCCTTCTCTTCTGCTTTTGGCTCCCCATAAATCCCAGTGAGACGCCATACATGTCCATCCTCCTCCTTCACCACAGCATCCATGTGATATTTTGAAATACTCATCAAGGTTAAATCTACATCTCTTCTCCAGAACAGAGCAAGACCACCACTGCAACCCATCCAGTCCTTCACCACTAGATTTGGCATTTGTAACCACCAGCGAAATTTTTCTATTCTCCTCCAGTCCATTTTTGTCTCAGACAGAAAGAGAATGCCTGGGGATTCACGCTTCTGGAGATCCAGAAGCCCTCGAATTGCCGAGGCATTCCCCAACCCACGGCAGTTCCAGCTTATAAGCTTCATTTTTGCGCGCGGAGCTGCTCCGGCAGCCCCGCGTTTTCTTTTTTCATCTTCTTTGAGCCATCGATAACCTCCTTAGTACCCCTCTTTTCTTGAAGGTCCCCACCGCTTTGTGTGTGTGGCATCAAGGCCAAAGATAACTTCTCAACTCCATGATATTCCTTCCCTGTCCTTCCATTCTCTTATCAGACTTACGTTTTTTCGTGAGAGAGATAATTTCTTTATCATATGCTACAAGATCCTGCCTGCTTGTGTCAGATTCTTGGTCCCAATCTGGTGAAGACACTCCATTGCCATCCTGATCCTCGTCTTCCCTATTACAAACCTTGTTGTGATCATTACTTTTTTCCGAGATCATCTTTTTCCTACCAGAACCTCCCCATGTTCCTGAAGAATTACTTTTCCTAGGTGAGGTGTCTCCCTGGCCATGCCATTCACTTTGGTACTTCAATCTTCTATCTTCAGGTGCACGTAATTTCTCACTATATGGCAAACAACCTTTATCATCACGCATGGCTGGTTTGGGACATTCAATTTCTGAATGGCCAATAATACCACAGGAGAAGCAGAAATACGGAAGTCTCTCATACACCACATCATACCATTCTTTTCTTTGTCTCCTTAATGAAAACACAGATACTCCCCGTGGCAGTGGCTCATTTAAAGGAATAACCACCCTTGCTCTTAGTTCTTTTCCAACTTCCCTTTTCTGTTCATCCACATCAACTTTCAACACCTCCTTCCCAATCTTGCCTGCTATCTTGAAACCCTATTTCTCATTCCTTAACCCAAGGGGAAGATTTAGGATATTCACCCAAATAGCCATTTCATTAAAGCTAAAATCAGTTGGCCGCATATCAGAGTTAAAGTCCTGCAAAATAACAGTTTGTCTATCTACAGCTTGCCGGCCAATGTACCATGGAGAACCCTCAAGAACTCTGCTCTTGTCAAATTCAGATTCAAATTCAGCAATAAAAAGGTTATCTCCCACCATTCTCACTTCCAAACCCCTTGGGTTGCCCCAAGCAGGTCGCATAGCAGACATAATCGTCTGCAATTGCATAGGATTGGGTGCAAGCACCTTTCCAATCACTACATGATTTACCACAGCTAAATCGGAATCCTCGGCATCCTCCAGAACTAGAGTATTCTTCTCTTTTGCAGTCAGGTTAAGCTTACCGAACAAATCCGAAACCTGCTGCTCCAATCCTTGCGGCATCTCCTTCCTTCTCTCAGCTCTAGGAGTCGACAGGGAGCCCTCTCCCTTCTCCAAGACTGCACTCTTCTTCTCCATTTTCTGCTTCCCCACACACAGCTACCGCTCAGCACCACGAATCTAGGCTTCGACCAAGGACGGGCAGTGATGCTAGGATCACCCCTTGTTCATCCCGAATCAAAACCAGTCTCGTGGAGATGGCAGAATGTGGGGAAAGCAAAAACAGTGACAGAACTACAATAGAGACCTCACCCGACTAGCAACGCGATCCGAGCGGATGCCTGCAGGATCCCCTTTCAATCTCCTGGATCGAGATTCTCGTGGGGAAGAACAAAGGTGGAGAAAATGCCACTCTCTACTGTTCACTCAGGAGCACTCGAGAAGGCAGACAATCGGGTACCCGCACGGTTACTGGCCAAGGCTTCAGTGCTTCACTAGCTGAGTTAATAGGTCTATTGGACTTCAAAGGCAAACACTCCGGAAATATTTAAAAATCAACTGAAAAAAAGGAGGAAAATTTTAGTCAAAAAATGAGTTCGAGGTTCACAGGATGAGCTCCGAGAAGCTCCCCTTCATCCTCCCCGGCGTCTTCATCATCGACTCCGAGATCAGCAAGGACGACAGCAACAAGGCATCGCTGCTGGCCTGCTACTGCTCTACGCACAAAGTTCCTGATGCACTCGCGCCCGCGCTCGCGGCCTCCATTAAGATGGAGGATCAGGAGATATTCCAGGACACCAAGTCGTTCAAGCAGACCGTCTTCACAGCGTGCAACTGGAACTCAACCAGTTCGGGCAACGTCAAGCAGCACGGCGACGTGCCCGGCTAGGAATTTTCTCGTATCTCGGCCAGAAAACGCAGCAGATTGCGGTGAACCAGGCCAAGGTGGACGCGCAGATCATGGTGCTCAGGGTGCGGCAGGACCCTTTTGTAAAAGGAGCCCTGGAGGCAACACCGCCGGCGTCGCGGAGGGCCGCGCCGTCGCGAGGAAGAGCCGATCATTCACGGGCGCTCATCCCCGCGGCGGCACCCACCGATGGACGACGTGGCCGCGTTCCGGGGCGGCTTCGGCGGCCTCCCTAATGTCCACCACTCCACCCCGTTTGGCGTTTGCCAGCGGCACTGCCTGAGCTTTGCGCCGTTGCACGCCATGTCCCTGCCGGGACAGATCCTCCGCCGGCGTGCCCTTCGGCCAATTCATGCATGCCGCCTCCGTGGCGCCCGCGCCCTGGATGTCGTGAAGTGAACGGCCGCTCCGCCAAGACCCGTCGCGCGCACCAATGGACCTGCTGGAGCGAAGTAGAGATCTCGTGATTGGGAAGAGCCTGAGCGAAGCTTCCTCCTGTAATGGAAAAAAATGGGGGGAGGACGGCAGCGGCGGCGGCGTTGGGCAGGCCGGAGGTGGAGATGGGGAGCCATCTGAGGGGGCTTATTGAAAGTATGAGTTCTACAACTTTACAAATAGACCCCTAATTTGGATCGCAATTACTAATCACGATCCGAATCAGGGATATACTGAAAATATCCAACAACCAATTTTACAAAGGGACCCCCGATTGGGATCGGGGTCATTAATCGCGATCCGAACTAGGGGATCTCATGAAAATATACAATCAGACATTTTACAAGCGACCACTATTTAGATTCAGAGCGGCGGTGCGCGCCGGAGCAGTCGGCGAGTCCGCGCAGCCGCCGCCGCTGCCGACCTCTGCTAGATCCATAGCCAGCAACTGGACTGGCCCTGTCGATTGTCATCGTCCCCTGCGGCGGCGGCGATGGCGGGCGCCTCCTTCTTGGCGCTGGCGTCGGAAGCCGGGAGCGACAACCAGAGTCAGTTGCTGCTGTTCATGGTGGCGCCGGCTATCGGGTGGGTGCTCTATAACATCCTGCAGCCGGCACTGAACCAGCTGAAGTGTTGAACCGCATGCGGTCCGACTGAGTGAGCTTAACACCGCCACCATGGCGCCATGAGCGCTTGTAGAGTGTAATCTAGAGTCCAGTGCCACCGGCCATGGCTACGGCCTACAGGCCTCCGCAAAAGAAAGGCCGAGTCCGGTGGGTATTTGGTTTTCTGCAATTTATTTTAAGCTATGTCGCATCGAATGTTTCGATACTAATTAGAAAAATTAAATATAATCTAATTATAAAACTAACTACATAAGTCTAAATTTATTCACGAGATAAATCTATTAAGCATAATTAATCTAATAATTGACAAATCATGAACTAATTAAGCTTAATAGATTTGTCTGATGATTGAGCCTAGGGTTTTAACATTTATTTTATTATTAGTTTATATTTAATACTTCTAATTAGCATCAAATATCCGATGTGATGGGATTTAAAATAAACGCCGGGGAACCAACCACCTCTAAATCGCGACAGTTCCTTCCGGGTCCGACGGTTGAGCTGACCTCTGACCTGGCCTAGGTGCCGCTGGACTCCTCGGCGTCCTCGCCAAGCTCGGTGCAGCCGTCGCGCTCGCCTCACCGGCGGCACCACTGCCATGTATAAGCGCAGCCGGTGGCAACACTGCAAAAGGAGGCTGCCGACACGGGGTGCTGTGATGGCACCGGCGCGGTCGCGCGGACCAAGCCAGCGGGCAAGCCAGAGCCGGTGGCCGGCCATCATGAACAAGGCGGTCTTATTCTACACAGGCAACCGCGGATCTACCAGCTACGGCAACACGGCATCGATTCCAGCATGAGCCGAAACGACAAACAGAACACGAACTCAGCACAAAAGGTTTATCCAAACAAAAACACGAGCACAAGAATGGAACTGGCAAACAGGCAACAAAAATGGAACACAGCACAGATCCTAGATCACTAAAACTGGGTTAAATCTAATAAGAAAGATAGACAGCTAATGTTCAGCAAATCCATTTTTCCAACCCCCATGCTAAGCTAACATAAGGCCGACGTAACGTCCCATGTGACTAAAATGCTATATTGCTACTCAACGCGATGCTAAGCGGCAGCAACAGGTACGAATTATCCCCACAACCCATGCATCTAACTTTTGCTTTTAGTGGGGGGGGGGGGGGGGCTCGGTTTTCAAAATAAATCCAGCTTAACATCATGGCTAATAGCATTCCTGTGACAATTACCGACAGAACCTCAGATGCGAACCTTAAATATTCGCTTCAACGACTTGAAAAAACATTAGATTGCATGCTTGGTAAATAAAGGATGGTTGAGCATTATAGTGTATTGCGTTTGACTAGTACATTGCATAAAGTCGGCATGCTTGGTACAGAGTCTACTTTCTTCAGAACTGATGTTGTCAAGCACCGGAGATCACAGTGAAATAGTTCCGAAGCAGGCGAGAATCATGGAGATTATCCTCTCAGCCATGTGTTCCTGTAGGATGAGTTGTCACGCCGTGAAGCATCATGTGGTTTGTACTCCATCAAATAGCTGTGTGGCAGCTTAAGGTGTCTCTTGATTGAATCCCTTAATGTCATCACAGCCTGCACAACACAAGAACACGAGTGAGTAACAGTCTTAACATCATATCTATGGACTATGGAGCAACAAATGCAGTTACAAACCTGGTGGTCAGATGCGTTCCGATTCCAAACACTTAAAATGTCTTCATTAAAACGAACACTGAGCACAACACCACAAACATCATCACTATATTCAAGTTGGTCGCCTACTAGCACCAGCACCTGGAGATTATAAATACATCGGAAAACAGAATTATTTGAACCATCATACAGCCTAAATTAGTTTACCCCATAAAACACTTTTTTTACAGAGTCATGCATCAAGCTTGAGGCATTGGGAAAACTCTACAGTAAATTATGAATGAATGATTGTGAGAATGCGGATTTGATGCTTAGCAGCCATGACATGAAACAACAGTATCATTATAAGCCTACACGGAACTAAAGTTATATGAATGGATCATCAGGCTGGGAACAACACAAAAAGAAAGCCTGCTATGTTATTTCATTTAATCCAACCTCTAGTATAGATAGTAGCACCCATATTTTTCATGGGTAAAATAAGTCATTTCCTATACTCTTCAAAAACATGGCATCATGCAATGTCTACAAGTCTAGCAGTCAAGATAACACTAAGGATTAAGGAATAAGATAAGTATATTTGATGCCACACACAAATTGCGTGTTTACATTCGAGTGTGGATATGCAGCAAATAGAAGCCACCAATGTCTTTAGTCTTTACTCTCTTCAATATGAGTGCAAAACAAGGCACAAGAGTGCTGCATAAGCTGGGTACCCTAGCTGGATTTCACATCTAGCCCCTCTCAATCCCGTCAAATATCAATCTAATGAACACAAATGTACAAAAAAAAGGGCACTCAATAGATCACACCAAAATCTAGAAGCAACCAGATATTTCTAAGAACAAGAAGAAATATAACCAAAATGGCCAATAGATTGTTCTATGTTAGTGTTCTTGGTTCTTGGCTAATGGGCAAGAATGCTCCATCTTGTAACTGTATAATCAGTGGTCAAAACCTCAGAAAAAGATGCACATTGGGAAAAAAACAAATATTAATGTCAGAATCAACCATTGAAGCAAAAACGTAGTGGGCAAAATTAAGTAATCTGTTGACAGTGTTCAATTGCCAGTTCAAGCAACAACCCTCTGGATACTATCCACATGTTATTCTTTTAAAAAAATCAATAAAGTTAGCAAAGCAGAAACAAAGGAAACATCTACATAATAGTGATTGGGAAACATACATCATGCCAAACAAGTGAACAACCAGGAACATACATCATGGCTATCAATCTACTACATGTTTTCAGCACCTCGCATTAATTTCGTGCTAGCAATTTCATTAGAGGAACAACTAGGAACATCATTGCCAGTTTTTTCGCTCCTCGGAAGCATGAACACAACATTTGACATTCATTTCACAAATGGTTGCAGGTAAGAAAATGAAATCGCAATCACAAATGCACAATTCCGTTGTCAAATCACACGTATAGTCCAAATCAAAGTTCAGAGTAAGGAAATTCAGGCAAAATAGACATGTATATCAATCAAATGAGTTTAAAACAACAAGCATAATAAAGAAAAGTGGCTCGGTACAACCATGTAAATATAGCTTGTAAGAAAGCTCGACTATAATAAAATGTAGGGAAACAAGCAACCGACAGCTGCGCATTTCACTTGTAGCCGACACATTTATGGATTAGTTTCAAGTCGTTCAACACTAAAACAATTGCTTCTTTGCATAAGACAAATGCTACCATCAGGCTTGTTTGGTTTCAGGACGCCCATCGTGGGTTCAACTGGCCATCCCACTATATTAGTGGCATGGCCCTGCCCCTCATTTCCTATATGCATTGTGGTCATGAGGAACAGCTACTAACACATTCCATTATGTAAACCAAAGAGGAGGATTGGAACCATATGTTCTTGAGTAGCTTACATGACAAAAATATATCACAATGACATTCCATACGGCCACAATGCCAACCAAAGCATCATGACACAAAGGACAATGGACGGTGCCACGATGGACAAACTCATAATAAGAAGACATCATTCTGCATATAGTATCAAACAAGCGTATTTGACTACGTATAGTCCTTGATGAGGAGTTCATGTAATGGATGCTCAATATCGGAGTTTAACCAAAATATGATCAACCCTGGCAATCTGGCATCAAACAATCTCCTGAAAACATACATAGACATGTACAGGTCCACTTACCAAATCCTCCCAAAAACGACCTGAAACAGCCTTCTTGAACCTAATTATCCACTTGCCACCATTCTGATTTGCAGGGTCCTAGCCAATAAAAAAAACCATTAAACACTAACAGCATGGACAGACATACAGCGCACAGACACAAGTACGACGAACAACACCAAGTTCTGAGTAATACCTCCCAAAGGGGCCGGATGCCATCCTTGAAGAGATGAAGATCAGTGGGGCTCGGCAGAGAAGACGGGCGCGCGAGATGACAGTAGCAAACCCAGAACGATTCGACCTGCAAGCATTCAAAAGGAAACAGCAATCAGCTGCAGTGGAATAAGGAATAACATACAACAACTAGAACCATCCGAGAGTCATACCGTGCTGAAATCGATGATCTTCTTGATGTTGTCCTCGTACGACTGCGACCTCGCCCCAGGCGTCCGGCGCGTGTACCAGAGAACGAGCTTGCGCTGCAGACACAGAGCCGAAAATCACAGGTCACGTCCACTGACCAATTCTACAATCTCACATAGCAATCTAGCCCGCACTGAAATCTCCCCCCCCCCCCCCCCCCCCCGCCCCCTTTCGGAACAGAAAGCTGGGGATGAGAGACAAAAGGGATGGTCTGGCTGAGACGTGCGACAGATCTAGCGGCGGCGGGTCATACCCTGAGGGGGTGGAGGCCGGCCTTGAGGTCGCGGTTGCGGCGCTCGGTCTCCTCCGAATCTGCCTCGTCCTCTTCGGCGGCGGCGGCGGGCGCGTCTTCCTTGCGCGCTTGCGGTAGCTGCTGCTCCTCCTGCTCGGCCTCCTTCTTCTCTACCGCCGGCTCCATGGCGCGCCCTTCTCCGGCGATTTGGTCGGCTGGGTGTAGTGGTGTTGGTCAGAACTCTCTCACCAGCAGGAAGGGTCGAGAAGGAGAAAGGAACGCGGAAGGGCGAAACGGGGAAGGAAGGTGGCAGCACCAGAAATGTGTAGGTTTTCGGCCCTTTTAATTTTGGCCTTTGGGCCTTCGGGATGAGCCGTGTGGGTGAGAATCCCGGTTGTCTTAAAGGCCTTTCTTGGTGGACCGGGCATAGTATGTCGTGAAGAAAGACAACGTTCTAAACGAAAATTGGTAATCGGAAGTAAAATACTCCCTAAATAATCGGAAGGAAAATACGGGGGCGTCTATTCCTAAATACTCCCTCCGTAGCATGATCTTCAATAAATTTTCTGATGAAAAGGAAACTCATTTTATGCGGCACTCCTCGAACTGTTGTCAAACATCAAGGTGTAAATCAAGTTATTTCTGGAAAATACCCTACTCGCAAATCTCAAATCGTTGTCATTATCAAAGAGTCAAAATTCAAATATGGTTGACTTCTAGAATGGACTCGCGTATATGTATTTGTGTTTAAACTTGAAGCTTCGAATGACGTGTTGCAACTCATCGCTTATCCCTTCTCTAGGTAAAGTCTACAATAAGCCAATGGAAATCTATTTTTGCAAGAAAAAGGCTGCCGCTTTAAGTGTGTTAGTGGTTAAATTGTCGTCTAGTAATCTACAGCTGTATATTAGGATATGATATTACCATGTCCAATTCCATATTTGTGATAGTATATATTCATGTCTGCAGAAGATAATCAGACATGTCCATATTAGTGGATGTTTTGTTAAATATTTTGGAGAAATTTGGATGTATCACATTAGATTTAGTTTTTCCTTAGATCATGTTTGGATCCTCTTATTTTGAGGGAATTGAAATCTATGGTTATTTGGCTTAGAATATGACATCCCACCACTTTTCAATTTTCAAAGTTTAGATATAAGCCTATCCTAAATTCATAGGACGGGAGATAGAAATTGATTCTATTTACCATCAAGCTATGTTTCTATTCCGTAACTTATAGCACGCTCTTTGGTTCACTCCTGTAGAGTAGAAATATACTCCCTCCATCCCATGAAGCTCCGTTTCACGAAGAGTGCAATTCTAATCTTTATCTTTTTTGACCGATTAGCGGTGGCGTGAAAAAGACTCTCATACCCTCATTTGTTGGCCATATGCAGTTAGTTTTGGCATGCAGATTAAATATGACCGTATTTAGTTGAGATCCAATTTCTAGGATTGTATTTTTTATGACATTTTTTTCAAACGCAAGATTGCATTCTTCGTAGGATGAAAAGAGTAGGACATAAATTATATTAGTTTAATAAATTAATATCTAAATTATGATTATTAGAATGGAATTCAATTCTAAAATTCCAAACGGACCACCGTAATTTGGGATTTGCCGTACATCACATCGACATTCAACACAGATTTCTTCTCTATTTCCATCCCTAATCTCGGTTCCTGCAAGCCCCATTTGACAGTTCCCAAGCCGAATAATACGACGTTCGAGGGAACATGGAAGACCAGAGCACACGTACGCCCGTTACGCCCACCACCCCAACCTTTTCCGTTTCCCCCCTGCTTCTGGCAAAGCTCTGGCCCCAAACCCCGCATTCACCTTGCCAAACTTTCCCCTCTTCCTCCGCCCGCACTTCCACTTCCACCGCCGCTCCTCGCAGATGCCCCAGTAGGCTCCAAAAATCCAAAACCACCCCTCCCCCACGCTCCCATCCACCCCCGGGGCGGCGCCCGGCTCCATGACGACCCGATCCAACGGCGACCACCACGGCAACGCGGCGTCCTGGTACCCGCAGCGCCGCCCGCACTACGGGTACGGCGGCGGGTCCGCCTCCTTCCGCGGCTGCTGCTGCTGCCTCTTCCTGCTGCTCACCTTCCTGGCGCTTCTCGCCCTCGCGGTCGCGCTCGTCGTCGTGCTCGTGGTGAAGCCCCGCAAGCCGCAGTTCGACCTCAACCAGGTGTCCGTGCAGTACCTCCTCGTGGCCCCGCCGACGTCCCCCGCGGCGGCCCCGGCCGGCGTGCCCGGCGCCGCCTACCTCTCCCTCAACATCACGCTGCTCTTCACCGCCGTGAACCCCAACAAGGTGGGCATCCGGTACGGCGCCACGGCCTTCGACGTCATGTACCACGGGGTGCCGCTCGGGGTGGCGGCGGTGCCCGGGTTCGAGCAGCCCGCGCACAGCACGCGCCTGCTCCAGACCCGCGTCATCGTCGACCGCTTCAACGTGCTCCAGGCCGACGCCCAGGATCTCGTCCGCGACGCCGCGATCCGGGACAGCGTCGAGCTCCGCATCACCGGCGACGTCGGCGCCAAGATCCTCGTGCTCGGCTTCTCCTCCCCGAAGGTCCAGGTAGGAGGAATCGACACTCCACCCACACCCGCCGCACCCGAAATCAACTTCGTTCGCTTTCGCTGCAAGCGTTTGATGCGTGAGTTTCGAGCCTCTCTAAGCGGCGGAGCTGACGTGATGTGTGAACCGACCTCTACCTGCAGGTGTCGGTGGATTGCGTGATCGCCATCAGTCCGAGGAGCCAGTCGCTGAAATACAAGCAGTGCGGCGTGGACGGGCTAAGCGTGTAGTCCGCCGCCGCCGTCGACGTCGCCGGAGCAGCAGAAGCAGAAGCTGTAATCCAATGGAGATAGAAAAATTGGATGGATCTGTGCGTCGATTCTAATCTCCCTAATCTTTGGGTTTTGATTTCCTTCCTGTGCGTGGGGGTAAATTTTGAGCTCTTACCTAGGAGGCCCGC
Source organism: Panicum hallii (assembly GCF_002211085.1). NCBI lineage: Eukaryota > Viridiplantae > Streptophyta > Magnoliopsida > Poales > Poaceae > Panicum > Panicum hallii. The sequence continues at coordinate 66,091,183 of NC_038050.1, read as the reverse complement.
TGATTCTGTGAGTTACCACTGGTTGCAATTAGTAGTGTTATACATTCATCGATCGCCATGAGCAAATTGCTTAGGAGCTAAGGGAAGTGGGTGCGGAAAGGTGCGAGGAAGCGAGCAGAATCCCGTCGCTTTTGCTGCTCTCCTCCCTCATCCTTCCGCCTCGCGTGTGTGATTGTTTCGTTTTCGGGGTTGGTGGGTCTGCGCTGTCTGCCATGGCCTCGTCTGGTTAACCTGGCATTCTGGCTCACTTCAGCCCGTAGTGGAGCCGGGCATGGGAGGAGTTTGGCCGGAGGCACCTGCGTGGGTGGTTGGTTTCTCACTTTCATGGTGGTGGTGGTGGGGTCAAACCGTCAAAGGTTTACTGGAAGTTACCACTAGCATCATTGCATGGTGGAGCGAAACGGAACGGGAACGTGGGTGGTGGAATTAGGCTTTGTAAATGTGGACTCCCCAAGTCTCCAGAGCGTGGAAGAACCTTTGGATCTTCGGGTGTAGGGTGTGGCCTGACTTGTGTCGTCTACTCATCCCCGAGGCAGGTCGGGTACTTGGTGTATAAAATGTTAGCTACTGACTTCAAATCTCAGTTCGCACATGGCATGGTGTGTTCTTTTTTTTCCTGGTGAATTTACAAGAGATTTGCTGTCACCAGTGTCTTGGTTTAATGATTCCCACGTTATGCTGCGTGGTTGTACAAAATTTATTCTGGGCTCAAATTCGTTTACCCAAGCATGTTAATTTTTGGAATCTAAATACGGATAGAAGCGTTTGCTGAAACGGTTATGAATTCTCTTTTTCCCATAGATGGTCTCATATCTCCCCCTATCTTATAGGAGGAAATCAAGTCACTTGTTCTGATTCGGATAGATCTACTAGCATTTCTTTTTTCTTCCTTGTCATTGCAGCCGTTTGCTTAAACAGTTATGAATTCCTTTTTTTTTCATAGGTTGTCACTTGTTCTCATAGGTAGAGTCTTCCCTATCTTAGGAGGAAATATCGTCACTTCTTACTCGGATGATCAGTCGCTGCTCTACGAGCACTTCTTTTTTCTTCTTTCCTTTTCGCAACTTGCTCGTTGCTGTGGACTTCTCACCCGTTTAGACTTTAGATTGAAACTCACACTGCTTGACTAAACCAACTCAGGTCGCTGCACTTTCTAATCCGTTGATTCCGGCCAAATGTTACGGGGTCTTAGGGTGCGTTCGTTTCACCCCTCTAAAACCCGAAACATCTAAACTTTAGAGGTCCGGCACCGAACAGCCCTCTAATTCAGCCTCTAATAAGACTGCGATTCCTCTAAAGATTTTAGAGGGGAGGAGCAATCTAAAGATTTTAGAGGGGTCTAATGCCAAACGAACGCACCCTTGCGCTTGAGCAAATGCGGCGGCCCATCGTGATCGTGAATGTATCCGCGGACCAGCTTTGTTTGCTTGCTTTGACGTTTGTGGCTTTTATTTTGGTGTATAGCGACCATCGTTCTTGACCTAACAAGGACTAACGAACGGCTACCGTAAACCTCGCCGTTTCCCACGTCGCTGGACCTGGACATGCTACCGCCGCCCGCAATCGTTGCCTTGGCCTCGTGGATTTTCCGGCTCAGTTCAGTGGCTCACTGCACCCTGTCCGTTTCGCACTTAGAAGTTGGGAGTGCGAACAAGAACAACTGTGGAGACTGGAGAATCACGTGGCGCAGTCGGTACAGAGGACGAGACACACACAGACAGCCACACGCAGAGACATTTCTGGGGAACCGACTGGTGCAGCCGTGCAAGAGCTGGAAATTGGATCGGCACTTCCGATGAACACTCTTGGCCCTTTGGTAGTGCGCAGGATTTCATTGCTATCTGTTGCGCGCAGAGAATCCAATGTTTCCTGCCACCCTCTCCCTCTGCATATGAGACGAGGGGATCAGGAGGAGAGTGGAGAGTGCAAGAGTACTGGATTGAGCAAAGGAAACACGCTAAAGTCCCTGCCGGTTTGATCCCCACAAGGACAAGGCCACAAATCTTTTAGCGGAACCAGGCAAAATCCGTCAGGAATTTGGGCGAAGCCGAGCTAGGGAAAAAGAAAAAGAAACCGGGCAATTTTTTTTGTGGGATTTTGCTAAAATAATTACAAGAAGGTTTCGTGAAACTTTTATGCCTACAGTGCGTTTTGTGTCTTTTCTAGTATCTTCCCATATCTCCTTCCCGTGTAAGGATGACAACGGGGCGGGTTTGGATCGGTGGAGTGTCTGGTACCCAAAATTAAAACCCAAACTTAAAACCTAAACCATCTCTGAACACCGATTCAGGTGAAAATCCATCCTCAAAATCGAAATCCGTGGATACCTAAAATCCGATTGGATACCCGAAATTCGCTTTGTATGGCAACATAGTAAGAGCAATAAGTACTTTCTATAAATATATACATGATATATATAACATGTGACAATGTTATAAACAAGAGGCAATAAATAGTAAATAATTTCTTGAGTCAACTTGCATAAATTTAATAGTCTAAGTAAATAAAGTTATTATTAGTATAGTATAAAACATGAGTTTTTATTTCAAATAGATATCCATTGGGTATACACGGGTGAAAAACCAAACCCGAAATCGAACCCGTAGGTTTTGGGGCCCCGAACCCCAAAACCGTGGGTGAGAAATCATCCCCGAACCTAAACCCGCTAGATCCGACCCGCAGATATTCGACCCAAAACCAAACCATTGCCATCCTTATTCCTGTAAATGTAATTCAAAGAGATTACAGTAATTCAAAGAGATTCGATGAAGTTGCCATAGACTCTCAATGGCCTTTCGAAAGAGCTGAAGCTCACAGATTGCATTAGTCGTTAGGAGACTATGTATCGCTGATCAAATGCACTGTTTGCAATAAAAAGGCTAGTCATGTACAGCTCATGAAAGCTAACTTTAAGAAAGCAAGCATTCTTTTTCCGGTGTTTCTTCTTGCTGCTGTGCAGGCAAATAGGCAATAGGCAAATCCGCGGTGGGCGCTGTCCGCCCATTTCTTCTCTCTTTCCTCCTCTCTGCATGAACGCTATTTTTTCTACTATTTGCAAAGCAAAAGCAGTGTATGGCCTAAAGATGGTCCCATTGTGGTCTCGGTTTAATGAAGTAGTAATGTCGCTCCTCTGGCCATGCCGGCTCCCTTATATTATTACCTTTTGGACATATAGTATTATTCGTTTTAAAAGGATATATTCAAAACTGGCGACATGGAGTATTGTAGGTGTAGCCGTGTAGGACATATAGGTGTGGATTTTCAGAGATCTCGGCACGACGCCGTTGCCTTGTTGGCTAGCGCAAGCTGAACCATCAACAAAGTTCGCAAAAGGGGTTCACTGACAACAACAACAACAACAAGGACATCAATCGTAATCATCAAGTTTACAGCACTGCATCTTCTTCCACGACTCGATCACCGGTCGACAAGAAGTGAAAATAGCGAGCTCAACAAGGATCCGTTCAGAACGTGCACGACACAGCTGCTCCAGGTACCTCGGCACGGGCGCGGTGCCCGGGCGGAGCGAGCCCTCGAGGACCTGCACCACCTGGCCCATGGTCGGCCTCAGCGCCTCGTCCTGCTGGATGCACCAGCACGCGACGTTGCACGCCCGGCCGTGCTCCTCCACGTCCGCGTCCCCCGTCAGCCGCTCGTCCAGCAGCACCAGGACCTGCCCCTCCCGGACCTTGGTCGCCGCCCAGAGCGGGAAGTAGCAGCCGCCACCGCCGCGCCGCCCGGCCTCCGCGGCGTCCCGGTTCCTCCGCCCGGAGACGAGCTCCAGGAGCACCATCCCATGCTGTACACGTCGGCCTTGGCCGTGATGGGCAGGCCCAGGATCCACTCCGGCGCCAGGTACCCCACCGTGCCGCGCGCGGTCGTCAGCGCCCGGCTGTTGTCGCGCGCGATGAGCTTGGCCATGCCGAAGTCCGCCACCTTGGGGCGGAGCCCGGCGTCCAGGAGGATGTTCTCCGGCTTCACGTCGCAGTGCACGATCCGCTCCTGGCACCGCTCGTGGAGGTAGGCCAGCCCCCGCGCGACGCCGGCCATGATCCCGAACCTGGCGCGCCAGTCCAGCGGCCGGGAGCTGTGGCCCGACTCCGACAGCACGGAGGCCAGGGAGCCGTTGGGCATGTAGTCATAGACCAGGAGCCGCTCGTGGCCCGTGGCGCAGAACCCGCGGAGGCGGACGAGGTTGACGTGCTGGATCGTGCCCAGCGTCCGGAACTCGGCACGGAACTGCTTCTCCCCCTGCGCGGACCCCTCCAGCCGCTTCACGGCTATGGCGGTGTGGTCGGGGAGCGACCCCTTGTACACGGAGCCGAAGCTGCCCGACCCCAGC